>NC_091996.1:44787581-45089955 GCF_044704955.1 Pristiophorus japonicus
CCTCTGGGGGCAAGTCCTACACAGTTACAATGCTTACATACATAACATTACTCACCCCCAAAGTCTTTGATATAAATTATTTACAAGCTGAGATGATCTGGGACCCTGCGTTCCCTGGTTGATCGTATGAGTTCAAACTCTGGCATGGGTGAGTTGGTCGGACCATTGCTGCACTACGGCACGGCTGGTCTGACAGGACTGTTGGGAATGGTGGGTTCATCCTCTTGATTGACAGCGAGGTCGATTGCTGGGTGTGTGTTGGTGGATCGATGATGGTGATGTCCTCTTCAGGTTGTTCCTGGTTGTCGGTGAACCGCAGTTTGGTCTGATCCAAATGCTTTCTACACGTTTGTCCATTCAATAGTTTGACTATAAACAGTCTATTCCCCTCCTTGGCCAAGACAGTGCCAGCAACCAATTTAGGACCATGACCGTAATTCAGGACAAACACAGGGTCGTTAACATCAATGTCACGTGATACAGCCGCGCGATCGTGGTACATGTTTTGCCAGTGACGCCGGGATTCCACATGATCATTTAGATCCAGGTGGACTAGGGAGAGCCTGGTTTTGAGTGCTCTCTTCATTAACAATTCTACAGGGGGAACCCCAGTGAGCGAGTGGGGTCGCGTCCGGTAGCTGAGCAGAACCCGAGATAAGAGGGTCTGCAAGGAGCCTTCCATCATATAGTTCAAGCTCTGCTTAATAGTTTGCCTGTTCAGCTTGACCGTTGGATACGGGCTTAAATGGGGCAGACCTAACATGCTTGATGCCATTGCGGGTCATAAACTCGTTGATTTCCGAGCTGGTGAAACACGATCCATTGTCACTGACAAGAACGTCGGGCAAGCCATGGGTGGCGAACATAGCCCGGAGGCTTTCAATGGTGACAGTCGATGTGCTGGATGACATGATTACGCATTCAATCCATTTAGAGTAAGCGTCTATTACAACTAAAAACATCTTTCCGAGAAAGGAGCCAGCAAAATCTACGTGGATCCTGGACCACGGTTTGGAGGGCCATGGCCACAGACTCAATGGAGCCTCCCTTGGTGCATTGCTCAGTTGTGAGCACATGTTGCACTGGTGTACGCATGACTCTATGTCTGAGTCAATGCCGGGCCACCAAACATGCGACCTGGCTATAGCCTTCATCATGACTATGCCTGGGTGGGTATTGTGTAGGTCACTTATAAAACTTTCTCTGCCTTTTTTTGGCACAAGCACTCGATTACCCCATAAGAGCCAATCCGACTGGATGGACATTTCATCTTTGCATCGGTGAAATGGCTTAATTTCATCTTGCATTTCCCCGGGAACGGCCAACCAGCTCCCATTGAGGAAACAACTTTTTACAAGTGATTGCACAGGATCCTGGCTGGTCCAGGTCCTGATCTGGCGAGCAGTGACGGGTGATCCCTCGCTCTCAAAAGCAGCCATGACCAGAAGCAAGTCTGCGGGCTGCGTCATTTCCACTCCAGTAGTGGGCAATGGTAGCCGACTGAGGGCATCAGCACAATTCTCCATGCCTGGTCTGTGGCGGATAACATAGTCATCAGCGGAAAATGTTAGTGCCCACCTTTGGATGCAGGATGAAGCATTGGTGTTTATATCTTTGCTTTCTGAAAACAGCAAAATGAGCGGTTTGTGGTTGGTTTCAAGCTCAAACCGAAGTCCAAATCGGTATTGGTGCATTTTCTTCACCCCATATACACATGCTAAAGCCTCTTTCTCGACCATACTGTAGGCTCTTTCAGCCTTAGACAGACTGCTAGATGCGTATGCAACCGGTTGAAGTTTGCCCGATACACTGGTTTGCTGTACGAAAATGCATCACAAGCTAGCACTAACCGTTTACATGGATCATACTGTACAAGTAACTTATTAGAACAAAGTAGGTTTCTGGCCTTCTCAAAGGCTGTCTCTTGAGATTTATCCCAAACCCAGACGTCACCCTTACGTAGCAATATGTGCAATGGTTCCAGCAAAGTGCTTAACCCGGGTATAAAGTTACCAAAATAGTTGAGGAGTCCCAGGAACGAACGCAGCTCCATCACATTCTGGGTGCATTCTTGATGGCCTCTGCCTTTGAGTCCGTGAGTCTGATGCCGTCTGCCGCAATCTTTCTCCCCAAAAATCCGACCTCTGGCACCAGGAAAACACACTTGGAGCGTTTCAGCCTGAGTCCCACTCTGTCTAGTTGACTTAGAACCTCTTCCAGGTTGTGTAGATGTTCGGTGGTGTCACGATCGGTGATCAGGATGTCATCTTGAAACACAACGGTGGGCGGAACCGATTTCAGCAGACTCTCCATGTTCTTATGGAAGATGGCAGCAGCCGAGCGAATCTCAAAAGGGCATCTGTGGTATATAAACAGTACTTTGTGAGTGTTGGCGGACAGCAGCTTGCGAAGAATGACTCCATGACCGATGCCAAGCACAAAAAAGTCCCGCAGCACTTCCCCCAAAAATCCAGCAAATTCGCAAGGTGTCCCACAAGGCCCTTGGAGCGGCGGTGCGTGTAGAAACGACACCTGGCCATTAAGACGCTCTCCTTCGGCTTGAGGTGTTCCCGAACCAGCATACACAACTCTGTATATGTCTTCTCCGTTGGTTTCTCTGGTGCTAGCAGATTCTTGATGAGGCCGCATATTGTGGACCCACACACGGTGAGGAGAATCGCCCTGCGCTTGATCGCTTTATCGTCCCCATCCAGCTTGTTGGCCACGAAGTACTGGTCGAGACGCTCAACAAAGGCTTCCCAATCATCATCCCCTACAAATCTCTCTAAAATACCAACGGCAGCCATGACCGCGTGAAAGTTCATAATCTGTTACTTGTCCTCAATTGTTAAGTATGGAAGAACTCCACAAGACTGAGTATTGTGAGCTAAAACTGATGTGACCGTAGTCACTTCAATACAACTCCAGAGTGCTTGAGCAGCATGGCAGACACCTTTCATACTCCCTTGCACGAGGTGTGCAGGTGACCCTTGGGCCTCCAACAGTTGCGCCCTCTGGTGGCAAGTCCGACACAGTTACAATGTTCACATACATAACAAGATCTCCCATTCATTACTTGTTACTGGATGATATCAAGGAGACAAATTCAAAACCAGCCAAAAGCACAATTTGAAAGATAATGTTGGAAAGTAATCCTACTCTCTTCATGCACGGTAAAAGTAATACCTGGTGTGCTCCTATTAATCATTTCCATGAAACTGGGCCCAGCTTCTGCTGAGAGTCTGTGTGATTAAACTTCTGCAAAATCACATGACAGGCACCAGCAAAAGTTGCAACCAAAGATTCGACATCTGTACTGGGACTGAGGTGTGTCTGTGGCCATTCTGTTCCTGCTTTCTGTTTTGTTCTCCTCAAGGTGAACACTTTTAGCATCCCACATCAGGTGTAACCTGGTTAGATTCAGAGAATAGTTCTCTCTGTTCTGCCCCTACAATATGTTTCAGCCTGAACCCTAACTACACCAACATTACATTTTCCCTATTTGCAAATCCAGTGGTCTTTCTTGGCGAGGGTCTGTGGCAGAGAAATAGGAACAGCAAGAGCAGGATCTCTCTCCTCCGATGCTGATACTGGTTGAGATTTTTGTCTCAGTTGGGGCATGCTTGTTGCTAGAACATGTTGCATTTGTTCTCAAATCTGTCCCTGGCCTTGTTCCTCCCTATCTCTGAAACCTCCTCTAGCCTTACAACCCTTATATCTTTGCACTCCTCCAACTCTGGCCTTTTGCACAGCCCCGATTTTCATCTCTCCACCATTGGTGGCAGTGCCTTCAGCTACCTTAAGCTCTGGCACTCCCTCACTAAATCTCTCCGCCTCTCTCTCCTCCTTTAAGACACTCCTTAGAAGCTATCCTTTTGACCAAAGTTAGTTCATTGCCAGTCTGTTCAGATTTGTTCATCCATTGTACCCGTCCTCCACAGCGCTGCGGTGTTTGAATATTAATGAAATTCCCCTGTCCTAATATCTCCTTATGTGATTCAGTGCCTAATTATATTTAATATTACTCCTGTGAAGCACCTTGGGATGTTTTACTATGTTGAAGGCGCTATATAAATGTAAATTGTTCGAATTAAAAAACATTTCCTGCACTTCGGGGAACTACCCTATCAGTCATTGCTCTCAGTCAGACGCCTTAGGGATTATTTTCTTGCTTTTGTGCTCCCAGTGAAAAGCATTGCAGGCTGATAACAGGTATTGGAATATCAAGCATGGAGGAGAGCACGCCTCTTAATCAGCCCACCCAATTCTGCACGCATTAATATGAATGGATAGAAGAAGTGCTGAAATTGGAGGAGTTCTGTTTTGTGTGCTTATGCCCACTTGGAAATGAGTTGGGATTATGTAAATTCATTTCACGTAGGACCCCTACAGCCAGCAGACAGGGGAATGTCATTAATATTCAAACATCGCAGCACAGTGGAGGACGGGTACAATGGATGAACAAATCCGAACAGACTGGCAATGAACTAATTTACATATAGTGTATATGAAAGGGGGCAACAGACAGAGTGATATGTACCAATTTCAAATCACTAGCTACACATCCAATACACATGCCTTTCTTACAGATCGATCAGGTACAAAAGAATGTGCTGTATTAATATCATGACGTGTCAGATTATAATCTGAGCTCCATTCACACAGCAGTTGTTTATGTAGATTTCAGCTATACTCCAGGAATTCGGTGAAACCAATGACCTTTATGCTGCAGTGGAATTCAGTAATCGTTTTTTCCAGTTGGGTTGTCCATCCTGAAAATGTCAGGAATATCGTACTGCAGTGAAATAATTTCACATAAACACGCTGCTATCAGGACATCAGGTCACTATCATTTAAAACATGAATGTTTAAATTGCACTGTGCATTAGTAACTAATGTGTAGATGCATTTATATTAAATTCCTTTGGCTGCTATTTTATCCTGTTGGGCCAATGCCTTCATTAAAATAGCTTAACGTACCTAAAATATCATTTAAAAATGGATTAATGCATTTGTTAAAATAGTAGGTAAAGACCATAAGAATGCACTAACACATTCATCACTAACATTGCACAGCATGATTTCAAGGCAAGAGATTTTAAATTAAGCAAAATGACTGCTGTGTAAACAGGGCTTCAGACAAAAGCAGTACTCTGTATGGAGGACAATGTTCTGAAATTTCCGTCTTAATCAAACAAATTTATTTTTAAAAGAACCTCTTAAAAGCTCCCAAGTTACAAGGCAGACCTGACATTCTCATTATGTCCTAACACAATCACCTTCATGTTTTATTGTTACCAAAGGCACAGCATGTCTCTATTTGGAGGGAGTTTTGAAATGGTGCCCAAGAATTTAAAATAAAATGCCACACAGCCAATATATAACATTAGAAAGAGACATCTTTGCACAACTGAAAACACAAAATGCTTCTTTTCCTGTCTCTTATTCCATTATTTTTTTGCCTCATTTCCTCACCCCAAAGTCACACAACCAAAAAGGCAGGCAGGTGAGCTGCCCATAGACAGTATTTCTCTTAAATTGGCCACCAGGAGGTGTGCATCCGTATCCATCGTTGACGTTCCTTTCACATGTCCCTTGCTTCAGTCTGAGGAACTGGCTTGCCTCTTACTTTCTACCTCCCCACATTAGCCTGACTGACATTGAGACTCCCTTTGTGTGGAATCATAGGCACAAAGCAGCTGGCATCTCACAGCTCCCCGGAGTAGCTTGTCGCTAAATCAATGACAGCCTCCAAACCTCATTAACTTCTTTGGAATGTGAAACAGGACTGGCAGAAGAAAGCTTGAGAACAACCCTTTTCATTTATGGTTAAAAGAAAATCACCGAGAATGAATGAACGCAAGGAGGAAGAAATACAAAGATAAATGAAAAGAAACAAATCTACTAAAGACCAGGAAGATCGCAAGTTTTGGTGCGCATTTTCACTGAATGAGCTGATGTCATCCAGAACAGCAAGCAGGTGTGCTACCTCTGACCTCGCTGCCCTGGGGCTAAGCAGAGGGGCGGGGAGGGGGAAAAAAAAATCAGCCAGCGTATCTGCTGCTGATATTTTATAACTCCTGCTGGAAAGCACACGTGTGTGATGACAGAATTACACTCAGGCGCGATGTTGATTCGCGGGCAGGGTATACCTGCTGACACTCGACATCCAGGCTCAGGAGCGGCCATTTGAGCGCGGTATAAACAGGCAGGCAGTGCCCGTGGAACTCGAATTCAGCACCAGTCAGTGCCCTCACTCGAGGCAGGGAGAAAATTGGAAGGTCAAGGAGGAGGAAAAGAAAAAGAAAAGAATCTGCACACAGTTACACGATCCGTTAACTGCTAACCCGAACAATTTGGGCTTCATTGAAGCTAGCAACCAACAAAAGGCTTCAGAGTTGAGAAGCTCTTTGTTATATTAAGAAAATGCCAGGTGATCGATACATGCCAGTATCGCTGTTTTGTCAGACAAAAATCACTTGCGATTGCTACCACCATCATAATCTGTGGAGTGAGGTTAGACCTTTAATTTGCTGGTATTGCTGTTACTACTGCAATAACATCAAAGGGGGATTCCATATCAGTCTCGCCACACATGGACTTACTTCTGCACAATAAATCTGTCTTCCACCGGGGCAGGGAATCACGCAAGACTCATTTTGTTCAGAAGCAAACTGCTTAGCCAATGCGAGTCGTTTGGCAGCAGCAGCAGCAACTATTTTAGCACTGTCGTTTTTTAAACTGACAGTAAATCTATTCATTCCTTTGAAGAGAGAGTTCAATACCAATCTTTTGCAAAATGGTTTTTGCCACAAAGTCTGCTTATTGCCATTTGCTGATAAGTGCTCTGAGCGAGCACACAGGTGCCTCACTTTAACTATTTCCCACTTTGTTTAATGTTATTCGAATGATTTCTGTTCCACAGCTTCTGACATTTCTACTCACAAACTCTGTGGGTATCCTCCATACAATGAGGGCTCCCACATAGAAAATATTTGCAATTCAATACAGAGAGGAGAATTAGTGCAGTTCTTTTTCTGAAAATTACTGCTTTGTCAGCATTATTCCAACTCATAAACCAAGGACTGATCGGACTTAAAGCAAAATATCAATAATATAACCTCTGATTAAAATACTGTATTTGAAATCCCAATTAAATATGCTGCAAAAATATTACGAGTTCATCGCAGTTTCTATAATACAGCTTTCTTACCTTAAGTTGTGCTGGCTGCAACCCATTCAGTTCCTACTGTGACCAGACTTAAGAATTCAGCTCCTTTACCTCTGTGAAACTTGCTCTTCAAGATTTCTGTTGCAACCTTGTGCTCAAATTAACAAAATAGTCTGCATGAAGTCCTATGTAGGTGCTAAGGAACAAAGCTAAACCACCCCCCACCTTTTTTTTAAACAGCAGACCGTGGATAGTCAGCCAAGCAAGCACCCTCTCCGTTTATATAGCATCTCTGAAAGCAATGAACTTTGGCATCATCCCTGTAATGAGATGCCTTTAGGCTGACTCTTAAAGTGATGAATTAAAGCTGCAGCCACTCAGGGGTGCTAGCTTTTTTTGGAAAATTGTTTTAACATACCATTTATGGTGAAGGATGAAGTCATTTTAAGGGTTCCAAACGCCCCCGCCCCCCACCACAGCACCCCCCCCTCCCCTTCCAGTGACTCAGCTCATAGGGAGAATTCTAATACCACGTAAAAGTTACAAGACCAATCAGTTACTAGGTAGTCTGGTATCTAATCGCAAAAGGGAGTATAAACTCAGGAGAGGTTTTAACATGAGCTGCCTGCTGCCGGCTGCTGCAACGAAAGACAGATTTCAGGTTTCTTTGTGAAAGCTCCAATTACTGCTCTCTGGCTATATCGTCACGGAGATGCTCAGGCAACTGACAGAGGGGGAAAGTGACTGACCTACAAATCATCACTCCCTGGTTACGAATGAATTATCAAGTGATTACTCCATGGGTTAACTCCTTGACTACTATCAGCGAAGCTTGCTTCAGACGTTAAAATTAAACAGACTGTGAACTTTTAAAAACACAATTTGTAGCAAAGATACTCACTTGTGAAAATTTGAGGTTAGAGGATGGTACTTCTGACTATATGAACAAAAACATTGAAAGCTTTGATAACTGTTCTTAATTATATTTATCAATACTAACGCATTGCCCATTGCCTTGTTCACAGTCGGAAGATATGGAATGGCTTTTAGTTTTGTTTGTTGTAACAGAGAGGTTATAGCACTGCTAGTAAGATGAACAGAAATTCTTGTCATTTTTGATTTAAGGGTCACGGGTCCACCTCTGGAGCAGTGTTAGCCACTGATTCCAATGTACTTACCTGCTCGAGGATTTTAATATATTGTCACGATTAATAAGTTGGTTCTTGACAAATGGAATCTCTTGCAATAAGCAGCTTCTAACACTATTTGCTTCTGACAAGTTGTGATTTTGGGGGGAAATTTTAGCAACTACAACATTTACCATTTAAAAACAGTGAGATACTCCAGATGTTGCACAGTGAGCTGTTGATTATCATACTTATGATGGAGCATGAGAAGCTGAACAATTATCGGGAGACGATCATTTCCTTTGGGGGTTATGTGCTAACAACATCATAAACATGACAGAGACATTTCCTCTGGTCAGTGCATGCTATTGACATAAGTATGGCAGGGAACTTTACTCTGGTTGCTACATGCTATCAACATTGTAAACCTATCATCAACCTAGAAGGGGGATTTCCTCTGGTCAATGCTTACTGTCAACATCATAAACATATATTGGGAAATAATTTTCTGGTTACTTTGTGCTTTTAGTATTGGAAATATTGAACGAATATACTCTCTCTCTCTGTTTCTAACAGGAACTTTCAAAATGCTTTCTGATTTCACTAGAGATAATGAGCATAGGAAATGTTCTCTCTATGGATAGGAAGGAGTCGAAATTGCTCTTTTTTGGCAACACCTGTTACTGCCTCTGGGGGGCGCTAATGGGGTGCGAAACAGTTCTCACTTGGGAGGTGCGTTACCGGCTCCCGCGTAATTTTGTGGATGATAGCGGATGCGCTGCCACGGTAGTGTCCCATCCCGCCGGTAGTGCCCTGGGCCGCCACACAACCGCCGATGACATCATCGCCATGCGTGGCGACTCCTTAGCACCGTGCGCCGACCCCTTTCCGCCCCCCCGTTGGACATCGCCAGCGCTCAGCGAGGCTGCCTCAAACGGTGTCAGCACCAACCTCACGGGCCGTGAAGCTGTTTTGCCAACTCAACGGTTGGCCCGACTTCTTCTACTGTTGTATGGTCCAAGCTGCCATCGTGCAGCTCGGCAATCTGTTTTGGGTGCCGGGCTGCAGCCGAGGCACCCCACTGCCCTGGTGGCCCAGTGGGGGCCATCAGAGGCCCGCCAGAGTGCGCAGCGGCCCTCCCCTTTAACCGAAGGGGTGGGGCGTTGAAACGAGCGCTGACCAACGTGCCCCAGTAGCGCCCTGGAACCCGTCCCAACAGAAAATGGAGCGCGCGAGATTGCGCTCCACTTCCTGTTGGGGGCAGTAACCGGAATTTTGCGGCCGGGGCGGGACTTCCTTGCCAGGCACAGGAAGTCCAGCCCGAGTCGGTTACCACCCCCAATCGTGCCGCTGGGGAATTTCTTCCCCTAAGCATAACAAAATTATAAATCTATTCTTTGTGAATGTGTTTCACTACACCTAATGCTGAAGATAAATCCTCCGCTATTGTTATTCTTTTATATTTTATTCTGCAAATTCCTATGCAGTATTCAATTATAAAGTTAATAGCCCAGATTTTTCAGTAAAAATATCAGTGAGACTATCAGCGCTCATGGTTTATTAAAGAGTAAATTGGACAGCACATAGACTGTTAAATGTGGAAATCAGGAAGTTGCTGTCCAAGTTGCCGGGCTCCTCCAGTATCTCGTCAAGAGGCCTGACCTTGTAATACATGAAATGGCGTGAAGTTGCTGTATTTACCCACTAGATACGCACTAATCACGCCAGGAAAAGTTAGGGCTTGTCCATTTCAAGGTAAGTATACTTTAAACGCTGCGATGAGTATTTCGTCCTGTCAAACAACATCTTACAAGCATGGAGTCTCATTCTTTCAGATTTTAATTATTGCTGAAGATTTAAACAAATTAAAAAAATATAAATAATTTTTTTGTAACTTTTCCTTTCTGTCTCTTTTATCTATCTCTCCCCCTCTCCCTCTTAATCCCATCTTCCTTTCCCTCTCTTTATTTTGCTTTCCATACATGATTGGGCATTGAATTCACTATTCTAACTTCCTGGTTCAGACTCTGCGTGCCTCAGTAAGGATTCTTCGATCTGATTGGTTAAAGGAGATGCACAGTTACTTGCTCGATTTACACGTCCCATCTGCCCTGTAGAGGGCGCCAAGCTGAGATGGCTTTGTAATCAACGCAAGTTCCAGTGCAAAACCCCATAGAAAGTCTCCAGGCTAGTGTAAGTTTAGTGAATGCCTGGCACTGTTTGTTTGTCTTTGATGCTAAATCCTGGTCAACGTTTTGACATTGACATCGCCACCCTAAGCGAGACCCAATGGGCAAGGGAAGGCCAGCTCAAGGAACATGGTGGTGGTTACACCTTTTTCTGGAAAGGAAAACCAGAGGAAGAACGCCACCTTAATGGAGTTGGCTTCGCCGTCAAAAATGAACTGGTCGATCACCTCAGAGACTCCCCCTGCGAGGTTAACGAATGTCTCATGACTCTTCGCCTTACCCTATCCCAGAACCAATGCGCCACAGTCATCAGTGCATAAACCCCAACACTCGATGCAACAGATGAGGTTAAAGAAGGTTTTTATTCCAACCTCGAGACATCCCTGTTCCATGTCCCCACGGGCAACAAATTGATCCTCCTAGGCGACTTTAATGCCAGGGTTGGCAAAGACACAGCCCTTAAGGGAGGCGTGATTGGCAGAGAGGGGGTAGGGAAAGCCAACTCCAGTGGTAACCTACTCCTGACAAAATGTCCAGAACATGAACTTCTCATCACCAACACCCTGTTCCGCCAGAGGGACAAATACAAGGCATCGTGGCAACACCCTCGCTCCAAACACTGGTAGCTGCTCGACTATGTCATCGTCTGAGCCAGGGATCGCAATGAAGTGCGCATCAGCCGCACCATGACAGGAACTGACCACTCCTGGATGGACCATCGCCTAATCCGATCCATCATCAATATTAACATAGCCCCAAAGCAGAAGGGACAGCAGAAGCAGTGCCGCAAAAAAGTTAATGCCAGGGCACTTAAAGACCCAGCTAAGAGAGCCCTATACAGCCAGCGCCTCACAGCTAATCTTGCATGCCTTGATGACCCTGAGATGCTGAATGCCCACAGGGCTTGGTTTTCCCAACAGGTCTCCATAACCAGTGACTGTGAAGAGACGCTTGGTTACTCAACCAGAAAACATCAGGACTGGTTTGATGAAAATGATCAGGAGATCCAAGAACTAATAGATTGTAAGCGCAGAGCATTTCTGTGTCTCAAGCAACAAACCAACTCGGGAGCTGCAAAGCAACGTTACAGACCGCTCAAGGCTGAGGTCCAACAAAAGACCCTGGACCTAAAGAACAGGTGGTGGATGGAGAAAGCACAGGAGTTGCAACAACTGGCTGACAGCCACGATATGCAAGGATTCTTCATTGCAGTCAAGGCCACCTACGGTCCAAACTCCCCTGGCCAAAAATGGGGAAACACTCATCAAGGACACCGAGGCTGTCAGGGCCTGCTGGAAGGAGTATTTTGAAGATCTCCTCAACCGAGACTCTGCCTTTGACTCTCGTGTTCTTAACTCCATCCTAAAGCATGCGACCCGCCACCACCTCAGTGAAACCCCAATGCTGCACGAGGTAGGCAAAGCCAGAAAACAGCTCAAGAATAACAAGGCTATGGGTGTGGATGGAATTCCTGCTGAGGCGCTAAAGTATGGTGGAGAGGTGCGGTTGGCGCAGATACATGACCTCATCTCTCTCATTTGGAGGGAGGAGAGCATGCTGGGAGGTCTCAGAGATCCAGTGATCGTGACCATCTTTAAAAAGAGGGACAAGTCCGACTGCGGCAACTGCAGGGGAATCTCCCTGCTATTAGCCACTGGGAAGGTTGTCGCTAGAGTTCTCCTCAACTGTCTTCTCCCTGTGGCCGAGGAGCTCCTCCCAAAATCACAGTGCAGGTTTTGTCCCCTACGGGGCACAACGGACATGATCTTTGCAGCGTGACAGCTGCAGGAAAAATGCAGGGAGCAGTACCAGCCCATATACATGGCCATTTTTGATCTTACAAAGGCCTTTGACACTGTTAACTGTGAAGGCTAATGGAGCGTCCTCCTCCATTTTGGGTGTCCCCGAAAGTTTGTCAACATCCTTCGCCTACTCCACGACGACGTGCAGGCCATGATTCTTACGAGCAGTTCCATTACAGACCCAATCCATGTCCGGACCGGGATCAAACAGGGCTGAGTCATCGCTCCAACCCTCTTCTCAATCTTCGTCGCTGCCATGCTCCACCTCACAGTCAATTTCCGCTGGAGTGGAACTAAACTACAGAACCAGTGGGAAGCTGTTTAACCTATGCTGCCTCTATGCCAGGTTCAAGATCACCCCAACCTGTCGTTGAGCTGCAGTACGACGCCTGCGTCTGCGCACATTCTGAGGCTGAACTCCAGGATATAGTCGATGTATTCACCGAGGTATATGAAAGCATGGGCCTTAAGTTTAACATCCGTAAGACAAAGGTCCTCCACCAGCCTGTCCTTGCCGCACAGCACTGCCCCCCAGTCATCAAGATTCACGGTGTGGCCCTCGACATCGTGGACCACTTCCCATTCCTCGGGAGCCTTTTATCAACAAAGGCAGACATTGATGCGGAGATTCAACATCACGTCCAGTGCGCCAGTGCAGTCTTTGGCTGCCTGAGGAAAAGAGTGTTCAAAGACCAGGCCCTCAAATCTACCACCAAGCTCATGGTCTATAGAGTTGCAGTAATACCCGCCCTCCTGTATGGACCAGAGGCATGGATGATGTACAGAAGACACCTCAAGTCACTGGAGATATATCACCAACGATGTCTCCGTAAGATCCCGCAAATCGCCTGGGAGGACTGACGCACCAACATCAGTGCTCTCGTCCAGGTTCACATCCCCAGCATTGAAGCACTGACCACACTCAATCAGCTTCACTGGACAGGCCACATAGTTCACATGCCAGACATGAGACTCCCTAAGCAATTGCTCTATGCAGAGCTCCTTCATGGCAAACAAGCCAAAGGTGGGCAGCGGAAACGTTACAAGGACACCCTCAAAGCCTCCCTGGTAAAGTGCGACATCACGACTGATACCTGGGAGTCCCTGGCCGAAGACCGCTCCAAGTGAAGAAAGTGCTCCCGGGAGGGAGTTGAGCTCTTCGAATCTTAACGCTACGAGTGTGAAGAGGTCAGGCTCAGGCAGCGGAAGGAGCATGCGGCAAATCAGTCCCACCCCCCCCTTCCCCCGACGAATATCTGTCCCACCTGTGACAGGGTCTGTGGCTCTTGTATTAGACTGTTCAGCCACCAAAGAACTCACTTTAGGAGTGGAAGCAAGTCTTCCTCGATTCCGAGGGACTGCCTATGATGATGATGATGATGATGATGTCATGCGTCAACACCTTTAGGTAAGAACAGAAACAAAAGAGCGAGACTTCGGGTCAGTTGTTCAGAAACATTTACTTTATTACGGCGGCAGATTGGAGTTCGACAAATGGGATAAGGTAATTATGCTCAAATTGCAACGGTTATTACAGGTATTGCTAGCACTCAAGTGTAGGAAATTAGGGTTATTATTTCACATTTATGGAATAAGTTCCATATCCAATATAATGGAAAGTAATAGACAATTATTCTTTGGATAATTGGCCAATATTTATCCCTCAATCAACATCACTAAAACAGATTATCTGGTCATTATCACATTGCTGTTTGTGGGAACTTGCTGTGCACAAATTGGCTGCTGCATTTCCCACATTACAACAGTGATTACACTCCAAAAGTACTTCATTGGCTATAAAGTGCTTTGAGACATCCAGTGGTCGTGAAAGGCGCTATATAAATGCAAGTCTTTCTTTCTTTAGAACAAGGAATCACACATCTGATAGCACACTTGCCTCTGAGTCAGAAGTTTGTGGGTTCAAGTCCCACTCCAGGAACTTGAGCACATAAATCTAGGCTGACACTCGAGTGCAGTACTGAGAGAGGTGCTGTCTTTCGGATGCGACATTAAACCGAGGCTCCGTCTGCTCTCTCAGGTGGAGGTAAAAGATCCCATGGCACTATTTCGAAGAAGGGTAGGGGAGTTATCCCCGTGTCCTGGACAATATTTATCCCTCAATCAACGTAACAAAAAGAACAGATTATCTGGTCATTATCACATTGCTGTTTGTGGGAGCTTGCTGTGTGCAAATTGACTGCCGCGTTTCACACATTACATCAGTGACTACACTACTAAAGTACTTCATTGGCTGTAAAGCGCTTTGGGATGTCCGGTCGTCGTAAGTCTTTTCTTTTTTTCTTTTGGTGTTGTTGGCCACTTATGTTGTAGAAAAGCTGTTGTACTAGAATATTTAAACATATATGATTCAAAAAGTTTCAATCTTCCATCAGGAAGTGATCATTGTTTAAAGCTTATCACGTGACAAAGTAAATGTTTTGGGTAAAAGAATCATTTTGCCTTTTGGCACTGAAACTTTATCTTGATGCAAAAACCACAGGGATGAAATGTTTAGGTGTCTGCTCAGTATATAATTGAACACCGCAGGCAACAGATTAAAACGTATCTTTGAACTTTGTTATTACTTTGCCTTGCAATAATTACTTTTAGAAATCACTGAAAATACCAACAGTTCTTATTTCACCTGTCTCTAATTTGCGTCGCTCTGACGTAGCTAATTAGAGTGTGTGGTTTAAGTTGATACATGTTTCGAACAAAGTATGAGAAATAAGTTCAACACAGAGTTGAATGCTCTCAACTTTGTTTTGTTATTTGTTTCCTGTAATTATATGAAGGACTTGCATTTCTCTATAGTTTTTCACATAATTCTCAAAGCTCAAAGCACTCCACATACAATTAATTGATTTTGGAGTACAGTGGCGCTGAAATTTGTTGGCATCAAGCCTCCTTTACAGGCATAAAACCGGCGCATAGGTGTCCAATATGATTCACCCCGTGCCCGTGATGGCCAGCATATTTTCCTCCTCAAGTGATAGTGAAGGCAGGCTGACCATTCATGGTGGCAGCCTTCAAGCACAGGTTGTGTGCGACCTTCTCCTGCAAGGAAGAAGGGAGTGTGTTTGTGACATCCTTGTGAGATGTCAAGAGAAGGTGCCTGCCGTGGTCGAAAAGTTGATATGGTGTGGGGAAGTGGGGGTCGCAATAGTTGTGAGCGTTTGAGTATGAGGCGAAGCAGTTAGAATGAAGTGTGGTGCAGTGATTGTAGCAGTGTGAAGGAAACGGGGGAGGGGAGTATTGTGAGTAGCGAGGAAGTAGCTGGTAGAGATGAGATTACCTTGAGAAGTCTGGTGAGATCATTGAACTTCTTTCGGCATCGCAACCATGTCCTGGGAGTTAAGCGCCTGGCATCGACTACCACAGCAACCTCTTCCCACTGGCGACAGAGCTGTTGCCTTGAGGGTGTTCTGTCCTCTGATGCTGTCCACCGCCTTGACCAGGGCTTCCAATGTGGCATCAGAGAGCCTGGGAACTCTGTATGGACCACTTCCAGCCATTTTCTTCAACCTGGAAAGTTTGTCTGTTGTCTGCAGCCAGAGTGCACCCCCCTTTTAGAGGTGCTGGCTGCCTTTAAGTGGAGTGAGAGACGCCCGATCTTCTGCCTCCCCAAGGGTGCATGCAGTCAATTGTAGTATTAGCTGCCTGCCTGAATCATTTTAATTAGCTTCTAACATGGATTTCAGCTAATGCATAAACAGGTGCGAGCAACACATGCCCCATCCCTTGCCGACTTGAGCGCAATCGAATTTCCATGCCAGGGACTGTTGTAGGAAAATTCTGCAGCTGTTTCGCACACTGCAAGATCCCACAAAAAGGAGAGGAAAACAAACAAATGTGTTGTCAGTGTTGTCATTTGAAGGACAAATGTTAGCCAGGACACAGGCCGAACACCCTGCTCTTCCTCAACTAACGCCATGGGATTTTTAATATCCATGAACCACCACACAGAACCGTGGTTTAATGTTGTATCTGAAAGATGGTATGTTTAACAACATAGCACTCCTTCAGTGCCACAGAGAGCATCAGCCTGGATCATGTGCTCAAGCCCTGGTGTGGGACTTAACACAAAGCTTCTGCTGACTCTGAAAGTGAAATGCTGACACATATACAGAACAAGATTTATTTTTCCTCATTAGTCCTAAAGTATGTCACAAGGAATTCATTCCCATACAGGCTTTGAAAATTCAAAACCTGGCATCATCCACCCATTAATTTTTGATTTATCTTTTCTCCTGTTCTTCTCAATCTTGGTGCTGTCCTGCAGATAGATTTTTCTTCAACAAATGTGTTACAGTTATTGAATCTATTTGGCTGTCGAACAGACAACAACCAAACCATGTATCCTGTTGGTACATTATCCAATAAAATAACTGAGCAATGCCAGAGACCCCTAATAATGAAATGTGGGGCCTTCTGAGATACATGTGAGGCTTTGATGCATGGAGCCTATCCCAATGATGTCTGTGGAAGCCAGACTTCCAGCAGGAGTTAAAATGATTAATTCTGTATTCATCATTTTCATACAAACATTGTTGAGATGTAAAGACGAGGCTTTGTTCTCACTGATTAAAGCCGTCTGTATCAATCTCAACTACGTTTCTATTTTCTTGGCTTAGTCAATGAAATGGAAAATTAACCATTTGAACTCATTAGTCTTGTACAGAAAACCAATATTTTATTGCAGTTTTAAATGTTACACTAATTCATTTTTTTAAAAGTTAGACTTGCATTCATATAGCACCGTTCACGACCTCAGGACGTCCTAAAGCGCTTTACAGCCAATGAAGTACTTTTTGAAGTGTAGTCACTGTTGTAATGTAGGAAACGCGGCAGCCAATTTGCACACAGCAAGCTCCCACAAACAGCAATGCGGTAATGACCAGATAATCTAATAAAATAAGCTAAAAATGGATACACAAATGGCAGCAAACAACATTCTTCAAGTATCATACAATAAGAAGTTGAAGAGCTTTGCATGGATTGATTGTCTCTGGCATTGCTCAGTTACCTTATTGGAAAATGTACCAACAGAATACATGGTTTGGTTTCTGCTTATTTAAGAAAGGATATACTTGTATTGGAGGCTGTTCAGAGAAGGTTCACTAGGTTGATTCCGGACATGAGTGGGTTGCCTTGTGAAGATAGGTTGAGTAGGAAGAATGAGAGGTGATCTTATTGAAACATATAAGGTAATAAGGGGGCTCGACAAGGTAGATGCAGAGAGGATTTTTCCACCCATAGGGGAATCTAGAACTAGGGGGGATAGTTTCAGAATAAGGGGTTGCCCATTCAAAACTGAGATGAGGAGGAATTTCTTCTCTCAGAGGGTTGTAAATCTGTGGAATTCTCTGCCCCAGAGAACTGTGGAGGCTGGGTCATTGAATATATTTAAGGCGGAGATGGACAGATTTTTGAGCGATAAGGGAATAAAGGGTTATGGGGCGCGGGCAGGGAAGTGGAGCTGAGTCCATGATCAGATCAGCCATGATCATATTAAATGGCGAAGCAGGCTCGGGGGCTGTATGTCCTACTCCTGCTCCTATTTTTTATGTTCTTATATACATGGGTTTTTGTGCAGTTATAATGTCATTTCATTTTATTATTTGAGTTTAAACTTCCTTTATATTCTTTCCTCGTCTCCTCATTCATGCACCATGCAGAAATCTAATAACAGACAGAGAAACCTCCTGACCTTAGGGACTTCTAAGATTTCCCCCAGGCCTATTTGGGCTCTATGGAACCCAGTGTGAAATCTTAATCCATAATGCACCATTGTCGTGATTGATTAAAATCTAATTCCATCACCCTGCTCGGGAGACGCACCAAATGGATCCCAGACAAATCCTTACAAGAGGGGGTCAGGGAAAAACTGTCATTTCAGGATGCGCTTGTGCTTCTATAACAGCTAGGGTTGGAAATTTTGTCTCTTGCCGGCCTCTGTCACACACTGGAGGGGCGACGGAAATCATTTCTGTGCGGGCGGCCAGATTCCAGCACCCCGCCGGGACATTTGGTGCCAGTTGTACGGGGGCGAACAGCAATACCGCCCGAGAGAGGCGAGCCAGTGTGCAAAGCCCCTGGTTGCGACACCGTTTCAGGATTTGTTTTCTGGGGGACCTGTAGCACGCCCTAGTGGGACTGCCTGAGAAAGCGGGAGGTCTGAGCTGTACTGGCAGCAGTGCAGGAAGGAATGTTTACCTGAGGTAAGTGTGACTTTTTAATTTTTTAATTTTTGCGATTTATGTTTATGTGACATCAGTAAGATATTGGGAATGTTTTTGGTGGCTTGTTTACCGATTTTTTTTTTGTTCCCAGGGAAGCCTCTCTTAGGGTGCTCCGAGGCCAGCTCTTTAGCTCGGGATTTTCAGTTGCTCAGCCGGCCTAGCACCCTAAGAGAGGTGTGGAACGCCTCCCTCAGCCCTCCGCTCCACACTCAGGCCCCAGCTGATGAATTTTGTGCCTGCAGACGCAAACCATTTCCCGGCGCAAAATTTATCATTCCGTCGCCATTAGTGCCTCCAAATGGCCGGTACCGAATTTCCATCCCATAGTGTTTTACCACCCTGGTTCTGTACATCATCAAAGATAACTCAGAGACTATTCTTAATTGCAGTCTTGGCAGTATATTTTCCCAACTAAAGAAAGGAGAAACGACCAATAAATCATAAACTGTTGAGAATGATACTGAAGTCAGGATCTGTCAGAGATTACACTCTGGAGTGGCATTAGCTGAATCACTGGGATGATTTTCCTTTGTTTTGCGCCGAGGGGAGACTTATCACCTGGGTGTAATGCCAACGAAGACCCATGATGGCAGGTGCGAAGGTAGGAGATAAATGTTTGCCAGGACACCAGGAGAACTCCCCTCCTCTACTTTGATCAGTGCCGAAGGATCTTCCACACCTACCTGAGAAGGCACATGGGGCTATCGGTTTAACATCTCATCCAAAGGACAGCACTTTCAACATGCAACATCACCTCAGCCTCGATTTTGTGTTCAAGCCTCTGGAGTGGGGCTTAATCTCAGGACCTTCTGAATCAGAGAGTGCTATCGCTGAGCCAAATCTGACATTTAAGCTATCTTAATCTTTATGGGGTCTGAAAGACCTTTCCTGCTTATAATTTACTCACAAATTTTCACTTATGTAACATCTGTGTTGCTTGGCTACATGTTGTGTAGATGGGGTAGGTTTGATGAGCTGACTTCACTATAGTACATTTTCTGAGGGAATTAACTATAAAAAAAAACCACAATCCAGTCATTTAACTTTGGTGCAGAAATGCTCCTGCAGAGTTTAGAGGGTTCAAGAAGAAATCCATAGCTCTCAGACAGCAGCTTTAACCAATTGCGGGTAAAACCACACATATTCAAGCAAGAGTGACCACACAATAAAATGAAGACTAGAACACTAAGATCTGACAGCTGGCTGCCATGTATCAGCATATGAAATACAGAGGGCGAGGTATGTTGGTATGTATGAGTTTTTCCTGGGAATGACTGAAAACCTAATAACCTTTTCCACAGTTAGTTACAGCACACAAGCTCTTCGTTACTGATGCAACAAACCCAAGCTGCAGATCCAATTTTTCTGAAGCCAACTCCTGGCTTCAACAAATATGTTCCACTTTTAAATTAAAACGACCCCCCAAAAGAGCAGAGGCATCTTACGAGGCCGAGTGTCAAAAGATATTTCTTGGGCCAAGTTAAAAGTAACACATATTTGTGGAGCCACAGAGTCTCCTCATCCACCTGCAGGAAGAACCTTTGAGACTGTGGAAATGGAAGTTACAGCTTTAAAGTTCCTTCAGTGAAAATGTATTGGATAGTTCTGTATGGGATTGAAAACAATAAATCATATCAACAGTGTTGTTCTTGCCTCCCTCAACATGACATTGAATGAGGATTGGACCACATACAACGAAGTCTGTTTTCTGACTGTAGACTCTGCTGCTACTAATATATTATTAATCACAATAATTTTCTTAATATATAACTAAGCACAAGAAGTTAATATGTTGGTACCTTCACAAATGAAAATTGTAATTCAACAATCTGGATTGAAATATTTCAAGAGATGCAGGTTTTACAAATCTTCCCGTTTACAACAATGCGACTTTAAGTTGGCAAGAGCATGAGTAAAATATCCTTAAAGATGGGCTTAACCTCTTCTAAATACATTAGGTATATGGTTGCAGCATGTAGTGATTTATTACACAGACCACACACACTGATTGAAGGCTTTGAACAGATGGTGTATCAAAAAGTGAGTCATTTATTGTTGGGATAAACAAAGCTTTTATCCGTAACTTTGTTGGACCTGTGAGGAGAGCACAGAGCATGTGTTAAATAGATTGGGTCACTTCACGAAGAATGAAAAGTCCCAAAATATATTCACAGTATCTAATGATAAAATCAGTTTGAAAATCTATTTCATAAATGTGAAGATTAGAAACCATTACCGATGAACAAAGCCTCTGGTTCACTGGTTTTATGTAAAAATGGATGAAAATGCAATCCTTAAATACTACTGAAAATCCCAGAATGCCACGTAATAAAAATAACATTTGACTTCATCGAGGCTCCGAGAGAATAAGTACAGATTTTTGTCCCCCTAATTGGCTTGGGCTTTTATCTAGTTGTTTACCTTGCCCAGGGGATCACATGGCTTTCGGATAATGTGAGGAGTGTACATATTGTGATGCACAAGGCTGGATAGGCCAGTGGGTCTTTTCCTGCCCGGCATTGTCCATATATCCACAATCAGTGTAAACCAATGATCCAGCCAATGATTTACTGTATGGAATGAAGGTTACACAAAAAGAAATGTTCACAGAACAATAATAACTCTCACCAATGCACTTTGGCCTTGCGTACACAATTGCCAAATGCTGGGATCCCCTCAGTGTGATTAGAATCAAGCAGATGGTGGCTGCTTCCCTGTATGGAAAGATGAATTTGGTTTGGAAAATCACTTTGTGCCATTCCCTTAAACCTCATAGTAGCTGGTTGCACAGCAGCGTTGGCAGAGAGCTTCGAGGAAGTTGCTTACCAGATGGGTGATAGACATGAAGCATCCCTGATTATAATCGCTCAACCATTGGTGTCCATGTCTACTGTTGCCTAGGCCCCAAAGCTCTGGAACTCCCTGCCTAAACCTCTCCGCCTCTCTATCTCTCGTCCCTCCTTCAAGATGCTCCTTAAAACCTTCCTCTTCGACCAAGCTTTTGGTCACCTGCCTTAATTTCTACTTATGCGGCTTGGGTGCCAAATTTTTTAATCTCATAATACTCCTGTGATGCACCTTGGGACTTTTCACGACATGAAAAATGCTATATAAATACAAGTTGTTGTTGTTGAATTGAGAATGTGGATGGGGAGGGGAATGAAGAATGGAAGAAATAAACACTAAAATATATAGATTTAAATGTATAATTCTATCCCCATGAACGTGAGCACTAAAATACTTTCCTTCTTCCTAAGGACCAGATAGCAGTAGATTTAGCTCATGCATTACTTTGGCAATGTTACAGAGGGACAGAATTGTTCTTTGCCGCATGAATCTGTTTGTGGGACTGCACCAACCCCTGTATTAACTGAAGGAGGTAACACTTTTGGACAAGAACGGTATGCTGAGTGTTATGTATCCGACATGGTTACTGGTTGTACTATTACAAGGTGTGCCACCAGATTTCGGTTGGCTCAAGTTGCCTGCTCTTGGGGCTTTTGCCGTTGTTCCTAGCGTCGGGCAGGTTCACAGATGTCTGTAATCTCTCTGTCCTCTCCTTACGCCCCGGGTCGCTACTGCTCCCTGAGGGGCAGTCGTCTGGCAGTGCACAGGAAACTGCTGACTTGCATGCCTGGGTGCTATTTGGTTTGGGATCCTGGCTGGTCCCGGTCCCATTTGGGAGAACTGTTGCGGGTGACTCTTCATTCCCGGGTATGGCCTTGGTGGCGATAGGTTCTGGGGGCTTCGCCTTGGCACAGTTTGCTCTTTCAGGCTCATGGCGGTTGGTGCCATCGGGTGCCTGAGAGGTGGAGCCGATCAGGGGCAGGGTATCGATACCGGTGCCGTTGCTCTCCTGAGATCGCTTGCTCTGCAGCTTGTATGTATTGGCTGCTTGTGGCCATGCTCCATGGTGCATGACCCTGGTCCTGCATTGGGTAGCTCGCTGGACCTGTGTGCTCCCGATGGGTGTCTGCCCGCTGCATTGACTGAATGCAGTTGAAATCATACATCGCACAACTTTTCACTATTCATGATAAGTAACCTGTAGCTCTGATCGCGATCGCGCGACTTTTCTTTGCTTATTACATGTACACAACTCTGATCATCAATTGCACATTTTACATCTAACTCACAATTGCTCTTACATTGATTAAGAATGTGGAACTGTCCCTTTAAGTGTGGTGGGTTGCAGGCCTCCTTTAAGAGAGCCTTGCTATATTTACCCCAATCCGCTTCTCTGTTTGGTGCCACGTGTTGCTCCATCAGCGCTGCATCTCGTGGTCTGGCCGCCGCCATCTTTTTCTTCAGTGCATTACCTCGTGGTTTGGGCGCCATCTTTCCTCTCTCCACGATGTCGACTGCAGTGATCCCTTTCTCCCCGGGTTCTGCCACCGAAACTGGGAGGTCGCCTCTGGATCCGATTTTCTTCCTCCGGAGTCCTGCCACTGGAGCCTGGAAGGTGCGTTCAGGTCGTCTCAGCTGGATCATCTCCAAGCAGTCGTGCTGAGCAGTCTGTGCCTTGGGTACTGTGCTGGTCTGCTCTCTGGTGCCACATCCCCCCTCAGGTGAGGGCTTGCTTTGCCTCTGGGCGCAGGGGACATCGATTACTGGAGGGGTGAAATCTTCCCAACTCCAATGGATCTTCTCCATCCACCTTCTTCCGAGTAGCGTTGGTCCATCACCTGCAACAATCCACAGGGGTAACTTGTGCACCGCGTCATCATGGAATACCTTTACATTCGCACTACCAATGACTGTGATAAGTTCATTGGTGTAGGTGCACAGCTTTGCCTGAACTGGGAGCAACTTGGGTCATTCAGCTTGATTGTCCCATAGCCTCTCAAAGGCTTCTTGATTCATTACTGACTGGCTCGCCCCCGTGTCCACTTCCATGAAGACTGGAACGTCATTTATCTTGACTTCCATCCTCAACGGAGAACACTTGGTGGTGCAAGTAAACATGCCATACACTTCATCGTGGGGCTGAGCTGCCTCTCTGACTATTGTTGCATAATCCCCGTTGGATTCATTGCCATCTGCAGACTCTTCATCAACACAGTGAGTCATATTTCTTTTACACATTCGCTGGAGGTGGCCCTTTGTGCTGCAGCCTTTGCACACAAAGTCCTTAAAACGGCACTGGTGAGCCCTGTGATTCCCTCTGCAACACCAGCATGGAGCTACTCGGTTAGTCCCCCTTGGCGGACTTTGAGTTGAGGGACTCGGGGGCCTGTTCTCATTTCCTTGAGAAGGTTCGCTTTCTACAATCCTGCCTCTAAAAGGCACCACTCTGTGCACAGTACTTGCCGGGTTTGAGTCCTGAAAAAGAATCATCTGCCTAGAGCCGCAGGTCGAGGTCATGAACGCCTGGCTCACGGAGATGGCCTTCTGCAGCATGACTGTGGTATCCGCAGATAATAGCTTATGAAGAAGGCCCTCATGGCTGATTCCAGTGACAAAGATATCCCGCAGTGCTTCGGTGAGGTGGTTGCCAAAATCGGTGAGGGTGCAGCCAGCCTCCTGAGATCTGCAGCATATTTTGTGATTTCCTGGCCTTTGGGCCGTCGGTGAGTGTAAAACTGGTGTCTGGCTGCGAGGATGCACTCTTTGGGCTTGAGTTGTTCTTGGATCAGTGTTACAAGCTCCTCGTATGTCTTGGTCGTTGTCTTTGTTGGTGCCAGCAAGTCCCTGATGAGACATAGATAGTGGGCCCACAACTAGTTAGCAGGATAGCCCTGCGCTTATCAGCCAGTGTGGCTAGATCATCGCCTGCCAGGTCATTTGCTGTGAAGAAATAGTCGAGTCTCTCCATGAAGGCATCCCAATCATCACCATCGGCGAACTGCTGCAACGTACCAAGGGTAGCCATTTGCGCATGAAGGTCCGTAATCTCGTCGCCAATTGTTATGTCTTTAGATGCACTGATAATGACTCCACGAGGCAATGTGTTGTACTTGAACTGTAGTGACCTGAGTCCTTTATTGATAACTCCAGAGTGAGGATCACACATGGTGGCCTGCCTTTTATACTAGGCCAGGCACACCTGTACAGGTAACCTACAAGTCTCCCACTGCTGTGCCCTCTGGTGGCATACCTTGCAATAGTACAAGCAGTAACCATGTAGGATACATGACATTGAGAATTACACCGAGCAGATTTGAAAATTGAGGAACCAGTCCTGGTTGGAATGGACAAAAGGCTGCAATCTCTTACAAAATCCCAAAAGAGAAATCCCAACTCTCTCTGAATTGCAGGTTGCGTATGGTTTCACCCGAGGCTGATGTGAGGCGATGGTGTTTGAAAACAAGCAGCTATTCCATTGTGACAGGAGTAACAGAAGTGATTAATGCTCATTTTATAGCTTTGGAGGTCAATGGGGCTTTCCTGCTCATTGTTTATTCTGCTCATGATTTGAACAATAACTCATCAGCTCACTTGTATCAGAAACTGAAGAACTTAATTGGAAGAAGGTAGACTCTGTTATGTATGCATGTAAACCTTACCAAAATGTAAGACTTGCCACTAGGGGGCAAGTGGGAGATCTAAGGGTCACCTGTGCACCCTGGGGCAAGCAGGTATAAAAGGAGATTCACCATGCTGCTTCCTCATTCTGGAGTCTGAATAAAGAGACCAAGGTCACAACAGTTTGAGCTTGCGATATAGTCCTGTGAATTTATTCTAAACATAACGAATTGGCGACGAGTAACGGATCATGAACTTTTACGTGGTAATAGCTGCCATTGGTATTCTTGAGAGATTTGTTGAGGGTGATGATTGGGAAGCCTTCGTTGAGTGCCTCGACCAGTACTTTGTGGCCAACGAATTTGTCACGGCTGAAACAGAGATCAAGCACAGGGCGATTCTCCTCACCGTATGTGGGTCATCGGTAAATGGCCTCCTTAAAAGTTTGCTGGCACCGGTCAAACTAATGGACAAATCTTACGCAGAGCTGTGTAGGCTGGCTAGGGAACACTTCAAACCAAAGGAGAGCATCCTGATGGCCAGGTACCGCTTTTACACACACCGTCGCTTCGATGGCCAGAACGTGGTGAGTTTTGTTGCTGACCTAAGATGCCTTGTGGGACAGTGCGAATTTGCAGAATCCTTGGGGGAAATGTTGCGGGACTTTTTCGTGCTTGGAATTGGCCATGAGGTCATTCTTTGCAAACTGCTGTCTGCCGAATCCCTAGACCTGAGCAAGGCCACCGCGATAGGCCAAGCCTTCATATCCTCCAGCGATAACACGAAACAGATATCTTCACAGAATCGAAGCTCACTGGCAAGCACCATGCACAAAATAGTGCTTTCAGCAGGGCAGGGCCCATATGATTGCAGAGGCTAGACCGAGGCATAGAATGACTCAGAGTCCGCCATGGGGCAGAATGCGTATCCATTAGTACCATATTGACACTGTGAGGGCAGCCATAGAGCTCATCAATGTCGATTCAAGCCCTATGTGTGCAAGGGCTGTGGAACAATGGGGCACCTCCAGCGAATGTGCAAATGATCTCCGACTCACCACGTGGCAGAGTCAGGAGAGGACAACCGATCCAGCGCGGATCACGATGAACGAGCAGGAGAGGCAACTGAACCTGAGGATGAAGAGGAAGTAGATGGGATACACACCTTCACCACCAAAAGCCCTCCGATAATATTAAAAGTTGAATTTAATGGCACTCCAGTCTCCATGGAACTAGACACAGGGGCGAGGCAATCAATTATGAGCCAGAAGGCATTTGAGAGACTGTGGAGCGACAAAGCACAGCGACCCAAGCTGATCCAGATTCAGGCAAAGCTGCGCACCTACACCAAGGAACTAATACTAGTTATTGGTAGTGCGGACATAAGAGTATTCCATGGGGGAGCAGGAGGTGGATGGGGAAGATTCCATGGAACAGGGAAGACATCTGCGAACCTTCTCTGGCGAACGAGGTCTTCCCTTCTCAAAGGTTGAGCAAGCCCCCACCTTCAGCTGAACCATGCATCGAAGTGCAGATCCATTTGCAGATCCCCGAGGCACAGGCCGCTTATCACTATCACGAGGAGGTAAAGTTCAACTGAGCAGTGGTACAGGCACGGTATCCACCACCTGAAACCGACGACCTCTTCACGACGATGGAAGAGGCTCCAGGCCGACCCGGCCGAAACGATCTGAATGCGTCTTCCCGACGCCAGAGGCAAAATTCCTGGGGAGGAAGATCACGGCAGTCGGCATCACGGACACGGATGAGAGGGCGTCTAGACCACGGGACAAAAGTGCATCCAGACCACGGGACGAGAGAGCGTCCAGACCACAGGACGAGAGGGCGTCCAGACCACGGGTGGTCGCTGCAACGGAACGGAGGAATGTGTTGCCCAGCAAGGAAGACGATTGAGTTTGGGGCAAAGGTAAAGGGGTGGCCACCGTGAAGGCCAGGAACCCACTATGCTCCAACAAATTGTGTGCACTATGTAACCCTTGTGAGCGGCTTCCACGGCCAATGATGTACCATTATATAAGGTTGGGAGTACCTTACAACAAGCCAAAGTAGTGGACAAACACCAATCGGTCATATATGTATCTGACAAAGTACTTGTAACAAGTAATGTGTCATCACAGGGGGTCGGGTGTGTTGTACAGCAAGCCAAAGTAGCGGGCGAGCCCCAAACGATTGAACATGTATCCGATAAGTTAAATAAAGCAGCAGCTTGTGTTCACGGGACCAAAGAGACGTACCAAAGAGTGTCCCAACATGTGCTCAAGTCAGACAAGCTGCTCATCCCTCGAGCTTGGGAGAGCAGAGGCACCATTATCGATGCGTTGTTTCGAGAATGTCTAACACTGTCTGTGCGCTGTAGCATGATCCGCCACGGGCCAGGCACTGAGAGCGGCACGATTGTCCTCAGTTGGCTATTATTGTCCACCACCGGGGTGAAAACGGCGCAGCCTGCAGACCCACTCATGGTCGCGGAAGTGCTAGAAAGCGAGGGGTCAACTGTAACGGCCCCCAGCTTAGGACCTGGACCAGCCAGGATCCCATGTTACCGCCTGCCAAAGGTGAACTGCTAGACGGGATGTGGCAGCCTATCCGTTACAGAGACGAAAGACCCATCCCAACGTTGCAAAGTAAGGCAGGGCGGCTACATACAGTCGGTGGTCCGGGGCCCCCATACTACAGCCCAAGATCCACCGGGACCACTAGGCCTCCCGCCACTACCGAAAGTCTCAAAACCATTGCGGTCATCCTGGGCTTGCCAGACCTCAGGGTCAGCAACAATAGCCCGGAGCAGTCAGCCCAAATCACTAAACCTAGCACCACGTGTGTCACGGTAAACTCCCTACAGACCCGGCTATCCTGGGTGCTACGCAGTCACCAGACAAAATCACTCAGAAACGAGCTTTCCTTATGCCATCAGCAGAGAATGCGCCATAATTGCACGGCCCTTCCACATGACATCAGAATAAGTGTTTAGACCGTGTTCAGGGCCCCAGTTGGGCCGCTGGCACCGCATTAGTCAAGGGGGGGAATGGAGTGTATGTGATGAAAACAGAGCGTTTGATTGTGAAACTATGCACCGAGCTAACGAGTAAAGCATTTGGACAAGACCAAACTGCGAACTTTAGATAAGCAGGAACCATTCTGAAAGGACCTGGCCCCCAGCGACCCACTAACACGATCAACTTCGCCATCAACCACGAGGATGAACCCACCATGTCAGGACTTTAACCCAGGCGATCGACCCAGGGACGCAGGGCGCCAGAGCACCTCAACTTGCAAATAACTTGTACATAAGACTTTGGGGGATGGGAGTGATGTTATGTATGATGTAAACCTTACCAAAATGTAAGACATGCCACTAGAGGGCACACCTGTGGGAGACCTAATGGTCACCTGTACACCGTGGGCAAGCAGGTATAAAAGGTTGATTCACCATGCTGCTTCTTCACTCTGGAGTCTGAATAAAGAGACCAAGGTCACAGCAGTTTGAGCGTGCGATATAGTCCTGTGGATTTATTCTGAACATAACAGACTTCTGTTAGAGTCTACCAGTTCTCTAACTTTCCCAGTTCTGATGAAGATCATTAACCTAAAACGTTAACTCTGTTTCTCTCTCTACAGAAGCTGCCTGACCTGCTGAGATTTCCAGCAATTTCTGTTTTTATTTCATACTCGAGTTAGACTTCAGTTATACTACCGGTTTGGCATCCATTTGAATTTCTTTTGCTTGTACATTGATCCAAAACCAGACAGGTCAGCAGTTGGACTGCAGACTACATTGTGGAAGGACATGTTAGACCATCTCTTTGAGGTAGACCCTTATGGCTTGGGTTTCATACCGGCCCCCTATTTCACCATGGTAACTTCTTTCTTAATGCTTTTGATGGTAATAAAGAACTGATGGATCCATTGGCTCTCACCTGGTATTAAAAATTAAGCTGCATTTGGAAACCAGAGAGCCAGAAGACAGAGAAGATTTTGCATTAATCGGGAGCTCTGAGCCTCCATACTGTCACACATGTGCAGAGCTCCATCGTTACTGGGCACAGAGCAATGCAGGAACTGATTGTATCACTTGGGTCTGTCAGCCCCACAACACTCACTCTACACAAGTACTATAACTAGTCCTTCGGAGTAATGGGAGAACTGTGCTACTTGTGCACCATAACCACAACTGATCCAGAGAAAGGAGCGACCAATGTGCTGGATATAAGCTTCAGAAAAATGAAAGATACTTGGTGCTTTAAGCTTGGATCATGGTGAATCTTAACAGACATTGGATGTACATCATATTAACTTCACAAATCCTCATATCAACTCCGTTAACCTAAATCTAGACAGACACTCCAGTGCAGTGCTGAGGGAGTGCTGCACTGTCGGAGGTGCTGTCTTTCGGATGAGACGTCAGGTGGACATAAAGGATCCCATGGCACTATTTCAAAGAAGAGCAGGGGAGTTATCTCCAGTTTCCTGGGCAGTATTTATTCCTTAAACAATATAACACAAACAAATTATCTAGTCATTATCACATTGCTGTTTGTGGGAGCTTGCTGTGCGCAAGTTGGCTGCCACGTTTCCCACATTACAACACTGGCTACACTCTATAATTACTTCATTGGCTGTAAAGTGCTTTGAGACATCCAGCGGTCGTGACAGGCGCTATACAAGACTTTCTTTTTTGAAATCAACTCAGTTTAAACTGTCACTTCTACTTTTAATTGAACTCTTTTTGGACTTTGTTAAACTAAGATCTTATTAAAGGAGCTGTATATCTTAATTGGTTTTACTGGAATAGAACCAATATACCAGGCCACCAGCCACTCATATGTATAATAGTTCAACACTCAAATCTGCTAACACTTTGTGAAATTGTGGTTTCTTAAAGCTTACCCTATGTGACATGGTCCTGGAGAAAGTTACACTGCACTTTCAACAGGATTGAGCACGACACCAAAACTAATCTTGAGAATTGTGATGCCTCGAAACACTGAGACATTTAATTAGACACTTTCTATTGATTTAAAATGTTTGAGCTATTAGATTTAGGACATCGCCTAAGGTGCCATCTATTCTTGCTCCACTTAGATCCAATTTATAGATAGGGACTTACACTAAGTAGAGTGCTTAGCTGGGTCACTTCAGAAATAGAACTCGAGGGTCAGTTCAGCAGTTGGACTGCAGACTTAAATGCAGAAGATCGTGTTAGACCAAATTTGTAAAGTAGAAGATTTTATCTATTTGAATGTGACGCCCAGATTGGCAGAGAAACGTGCTTTCAAATCCAGTTCAGGATATTCAGATTGAAAGTAACCTCTTGGGACACTCTGAAATGTGGCGGGATGCAACGCAAACCTCTTTCAGTACGTCATCAGTGGCAATGAATTGATCCCCACCATCAGTTATCAGGATAACCTCTGAATCATGACCATGGCTTCTCAAAGCTGCAGGATAGAAAGACCGGCTTGTGGCTATAGCAGTGACTGCAGCTGCAATTGAATATTAACAATAAACGCGTCACTCAACTTGTCCGTCTTCGGCTGTCCCGTTTATTACAAGTGGTCATCTATTATTACTACATTCGAGTTGACATTTTGAGTGAAACTTACACATATACTGTTTGGGTAATTTCTTTTAATTACTTCATCTCCTGCTATACAAATGCATTGCTTCCTCTGTCACTGTATATTGATATCAAACTTCTGCAAACCTATCGGCGAGGAAATGTAAAACACTAATTCTTAATTGGTTTTAAACATCATTACTTTATATTCAAAGGGACTTAAATCCAGCCACAACCCCTTCAACCCTGGTAGACGAACTCTTGTAATGCAAGTCTTATTTTGAAATAAGAACAGAAGAGATAGGAGCAGGAGTCGGGCATAAGGCCCTTCCAGCCTGCTCTGCCATTTAATAAGATCATGGCTGATCTGATCATGGACTCAGCTCCATTTCCCTGCCCGCTCCCCATAACCCATTACTCCCTTACCACTCAAAAATCTGTTTATGTCCGCCTTAAATATATTCAATGACCCAGCCTCCACAGCTCTCTGGGGCAGAGAATTCCACAGATTTATAACCCTCTGAGCGAAGAAATTTCTCCTCATTTCAGTTTTAAATGGGCGGCCCCTTATTCTGAGACTATGCCCCCTAGTTTTAGTTTCCCCAATGAGTGTAAATATCCTCTCTGCATCCACCTTGTCGAGCCCCCTCATTATCTTATAAGTTTCAATAAGATCACCTCTCTTTCTTCTTAACTCCAATGAGTATAGGCCCAATCTACTCAACCTATCTTCATAAGTCAGCTCTCTCATCTCAGGAATCAACTTAGTGAACCTTCTCTGAGCAGCCTCCAATGCAAGCATATCCTTCCTTAAATACGGAGACCAAAACTGTACGCAGTACTCCAGGTGTGGTCTCACCAATACTCTGTACAGTTGTAGCAGGACTTCTCTGCTTTTATATTCTCCCCCTTACAATAAAGGCCAACATTCCATTTGCCTTCCTGATTACTTGCTGTACCTGCATACACACTTTTTGTGTTTCATGCACAAGGACCCCCAGATCCCTCTGTACTACAGCACTTTGTAATTTTTCTCCATTTAAATTATAATTTGCTTTTCTATTATTTCTGCCAAAATGGATAACCTCACATTTTCCCACATTATATTCCATCTGCCAAATTTTTGCCCACTCACTTAGCCTGTCTATATCCCTTTGCAGCTTATTTGTGTCCTCCTCACACTTTGCTTTCCCACCCATCTTTGGGTGATTCTGACTAAACTCAGACACACATTGGCCCCAAGTTCCCACATGATTTGCTCCTGATTTTTAGGAGCAACTGGTGTAGAACGGAGTATCTTAGAAATCGGAATTCCCGTCATTTAGTTTGCTCCAGTTCGAGTCAGTTAGAACAGTTTCACTTTGGAACAGAATTTTTTTTTCAAAAGGGTGCGTGTTCGGCCACTTACGCCTGATTTCAAAGTTTCGTGAGTGAAAACTTACTCCAAACTAATTTAGAATGGAGTAAGTGAAGATTTTTGTACGCTCGAAAAAACCTTGTCTACACTTTAGAAAATCAGGCGTAGGTTACAAATCAGGCGTAGGGAATGATGGGGGGGGTTTAAAGGGAAGGTTACAAACATTAAACACTTCAGTTTTACAAATAAAGAGCCATCATCAATAATAAATGATAAATACATCAATAAATAAACCAATAAATCAATCAAAAAAAATTAATAAGAAATAATTTTTTTTTTAAAATCAATAAATAAAACATTTTCTACTTACCGACTGCAGCACCGGGAGCCCTCCAACAGTGTGCTGGGATGCCCCCCTCAGTGTGTCTCTGTCAGTGTCTCTATCTCTCTGTCTGTCTGTGTGTCTCTCATTCTCTGTCTGTCAGTGTCTGTGTTTCTGACAGCGAGGGGAGGGGGAGGAGGGGGGTAGAGGGAGAGAGGGGGGGAGCAGAGAGAGGGAAAGGGGAGGGAAGGGGGAGAAGGGGGAGGGATGGGGAGAAGGGGGAAGGGGAGGGAGGGAGAAGGGGATAAAGGGAGAAGGGGGAGAAAGGAGATGGGGGGGAAAGGAGATGGGGGGAAGAAGGAGATTGGGGGGGGAGAAGGAGATTGGGGGGGAAGGAGATTGGGGGGGAAAGGAGATTGGGGGGGAAGGAGATTGGGTGGGGGGAAGGATATTGGGGGGAAAGAAGATTGCGGGGGGAAGGAGATTGGGGGGGAAGGAGATTGGGGGGGAGAAGGAGATTGGGGGGGAAGGAGATTGGGGGGGGAGGAGATTGGGGGGGGAAGGAGATTGGGGGGGGAAGGAGATTGGGGGGGGAAGAAGAGGCTGAACGGGCCGGGCCTGAGACTTTGGGCAGGGCCCGTCCCCAGCACCAGATTTACAGGTAGGTGGCGTTGGGTCGGGTCGGGGGGGGGTGGTGGGAGGGAGGTCGGTTCGGTTCAGGTCGGGGGGAGGGAGGGAGGGAGAGGGAGGTCAGGTCGGGGGGAGGGAGATCAGGTCGGATCCAGTCCGGGGGCGGCGGGGGGGGGGGGGGGGGAGCGGGTGTCGGGTCCGGTCCGGGGGCAGGAAGCGGGAGTCGAGTAGGGTCGGGAGGAAGCAGGAGCTGGTTGTGGGAGGAGCCTTATTCAAGCAGCCCCAGTGAGGCCATTCTGCAAGGGCTAGGGGTTGCGTGCTTCGGGCCCCTCCCACACAGTTTCGGGTGCTTGGAGCTACTGCACTTGCGCGTCCACTGTAGCGCGCATGTGCAGAGGTCCCGGCACTGTTTTCAGCGCAGGGACCTGGCTCCGCCCCCTACAGCTCCTGCTGCGCTGTGCCGAGGGCCAGAGGACCTGCAGGAAGGTGGAGAATCTGGAGGGTTTTTTTAGGCGCACTTTGTGGCATGCAAAACGGACGTCCAGGTCGGGACTGCGGCGTTCTAGGCGCGGCTCGAAACTTGGGCCCAATAAATGTGGGCTCTTATCTTTCAAGAAGTGTAAGAAATGCCAATCAATTCACTTTCTGAAATGGTGCACAGCCAAAGAAAGCAGTCAATGCAGTGACATCATAAAGTAGAGTTGGATCTTGGCTGTAAAAAGGGCCCATTCGGCTACCACTGGTTCTGTGAAAACAAATATTTATCTGACCTCTTAGGGGAGCCTACAAATGGAAAACTTGGAATCATAAATACACGTTGCTGTGAATCTGGCCCAAGAATTCACTTATATGGTCCTTTATCCTTATGACTAGCTCATGCAAGTATGAAATATACTCATAAAAATGTACCATCTAATTGTCTTCCATCAATAATCTTTTATCTTGAATTCTCCCTGGAGCATCAAATTGTGCAAGTGGATTCCTGTGACCGGACAGGTCATTACATATTAAGCTGGAAAAAATTACTCACCATTTTATGACAAATAATGCAGTGATTGGACAGAAATGTCAGTGTTTTTGGAGATCATTGGCAGACGGAGTCTAATGACTAAAACAGAAGGGGAAAAAAAAATGAAAGAGAAAATGACAAAGACTGTGTTCGCTCACATGGAAAGAAAGAGGAAATGAGGCCAACACAAATAGGATCAGATACACTGACAATTTGAACGGTAAAAGCATAGTTTGCTTGCGCAACGGTCAAGGCATTTCAAAGCAATTGTCTGTGAAGCGCTTCAGGACGTTCCTGAGTGATGTGGGAGCAAAGAGTCTCTTTGAGGGCCAGGCTTCAGCGAGCTATTGGTTCCAAATGAGCATCCTGATGAAGCTTGCTGGATTCAGGCCGGCACAATATTGGGTGTCCCAGAGCCTGCTCGGGCCACAGCAAGGTAAATCCTAGGAGGGGGAATGGCTTGCAATTTTGGGGAGGGGAGGGGGAAGAAAGAGACTGGGGTGGCAGCAGCCCACATTAACTTTTGTCTGTAAAGCTTGGCGGAACACACACGCTTCACCCAATTCTGTTTCAAAAATGGCAATTGGATCATATAGGAACCTGTTCTGCCATTCAACGAGATCATGGCTGATCTGTGACCTAATACAAAAGCAAAAATACTGTGGATGTTGGAAGTCTGAAATAAAAACAGAAAATGCTGGAAATACTCCACAGGTCAGGTAGCATATGTGGAGAGATAAAGAGAGTTAACCTTTCAGGTCGATGCTCTTTGGTCAGAACTGGAAAAAGCTAGAGATATGACAGGTTTTAAGCAAGTGCGGAGGCAGGGAAAGGGGGAGGGGAGGAAAGAAGAAAATGGAAGGTCTGTGATAGGGTGGAAGGCAGGGGGGGATAATCTCCTCTGGCCGCCTAGCAGTAGGCCCCTTTCAGATTGGCAGTGACGGGCGTGCTGGCATAAACAGAGTGGTACCAGCCTGTTTACACCGGCACCTATTAAAAAACTTACCATGTGATAATAGCCATATAAGTGCCATTTCTTTTAAAAATAAAGGTTTATTGGCATGTTTTAACATTGTCTTATATTAATTAATACAGTTAGGTTGAAGGATCAAAGAAACAGTGCTACATTTAGACATTGAATGAGCATTCTCAATCGTGCTGCCAAGTTTTCGGTGGCTCAGACAGGAGAAGAGCCTTTTTTTAAGAACTACGTTTTTAAGTGTCACCTTGTTTGCATTTGGGGAAGTTTGTGCCTCAGCAGGATGTAAAGCAATCCTAGGCAGTAATATTGGATCACCACTCTCCAGGTGCTGCCTGTAATCCAGAGAGCTGATCCTATGCAATTATGCGCAGTCAGCTTCATTTGCACAAAATTGTGGTGCTACAGATGCACAATGCACCAGGGTCATGGGATGTTATCAAAGCAGAGCAACTTTTAAAGGGTTGCTTGTCATCCTTAAGCTGTTACTGTTCTTGAAGGGAGGGAGAAATAACTACAGCAAGAGGACACGGAAGAACTGCACCACAAAATGTAGCAGCTTTGGAAGTGCTCTGGAGAAGGTCTGCAAAGAAATGTAGCCTGATATGGAGCTGAGGACCACTGAAGTGCGAGATTTCAAAAGTTAATCCTTTGCAAAACAACTGATGTTGCGATAGATTAAGCAACATCAACCCAAGATGCAATCTCCTGCTACTTACAGATAATTAAGCAGGCGGAGGGTGGTGACAAATTTTTGAGGACAGCCGAATTTGAGAAGGACGCTCCATAATCCCTCATGGTTGACAGAGTCGAAGGCTTTTGTGAGGACAAAGAAAGCCATGCACAGAGTTTAATGCTGCTCCCTACATTTTTCTTGGATTTGTCACGCGGTGAAGGTCATGTCCGTTGTGCCCCCTAGTAGGTGGAATCCGCATTGCAACTCTGAGAGGAGCTCTTCAGCCACTCGAAGGAGGTGATTGAGGAGGATTCTTGTGATGATTTTCCCTGCGACAGACAGCAAGGAAACTCCTCTGTAATTAACGGTCAGAATTGTCACCTTTGTTGAAGATGGTCACGATTATGGCGTCTCTGAGATCCCCTGGCAGGCTCTCCTCCTTTCAGATAAGAGAGATAAGGTCATGGATTCACACCAAGAATACTTCTCTGCTATGCTTTAGTGCTTCAGCAGGGATTCCATCTGCTCCTGAGGCCTTGTTATTTTTCAGTTGTCGGATGGACTTTTCAACCTCATGCCAGGCTGGGATTGTGCTGAGGAGGTGATGGGTAACATGCTGTGGGATGGAGTCAAGGAAACTCACGTCAAAGATAGAATCTTGGTTGAGGAGATCCTGCTTCACGATAACATGCAAGCCGTGATTCTTACAAACGGATCCACCACAGACCCAATACAAGTGCAGACCAGGGTCAAGCAAGGCTGTGTCATTGCACCAACGCTCTTCTCAATCTTCCTCACTGCAATGCTTCACCTCACCTTTAACAAGCTCCCTGTTGGTGTGGAGTTAATCTACAGGACAAGCGGGAAATTGTTCAACCTCCGACGCCTCCAGTCCCTCTGTCGTTGAATTACAATATGCAGATGATACTTGCGTTTGTGTACACTCGGAGTCTGAACTCCAAACCTTCGTCAACACCTTCACTGAAGCGTACAAGAGTCTGGGCCTTACATTAAACATCAGTAAGACAAAGGTTCTCTACCAACCTGCCCCCGGCACACATCACTGATCCCCGATTATCAAGCTCCATGCCGAGACCTTGGACAATGTGGACCGCTTCCCATACCTTGGGAGCCTACTATCAGCAAGGACAGACATTGATGACAAAGTCCAACACCACTGTCAATGTGCCAGTGCAGCCTTCGGCCGCCTGAGGAAAAGAGTGTTCGAAGACCAGGATCTCAAACTCAGCAACAAGCTCATGGTTTACAGAGCAGTAGTGATACCTGCTCTCCTATATGCCTCACAGAATGGACTATGTACAGTAGGTACCTCAAAGCAATGGAGAAGTACCACCAATGCTGCCTCTGTAAAATCCTGCAAATTCATTGGCAGGATAGGCGCACCAAGGTCAGCAGTCACTCTCAGGCCAACATCCCCAGCAGCGAGGCGTTGACCACACTCGGTCAGCTTCGATGGACGGGCCACATTGTCTGCATGCCCGATGCTAGACTCCCGAAACAAGCACTCTACTCTGAGCTACGTCATGGCAAGCGACACCCAGGATGACAGAGAAAATGCTTCAAGGACACCCTCAAAGTCTCCTTGAAAAAATGTAACATCCCCACTAACGCTTGGGAATCCCTGGCCCAAGACCGCACAAAGTCGAGGAGAAGCGTTCGAGAAGGCGCTGAACACTATGAGTCTCGTCACTGGGAGCACGTGGAAGCCAAGTACAAACAGCGGAAGGAGCATACAACAACCCAAGCACCCCAACCACAAACCACCATATGCCCCATCTGTGACAGAGACTGTAGGTCCCGCATTGGTCTCATCAGTCAACTGAGAACTCATGTTGGTGTGGAAGCAAGTCATTCTCAATTCCGGGGGATTGCCGAAGAACAGAAGATGGATAATTAAGACGCAACCCATGATCACCATAGACAATGGCTTGCATGCAGACAGATTGTCTGGTAGTGAGATTGAACAAAGAAAAACCATCTCAAAACCAGACAATGCAGTTGAAAACGGGACATGCCTAAAGACTATAGTCAATTCAAAACTGTCACTAGAAGTTCCCTAACAGGTTCTGGTGTCTGTGCCATCAGGCAAAGCAATTAAGAGATTGTGGAGACAGTTAAATCTGACATCAGACAAAGTAACAATTATGAGGCCACGGAAGTAATGGAGTCTGACAACAAACAAGGCGATTAAGAAGAATAAAAGCTAAATACTGCAGGTGCTGGAAATCTGAAATATAAACGGAAAATGCCAGAAATACACAGCAGGTCAGGCAGCATCTTTGGAGTGAAAAACAGAGTTAAAGTTTCAGATCAATGACCTTTCGGCAGAAAGGTTGAAAGGTCATTGACCTGAAATGCTCAGTTTCTCTCTGCCTGACCTGCTGATTATTTTCGGCATTTTCTGTGATTAAGAAGCATGATTCGACAATAGAATTGTGAAACAAAGGCAGGACATTGTGTTCTGATGAGTCACATGATATCAGTGCACCGAACCCCAATGGAAATACCTGTCGATCATTTAAGGTAAACTCATGATTGAAGGCTAAACCAGTAATCATTGAGGCCTAATAAATGGCACTCATACTTCAACCGCGAAGAATGAATAAGAGGACATGTAGGAATAAAAAAGCACCGTAATCGAAGGTTAGAGCACAGGAGCTCGCCTCAAGGAGGACAACATCGAAGAAGATGCAACAACCTTGAGTGCAACAGACTCATCACCCGGTAGAACTCAAAAGACCAGTCTCTACTTCAGAAAAGTTGTCTGAACTTGTGCCAATCACTTAAATAATGTTATTTAGCCTTAAAATGATATGTTAGTGTAGTATCTTTTCATAGCTACCATGCAGAGTTCACCAACCCTTTAGACACCAGGCCAGTTTTTAGATTGTGCAGACAAATCCAACAGAAAGAAGAACTTGCATTTACATAGCACCTTTCAAAACTCCGCTTCACAGCTAATGAGTTATGTTTTGAAGTGTAGTCATCTTTGTAATGTAAGATACACAGCAGCCATTTTGCGCACAGCAAGGTCCAAATTCCCGCAAACAGCAATGAGATAAATAACCAATTTAAACATTTCAGTGATGTTGGCCACAGGGAAAACTTCTCTGTTCTTCTTTGAATAGTGCTGTGGGATCACTTACTCCCGCATAAAAGGGTAGATGTTACTTGGTTTAAGGTCTCATCTGAACACCAACACTTCCAACAGTGCAGTATTCCCTCAGTACTACATTGGAGTGTCAGCCCACATTACGTGCTCAAGCCCTGGAGTGGGACTTGAACCCGCAACCTTCTGACTCCGAGATGAGAGTGTGTCAAGGCTGAAGACCAGCCTGAATGGAGCGAGCAGAAAGTGAATTCTGTCGTCTTACCCATGCCCGATCCTGGGAGCGGGTGAGAAAGAAATGTGATGGTCTCGGGAGCAATGTTCCCGTTGCGCGGCTGCACAGCTGTTTCGAGATTTCGCACAGCCGGCTTACTGGCTCTTAAACGGAAAAGCTGCGTATGCACAGAATTCTGAATGGGCCGCGCAGCCCATTAAAGGGACCACGTGACCCCCCCCCAAAAATGAGAAGGAACATTGCTGAGGAGGAGTGCCAAAGTATATTCTGCACACGCTGTTTCAATTTATAATTTTGTCTTATGAAGTTTGATTTGGTATAAACTGTGGTTTGGTATAAAATAAAGAGTAGGTAATTAACAAGCATTATTCTGTAACTATGGTCACATTAATGGCCAAATCATGGGAGCTTTTCAGGTCACAGCACAAGAATGTTACAATGACTGCATTTTGCGGGAGTAAACAGCCTGGGCACAAGCTCAGTTTCCTTTAAACTGTACATTGATTATGGAGCAAACTACACACATTACTCATTTATAGAACAAGGTTATCAACATTTTATGTTTACTGATTTCTTTTGAAGATACATCTTTTGGCGACACGCATTTCAAAATAGAGTGATATCAGTTGGTAGGAATAAACAAGACAATATTTTACCGCCGATATTGATGTTCAGAGTGCCAGGATTCAGTAGAAAAAAGGAGGAAGCCAAAGATTTTCTTTTGCTTTGTCAATCCATCTCTGATGGGTCAATGACCGATCAGATAGATCGTGGAAGGAATCTGCTAGCATGTGGTACAAAGGAGTGGGTGTATTTCTTTGAATATGGGGTTGAAATGTATGCCTCTCAGGACTTGGCAGCCTAGGATTAGTAAAAGGGATCCTGTGCAGTGTTATGCAGTGCAAATGTAATTACTATTTTAAATCTCCAGTAAAATCAACTCTTGGCTTAATGAGCTCCAGAAAGAACAAAAAGACAGAGATTCAGGCCCTGCTGCAGAAACAGTTCGGTATTCCATCTGTTGCATATAATGTCACATGTTTAAATCTTCAGAAATGGCATCACTGGATGGAATAAAAGAATGCCTTAATTAATGGTGATAAACTGTACAATCCATACTGAACTGGTATTTCCTAACATTTAACAGTTACTGCTATTCTTGGGTTTCTTCCTTGTCTTTTATATGACTCTTCCTTTCAAATTCTATCCCATTTGAATTGGACAGAGGTCTCTTCAGCACAGGAAGTGTCTTGGTCATTGTATAATCAAATATTGGGCATTTTCCAGACACATTTACAGGACACATCAGAAACCACAGTAGTCTCTCAGAAGTCATAGTTAATGCATAACAAATGACATCACACAGTGAGTTCATTGTTAGGTTTACTTTAATAATGGAATGAACCACAATTAACTTCAAAATGTTTGCACATCCCTGTGTTGCCCTGGAGACGCCAGAGCTGGCCCAGAGCTAAAGAAGCAATCATCTTTTATATAACACACTAGGGGTGATTTTCGACTGCCGGCTACTCCGTTTGTGAGGCGTCCAACTGTTGAAAATAGTATGGAAATAGTGGCTGCCCCTCAGATGCTCAAGGCCTGCCTGATGTGATTTTGAGGTTGGCCTGTAAATGGGCACCTAACACCCTGGCTCACATATGCAAATTAGGGCCGTATGAAAGCTGTCGGACTCCATATGCTTCATGCCTTCTGCCCTTTTGTACCAGCTGGTGAGCGGCCGAACCAGTAGTCCTTGAAGAGATTGCTGGAGGAAGCTCCAAGATCTGCCTGGAGCATTTATGGGGAGGGGAGGAATTTTTTATGGGGCTCATTTCACCCGATTTGGCAAAATGCCTGATAACTCCCAATGAGCACTGGGCAGCTCAGCAACTGTATTCTAAGAGATCGAAACAGGAGAATAGTTCGGGACTCCTACTCAATCCATTGGGCGAGTGGATGACTGTTTGAGGCATCTCGCTACCCTACGTATTTTCCATTAGTGTGCTATCTAAACAAAAAACATGTCTACATTTCAATTATAGAACCACCCATTTCTAACGATGGAAATCAGTGTCATACTTGTAAGCTTGTGCAGGTTGATAGTTGAATTCAACTCTGCACACTTCAAGAATCAGTAAAGGTTACTGGCTCTGTTCCCCTGATGACTTAACGACGGCAACAGTAACTTGTATTTATATAGCACCTTTAATGCAGTAAAATGTCCCAAGGTGCTTCCCTGGAGCATCATCAAACAAAATTTGACACCCAGCCACTCGAGATATTAGGACAGGTGATCAAAGAGGTAGGTTTTAAGGAGTGTCTTAAAGGAGGAGGGGTCGAGAGGTTTAGAGTGGGAATTCCAGAGCTTAGGGCCCAGGCAGCTGAAAGCATGGCTGCCAATGGCAGAGCGATTAGAAAATGACCAGGAGTGGTGACCTCACTCAGTTGGTAAATGCATTGCCTGGTGTGATGCTGAGCTCTGCATACACGAGAGTTCTCATCTGTTCAGACAAATCTGGAACAGCATTTTAGGCACTCCAAATCGCCTCAGTGCCCGGGGCTAATGAGGAGGCAGAACACCGGCCAAGTTTTTGCTGCCGATCATTATCCAGTGAACGCTACTGAAAATTCCACGCCAGTTAAAGACAGGTTGGGCTTCTGTTCTGATGCCGTTCACAGGTGTATAACCTGCCCATTCTCTCGGCTCATAAAGCATGGCTACTGGGAGGTACATTGTACTGGAGGGCTGTCGACACTTATGGGACCGTACTTAGGGTTACCAACTCTGGTTGGTCATATTCCTCGAAGTTTCATCACATGACCTTACACCTCCAACCTGCAAACAGCCATTGCTTCCCCCGTCTCCAGTATTTGAAAAATAGCACATCACTTTTTTTAATGCCACAATGTTTCGCCCGGGTTTCTCGGAGCAGTGTCCGGGAGATTAAGCTTTAATTCCTGGAGACTCCAGGACCAATCCTGGAGGGTTGGCAACCCCAACCGTACTCCAGCAAGACTGTCAGTGCTTCCAGGAGAGAAGGGGGTGGGGGCGACAAGGTTAGAAAATTAGGGAGGGAAAAGTTACACTTTGGGAAATTGATAAAAAGTAAAATATGATCCTTACTCTGATCAACTAATTGCAGACAAATCGATGGACTCCTTTGCAGAACTTCTCCCACCATGCAGATTATTAGGAGCAACAATTGGAAGTGAATTGCAAACGTGCACAGCTTTTTCTGTACCGTTTGGAAAATTGCAACCAAAAATCGGGTTACTTAATCTTTCCCCCGTAAAGTTGGGGAATAGATCTCTCGGGAACCCCTTCCATTAATGCACATTATAAAAAGAAGAGAGTTGCATTGAAGTGGATCAGGAGGTGATCTAACATCTAAAATATTTATCACTTTAAACAAGGCTGACAAACAGTCTGGCTGCACTGCCAGCTTTTATATATGATGAGTTCATCTGTTTAAAATCTGCTGACTTAAGGAGAACTGTAAAGTTAAAAATTTACATAGAATTTACAGCACAGAAACAGACCATTTGGCTCAACTGGTCTATGCCAGTGTTTGTGCTCCACATGAGCCTCCTCCCCCCGCCCCCCCCAACTTCATAAAACACTATCTGCATATCCTTCTATTCCTTTCTCCCTCATGTATGTATCTAGCTTGTCCTTAACGGCATCTAAGCTATTCTCCTCAACCTCTCCATGTGGTAGCAAGCTCCATATTCTAACCACTCTCTAGCATTCCTTGTTACCTCTCATATTGGTACAGTTGCCAACTCTGGTTGGATGCATTCCTGGAGGTTTCATCGCATAACCTTCCACCTCCAACCACCCCACCCAATTAAACAGCCTTTAAAAAAAATCTTTCTCCAATATTTTTGTAGCTAATCAACAAAAATGAAAAATACACACAATTATTTTTAATGCTCCTATGATTTTTCTCCCGGGTCGCTCACAGCAGTGTCCTGGAGATTCATCTTTTATTCTTGGAGACTCTGGACCAAGCCGAGAGTGTTGGCAACCTTACGTATTGGCAATGAACTCTTTACCCGTACAGTATGCCACCAAGTGCAACATCATGCTGAGCAGACTGAACAACAACCAATCCGTGAGAGGTGAACAATAAAAGAAACAGATGGTAAATAGTGAGCAATTAACAAGGAACGAGGTTGCAATTGGAAAAGGAACAGTAATTATTGCCTTTGTGGTAACTGATGCCAATTTAATAGATTTGTCTTCTGGGGAAGCTGTTCAAAGCCTAATGGAATTTTGTCCGTGTGACTTATGATAAAAACGGTTAGAAAACTGAGTCACTGAATTGTTACATTTGTATGCTTGTTTTCAAATCCCTCCATAGACTCACCCCTCCCTATGTCTGTAACCTCCACCAGCTCTCTGAGATCTCTGTGCTCCTCCAATTCTGGCTTCTTGTGCCTCCTTGTTTTCATCGCTCCACTATTGGCATAAATGTTTTGGTGAATCGAATAACTAGGGCTGTAGATAGGGCTTTAAACTAAATAGTGACAGCAGAGGGATCCGGTGAGCGAAAATTTTAAAAGTCAAAGAGAATGAAAAAGGCAATAGAGCAGGGTAGCGGTGGGGGAAATGATAACCAGAGTGTGACAGGAAGGGACAGATCGTATACACATAAGAATGCATCAGAATGTGGGGTCAGAGTAGGGAAAAATGGTAAAAAGACAAAATTAAATGCTCTTTATCTGAATGCACGCAGCATTCATAACAAGATAGATGAGTTGATGGCACAAATAGAAATAAATGGGTAAGATCTGACAGCCATTACAGAGACATGGTTGCAAGGTGTCCAAGGCTAGGAACTGAATATTCAGAGGTATTTGCCATTTCGGAAGGATAGGCAGAAAGGAAAAAGAGATGGGGTAGCTCTGTTAATAAAGGATGAGATCAGTGCAGTAGTGAGAAATAATATTGGCTCAGAAGATAAAGATGTAGAATCAGTTTGGTTGGAGATAAGAAATAATAAGGGAAAGAAGTCACTAGTGGGAGTAGTCTACAGGCCCCCTAATAGTAGGTACACTATAGGAGTATAAATCAAGAAATAATGGAGGCTTGAAAGAAAGGTACGGCAATAATCATGGGTTTTAATCTTCATATTGATTGGACAAATCAAATTGGCAAAGGTAGCCTTGAGAAAGAGTTCGCAGAGTGTATGCGGGATGGTTTTTTAGAACAATACGTTGTGGAACCAACCAGGGAGCAGACTATTTTAGATCTGGTAATGTGTAATGAGTCTGGATTAATTAATGATCTCATAGTGAAGGATCCTCTTGGGAAGAGTGATCATAGCATAGTAGAATTGCAAATTTAGTTTGAGTGTGAGAAAGCTAGGTCTCAAACTAGTGTCCTGAACTTAAATAAAGGCAATTACAAAGGTATGAAGGCAGAGTTGGCTAAAGTGAACTGGGAAAATAGATTAAAAGGTAAGATAGTAGATAAGCAGTGGCAAACATTTAAAGAGATATTTCATAACTCTCAGCAGATATATTCAAGTGAGAAAGAAAGACTCTAGGAGAAGGATGAACTATCCATGGCTAACTAAGGAAGTAAAGGATAGTATCAAATTGAAAACATAGGCACACAATATTGCGAAGAATAGTGGAAGGCCAAAGGAAATTTTTAGAAATTTTTAGAAATCAGCAAAGGATGACTAAAAAAATGATAAAGACAGAGAAGATAGCTTATGAGAGTAAATTAGCAAGAAATATAAAAAGACAGTTAAAGCTTCTTCAGGTATATAGAAAGGAAGAGAGTAGCTAAAGTAAATATTTGGATCGGTGTAAATTTTTGTCTGATTGCACTCCTGGGAAGGGTCTTGGGACATTTTACTACGTTAAAGGCAGTATGTTAATACAAGTTGCTGTAGTATTCTGTAACTTTGAGCCATAAAGATTAAAACAGCAACATGAACTAGTGAATGATCTACATTTAGTACAGTATCCAAAAGATAGATTTAATTTGTTTTCCTATTTCTGTGAAATGGCCTTTGGGTAAGGGATTCTCAGTCTGTCAAACCTGCTCTAACATGAGTAGAATTTGACTTTATTGAGAGGATTATTGTAACATAAGGAATGAAAGACAACAGAAACTAACTATAAGATTGCTATCTAATATTTCTCAGGCGTTAACAAAACAGATGTTAGACAGGTATATCAGTGAACTAAAGGGAGTGGTACATATTATAGCCAATTAGTTGCACAATTATTGGCAATGTTTATCTGTCAGGATGAATGGAGTAGGGGTTCCTGTAGTGGTTGAAAATCAACATGTAAGTACACCTATACCATCCATATCCATATATAAATACTTAAGTAATTGATGCCCAAACTTTAGTGCATTTGAGAACGAAATACAACTACATTACGGTTAATATTTCCCAATTGTTTTCCTACTTTCATCAGTTCCATAACATTATTAATATTGCCACCCAACCTCTTTCCCCTCTCTATCGCTCCTGAAAATATTATGACCTAGGAAATTCTAAATGCTGTCCATACCCGAGTTATGTTTCCCTTGTAGCTAGCATTGCATCCCTCTGTAGGTATTAATTATTCTAGCTCTCCAGTTCTTCTTTGAATGCTTTGTACATTCACATTCATACCAAAAATTCTAACTCCACAATTCCACAAGGTTCTCCCAAACTCCCACTCTTACTGCAGGAGACCAGAAGAATCCATAGAGAAATGGCATGAATGGTTGAAAACAGCTGTTCACACAATTTCCTTGGAGATTCTGCTGGTCTCCTGCCTGAGTTATGGGAGAACATCCATGTAATTTTCAGGACTTTATTATTGTTCCTAACCTTCTAATTTAATGAGCTATCCCTTGCCCCTTCTATGACACTGTTTTATTTCTCATTAGCTCAAAGCTACTTTCTATTCCGTTCGCCTCTAGTAATATTTTGTCCCCTTCTGGTTCTATTCCTGCTTTATTAATCCTGCTCTCCTTCTCTAGTCCCAAGCCTGGACCTTGTCCACCTTAAGTCACGTCAGTTTAAATCCTCCCCCACTGCTTCATTTACCCTCTCTGGAAAGCCATTGGTGCAATTTTGATTCAGTTAAAAGCTATCCCTTGGTATAACCTTCCTTTCTTTCAGAAAGCACTCCAATGTCCCAAGGACCCCTTCTGGCATCTGCTCTGCAATCACGTATTGACCTTCCTAATTGTTCGCTCTTCAACCTGCCCAGCACGCGCACAAAAAGCAATCCAGAGATAACGTCCCTTGCTGTCTTATTATTCAAACTAGTACCCAATGTCTTAAACCTCCTCTGCATGTAAAATGAGGCATTTGGAGATAAAAAGGATGTTCAGAGAAGCAATGACCATAATATTAGTGATGGACAGAGAGTTGAAGGAAGAGATTGAAGCCTACAGATGAGAGAAGAGCAGACAAACTGTTCAATACAATTCAGGCTCTCTTCCAATACTATTTATTTGTGCTTACCACTAAAGTAACTCCCATAGGAAGTCATATGAATCACACCTCATCCTTATGTTTGAAGTGCTAGGAATAGCATATCTCAGCATTAACAATCTACCCTTAAACCGCAGTGATAAATACTGTAAATAATGGAAGATTGCCCACTACTTTTTCAATACGTGAAAAAATACGACAATAACCGATCACACTGTTCAAGTTAAAACTATAATTTACATTCACTATAAAACATAAATATACATAGAAATGATTAAATTAGTGAATACAATAGGATAGAATTGCCCGAGGTCATAGAATCATAGAAATCTATGGCACAGAAGGAGACCATTCGACCCATCGTGTCTGTGCTGGATCACACACTAACATATTTATCGTCTTCGTATTGCTCTTATGATGGCAACACTCTGCACATTTGCGCTGGCTAAAATGGCATGGTCACTAGCGCACATGTTTCCCCTTTGTCTGCAGTACACCGAGATCCAGTAGAATTATTTAAGAGTAAATTCAGGAGAACGGGGGCTCTTTAGCTGCTTTCCAAGTCCTGACCTAGAATGTAAAAAGCCCATTAACAATGGAGACATCGGAGATAAAAGGTTGAAGCTGTTGCTTGGACTTGAGAGACGTGAAGAAATTATGTCTTTGAAGAATTGAAACAACATTTGCAACTAGGCTTTTGAAATGCATGGGGAGATCAAGATTTAGGGGTTCAATATCGCACCATGAAAAATTAAAATTGGGACCAATCTGAAGGAAGCTGATGAATGTAGAGTGAAATCATGAGCAACAGTGTAGATTGGATAGGATGTTGACCGTGAGGATGATTTGTTGATACATGTCATGCATTTTCTGAGAGTGTCCTCATTTGACAATCTCTGGCCTTACTAGAATTTGAATATACTGTGTCAGCTGTGTCTCAGTGACCTCTGAGTCAGAAGGTTGTGGGTTCAAGTCCCACTCCAGGAACTTGAGCATATAAATCTAGGCTGACATTTCAGTGCAGTGCTGAGGGAATGCTGCATTGTCGGATGTGCCGTCTTTCAGATGAGACATTAAATTGAGGGTTTCTCAGGTGGACGTAAAAGATCCCATGGCACTATTTCACAGAAGATTAGGGGAGTTATCCCCAGTGTCATGACCAATATTTATCCCTTAACCAATTTATCTGGTCATTATCATGTTGCTGTTTGTGGGAGCTAGCTGTGCGCAAATTGACTGCCACATTTCCCACATTACAACAGTGACTACACTCCAAAAAATACTTCATTGGCTGTAAAGCATTTTGAGACGTTGGTGATCATGAAAGGCACTATATAAATGCAAGTCTTTATTTTCTTTCATTCAGTGAACTAGAATGTTGTATTTTCAAATGTTGCAAGTGAAATGTAAATCACATGCATAACCTATCATAACTGCAAAATCATTGACTGACCTTTCAAACTTACAGTACTAGATAGTCCAACGATTATGGCACCAGTGCTATTGAGATCATTATATATTTTTAGAAGATATTAAAATTATTTATTAATGTGCGGGAAGGGTTAAACCATTAAACTTATTTTCTTGGTTAACTGATCTAATGTCAAGTTACTTGGTCAACTTACTCTTGAAAATATTCCCAATATTTTATTCTCTCCCAAAAATACCTCTCGATATGAGTACTCTTGACTTCAACTTTATTGAAGTAATTAGTTCATGCTGTTTCACATTGTTATCTTGGGTCTTCATCTGGTCTAAAAATAGTCAAATGAAAAGTAAGCTAGCAATGCTTAATTTAAGCACAACATAAAAAGGCAGAGTTTTTTTGCTCCTGCCGAATCTTTGTTGTGTTATGTTAATTTGATTTCTATTGATAGCTAGTTTATATGTCTCAGTTATTCTATACATGTTCTCTTGGCTGATCCATTTTTCACTTGTAGGTATGTGGTACCAGAGCTTATTTATGCATTTGTTTGATGTTCTCTATTGTGATATTTGCTCGAATTCAATGTATTATTGCAGCAAGAAGAATATATTCTCTGGTTTGGCCACTAGAGGTACAGTTTCTGCATATAACAAAGGTTCAAGACAGTAAATTTAAAGCATATGATTTAACCATGCTACAACGATACTGCAGATACAAACTGAACATTAATTAAGGATCTTTTATTTATCTCCAACATACTGTCACAAATGAAACGACTGAACAATTGAAGAGCTGCCCAATTGTCAGGCAGATGATAGATTCACATGGAGATCGTTGCTGGGGATACAATTTACATTCTGGCACAGTCTTTTTAAATGCAACCAAATATCTCACCACAGTCCTCCACATACACTTCAGAAAGGGCAATTTTGTTAAACGCATCTGTGGCTTTTAACAGTATCAGATGGTGAACAGTCTCCTTCAAAAGGATGACACCCCAAATGAAGCAACATATTAACCACAATGACATTTATATTTCCATTCTCACAGAGCAGAAAGTATACATTTGCATGCAATACTCTTGTGGATATAGCAAATATTTTAAGCTAATAAATAAAGAGGAATTGAATAAAATTCATTATTACAGTGTTGGGGTTTTTACTGAGATATTTTCCTTGTACTCAGCACCAAATGCTGAGTTTTGGGGACTTTCTCCCTAAAAATCGCAGAATTTTAAGCGCAAATAACTTACAGTTTCCACAATCTTTTGCACAAGTTTAAAAAATATCACACTAGAAGCAGGCCCCATCCACAAAAGTGACCATCCCCCCCAGGATGAATTAACCACCACCGCGGGGTTCCACTAATTGCGCTCATTAAGCTGTTTCTTTTGGGCGCAAGACATTAACAGGCACTTTTTAAAAGCTTCTGAATATAATTTTTTTTCCTACTTACTAAGAAACTGATGACTGTACCCCAATATAACTAGCAAATGGTTCTGTACATGTTTTAAAAGTCACTTTCAGTTATTTAAAATCGGGTTACTCACAGACGGTGGGCCTGTCAGTGTGATTTAAAAATGCTTATTTTTGGGGATAATCCCATATTCAGCTGCATTAATCAAACTGCACCAGGTTACCACTCTTAAATACATCAAGAACTATTTTTTAAAGCAACATTTAATGAAAAAAATGAAGTTTTAAATCATTGCCCGATTGTGCTGGTTTATGGCAGATTCTTCGTTTGGCAATATATAAATGAGCATGAGTGGAAACTCGAAGGGAAGAAAAAAACACTTTTCAAGACTGGTGCAATTTTGGGGGCAATTTGCGCTGGAATTGTCAAATGCGCCCGAAGAGGAAACTCATATCTTTATATGTCCTAAATCCAATGATGAAGCGAGCCCAGAGATCTTATTGTTGTATTTAGTTCAATAGCTATGTCACAAGCCCTCCTGTGGCTGCCTCGACTTCCGAAAGCAGTAGAATAAATACTCTTATCATATTGTATAAACTACTCACCGTGATTTTATTAAACATAACAGATGAGCATAGCAAAAAATGAATACAGTAGTGTGCAATATTTTACAAGATCTTTAACCCGTGCTCCTTCCTCAGATGCAAAATAATTAAGTATTCAACAATTCGCTAACTCTACTGATACTAAATGTAACTTATCACGGCATTTCAGCAGATCCAACATGGTCTCCAGCTCCTATATTTCTGGTGTCAGAAGAGTTGATAAACTTGGGGGCATGATCCTTGGGATATAACTCATTTTACCCTTTGAAGTTCAACCAGGAACAAAGGAACTCTCAAAATTATATAAAGCTGACAAACAAACATACTTAGAGGCCTCGATATTTAAAGTGAGGTGAGGAGGGTGTGGGAGAGGCCGAAAACGGGCGAAGAATCCAGCGAGGTAGGGATAAGGAGATCCTGCTGAACTTAAAGGGAGGACCTCATTAACATATTTTAACTCCATTTCCCGCTCGGCAGTCGGCCAAATGGACAGCCTGGCCGACGGGTGGGAGGGAACATCAGTGGCAGGAGGCCGCTGACGCAAATCATTGGGGACAGACCTCAACAATCAGGAGAGGAGAGCGAAGTTGGGGTCAGGAGGAGGAAAGGGAGTCCACAATAGGGAGGCAGGGGGCGGGAGATCCCACAATCGGGAGAATTGGGCTCGGTTTGGGTGGGGTGGAGGCTGGCAATCGGGGCTTGGGCAGCCAAAAGCTCCTTGAGAGTAACCATGGAGAGTATGCCTGCTCCTACTGGCCCACAAGGAATGCTGAAACAGCCACTTGCCTCCCGCCCGCCTCCCCTGCACTGCCAGGTTTCCCGAGCCCTGGGAAACCAGTGCAGTAACAGTCAATTTTAAATTGGGCTCCCAATTGCACTGTGGAATCTCAATTTAAATACGTTCTGATTTAAATACGTCAGTTAAGTGCGCTGCCTCTCTATGACAGGACACTCGGGTGCCCCGATATCCGCCACTGTAAAAAAGGCAGCAGGCACGTGCGCTGTTTTGGGGTCATGTTCCCCGCATTTAATTCTTTAATGCCTTCCCCACCCCCCCTGGGGGATTAATATCAAGGCCAAAGACACAGAGGGTGTCTGTATTATCCATGTAATAGGTGTCAAACCAAGATAGCCAAAAGTTTTCAAAGTAAATTTATTTGCATAAGAAAAATATTCTGTACCTTTAGTTGAATATGAAAGCCACTGATGTCATCTGATTGGGGCAAATGACAAAATTTAATGTGACTGCCAGTTACTTATACAATAATATCAAAATATGCAGACTTACGTATTATTAGAATTGAGATTGAAAACTCCCTATTCATCACAATTAAGATTGACCGTTTCATGACACACAGCTTCACTCAATGGGCTGACTAAATATTCTGTTAACACACTGAGTGGAGAGGAATAGGCTTTACTCACCTGAAACTTGATGGTGCTATGGGTCAGAAAACTATCCTCGCGTCTGGGGCTCTGGTTTGGTTCCAGCAGCGGGCGATGGAATGACAGGCTCTCCGACAGCTGTGGGAGTTCAAGTGAAAGACGTTTGGATAGTCTGAAAGCAGTTCTTTAAGTGCGCAAGTCTGCAGCAACAAAACTACCCATAATTTGGCAGCAATTGGCATTAAATTGCCAATTTCACTCAGAGACGTAACTATGATGGATGGTGTGGGAAATGGAGTAGAGTGTGCTGTGCTGAGTGATTGTGATTAAGGCCCGTCATTAGGGCAATGTAAAGGAAACATTTAAAATTTGACACGAGAGTCGTGGAACTTACTGTGGATGCTGCATTTACCTTCACTGAACTTGTTGAAAATAAATTATCAATTTTTTTCAAAAACACATTCACTTCTCTAAAGAGAAATAAGTCGTCAAATGCTTTTATATAACACCTTTGCAACAAAGAAATAAATGAGTGCAGATTTTCCATTTATTGCATTAAACGACTATCTGCGCAGAGGAAAGTTGGACTGGCAGATTACATGCGAGCAACGAAGGCTGCCAGATTAAGTTAATGGATAAAAATTCGAGCCAGCTCTATTCTGGGCACATGATTCTCCCTGCCCGCTCTCCCTCTATGCACTGTGCCAAGGTGAACCTTTACACCCAAGCACAATTAGAGCAAAATCTGCCTTATTATTCCCAATTACTAACCCTACAGCTAAATCTCCCAAAATGCCAAGTACTGAAATAATACGTAGTAAGTGTGCTAGGCAGGTACCGTCAGTCCATCTCGCTTTCAAACCAATATTCACTTCTGAGTATCGGTAAGGACGATGGTGCCTCTGGGGAGTGCAGCCAGAGCCAATTCCAAGGCTCCACAGGTAGCTCAGCTGCACAGGGAGGAGGGACAAAGAACAAAAGAGCCCTAGTGATAGGGAATTCTATAGTTAGGGGAACAGACAGGCACTTCTGCAGCCGTAGACGTGACTCCTGAATAATTTTGTGCCTCCTTGGTGCCAGGGTCAAGGATGTCACAGAGCGGACGCAGGCATCCTGGCCAGGGTGGGGGGGGGGGGGGAAGGGTAAACAGCTGGAGGTCGTGGTCCATATCGGGACCAATGACATAGGTAAAATAAGGGATGAGGTCCTACAGGAAGAATTCAGGGAGCTAGGAAGAAAATTAAAGGGTAGGACCTAAAGGTAGTAATCTCCGGGTTACTACCGGTGCCATGTGCTAATGAGTATAAGAATAGAAGGATAGAGAGTATGAACACGTGGCTGGAAAGTTGGTGTAGGAGGGAGGGCTTTAAATTCTTGAGGCATTGGGACCGCTTCTGGGGAAGATGGGACCTGTACAAACCGGACACGTTGCACCTCAAATTGTACCGGGACCAATATCCTCATGGGGAGTTTTGCTAGTGCTGTTGGGGAGAGTTTAAACTAGCTTGGCAGGGGGATGGGAACCTGAGAACAAATTCAAAAAGGAAGGAAATAAAGGAGAAATTGGATAGCAAGAATCTAGAAAGTGAATCTGTAAGACAGAGAAAATAGGGCTTAGTAAGTAGTAAACAAGGAGGTCTTCCTGTGCTGAATGGTATATACTTTAATGCAAGGAGTATAATGAATAAGGCGGATGAGCTAAGAGTACAGGTAGACACTTGGAAGTATGACATTATAGCTATTACAGAAACATGGCTGAAAGAGGGGCAGGTTTGGCACATCAATATTCCTGGCTACAGGATTTTTAGACAAGGTGTGGGGGGGGGATAAAAAAGGGCGGGGGGGGTTGCATTATTGATTACCTCCGAGCTGGGTGCCTGTTTTTCGCGCCGATATTCTCGAGCTCCTTGGAGCTCGATGTCTGCTTGGCGCGGCGCGCTCTTCGCAGCAGGGGGCGGAGCCTAACACTCGTGCCGATTTTCTAAGCAGCAGGGGGCGGGTACAATTTAAATTAGCCTTCGTGGTGCCGGCAACCCTGCGCGTGCGCGTTGGAGCGTGCGCGCACGCGCAGTCTCACACAAACATTGGCACTCGGCCATTTTTAAAAATACTGCAGAAAAAGTGAAGATTTGTTTCTTGGACCCCTGCAAAGGCTTGTAATTTAATTTTTTTTGATATTTCTGTGTGTGAGGGAGTGCTTTTAGCAGCACTGCTGAATAAATCACCTGCTGAAATCAGTGAGTTCAGCTTTTCACTGCTAAACTTGCAGAACCGGTGCTGCATTGGTGCATGCAAATTAAGGACTGTGTGTTTGGAGAAATAAGAGTGCCAATTCAACTTTGCAATGGATCAACGTCCACCAAGAACACCGAGCACCCCACCGTCCGTGCCCGCGCCTCCCAGTGTAGTGGTGCCACAAGGCAGACCCAGGCAGAGGAGAAGGAGATTAGAGACACGCTCTCCTGAGATGCAGCGTGCCACAGATGCGACTCAGGTTGTGGCATTGGGTATGGAGACCAATGAGCTTACCCGATCACTCATCGGTGGCGTCAGAGCAGTGGGTGAAGAGTTGACGGTCCTGATGGAAGAAATAGCAGTAATGACATGGGAACTTAGGGAGGGAATGTCCGAGGGAGTGCAATCGACGGCACAGGCTGTCAGGGAGGGCATGCAAATTACGGCACAGGCCGTCAGGGAGGGCATGCAAGTGTCGGCACAGGTCGTCAGGGAGGGCCTGGTTGAGGTAGCTGCTGCAATAAGGGCGCACAGCCCAGCCAATCAAATGACACCCCCATGAGGAAGTGAACATTCACTGAGATATGGATGAGAGATGGTTGCAGCCTTTCTTTGCTGCTTTTGTTCTTGTTCTTGATGTCGCTGTAGTAGCGTTTTTCAAATTGAAATTGTTTTGTAAGTTTTGTAACTTTACAACTTATAAGAGATCTTATGGCTTTTAAGTGATCTTATAGTGTAAATGCTCTCACATTTTTTTGTATCTTATTTAATTTTGCACCTAAAAAGTGATCCTGAAGTTTAAGTGTTCTTCAGAGTGTAAGATTTTTCACAATGAAACTGTTTTGTAAGTTTTGTAACTTTACAACATACAAGTGATCTCAGGGTTTTCAAGTGATCTTATAGTGTAAATGCTCTCACATTCTGTAAATTATTTAATTTTGCATCTAAAAAGTGATCTTGAAGTGTAAGTGATCTTAGAGTGTAAAATTTTGCACATAGAAAGTGTTTTGTAACTTTTGAAGTTTATAAATGATCTTAAAGTTTTTAAGTGATCTTCAAGAGTCATATTAAAAAGTATAGTTTGATACAACAAATATTTTATTAGAGTGACGTTAACTTTTCAATAAAATATTTTTTCATTAAAACTGTTTCATGTTCCATTAACACAACACAACGTAGGAACAACTGCAAAGAATAAACATGTCCATGCGCAACAGTTGTCGCAGAGCCCTCAGGCATCAGTAGTTGAAGCGTTCACGGATGAGCTGCTGGCGCAAGTCTCGAGCAATCGTTAAAGGGGCACGATGGACTGCCCTCCTCCGACCTCGTGCTCCGGCATCAGGCACTTGCATGCTTTCCTGATTGTCGTTATCATCCACATCCTGGTCTTCCGTAATACTATCATCATGCACTGGACCCTCACGTCGGTCTTTGGGTTCCAGTACCAGCTCCTGCTGCCTCATGATGGCTAAGTTATGAAGCATGCAGCACACAACAGTGAAGTGACCGACAATCTGAGGAGAGTATTGCAACTGTCCTCCAGAATGGTCCAGGCATCGGAATCGCTGTTTCAATATGCCAATGGTCCTCTCAATGATGCTGCGCGTCGCAATGTGCACCATGTTGTATTGACGGTCAGCTTCTGTCCGTGTCATGCGTAGGGGCGTCATGAGCCAGGTGGTCAGGCCGTACCCTTTGTCTCCCAGTAGCCACCTCTGCCCTTCTGGCTGCTGCTCAAACATGTCAGATAGAACGCTGTCACGTAGGATGAGCGCATCGTGGGTGCTGCCAGGGTATCTTGCATCGACTGACATGATGCGTTGCTTGTCGTCACACACGAGCTGCACATTGATAGAGTGGAAACCTTTCCTATTTCGGTACTGCTCAGATTCCTCCACGGGTGCTCGCAAGGCTATGTGGGTACACTCAATGTAGCCCTGTACTTTTGGGAAACCGGCAATCCTGAAGAAGCCCACAGCCCTCTCATGGATCGCTTGTGCGGTCATTGGGAAATTGATGAAGTCATTCCTTCGCGCATAAAGTGCAGCCGTGACCTGGTAAACGCAGGCATGTATTGCACGTTGAGAGATGGCACACACATCTCCAGTTGTAGCCTGAAACAATCCCGAGGCATAGAAAGAAAGTGCAGCTGTTACCTTCACTTCAACAGACAAGGCAGTTGTCCTTCTGCTTCTGGGCTGCAAATCTGCTCTCACCATATCACAGATCTCAGTGACAACTTCTCTGCGAAAACGCAGCCTTTTCACACAATCAGCCTCGCTCATGTCCAGGTACGAGCACCTGGTTCGATATTGTCGACGTGGGTAAGGTCTCCTGCCCATCAACCTACGGGCTACGACGTTCCTGATGCGGTGAGTTCTAATCAATTCTCTTCTATGCAGTGAATTGATGGCAAACCATTGCATAATATGTGGTGTTGACAATGCAGCACCCATTCTGTAAATTTAAATATAAAACTGTCGATGTGGCTGCCTCTCCCTGTCCAAATGGCCTCAGTCCCCCTCACAGCTCGAAGGCTGCTGCTGTATCTTTAGCTGCCGGCCAGCCACTGACGCCGCCCCTAAAGCGTGGCCGAATGGCCTCAAGAACCTTAATGAGCTGCGTGTGTCCTGCGTTGATTCTTCGGCTGCCGGCCAGCCACTGACGCCGCTGCTATCTCATGGCCGAATGGCCTCACATCGGTCCGCTGATTCTTCGGCTGTCGGCCAGCCACTGATGCCACTGATATCTCATGGCCGAATGGCCTCGGGTCCGTCCGGTGCTGCTTCTTCGCGGCCAGCCACGAAGAGAATGAAGGCCTGCCTCAAGCACTGCAGCTCAGCTCGAAGCTTGCTGCCGCTGCCGTCGAGACACTGATGCCACACCGCTGCCTGTCTCCAACATGAAAGGCCTGCCTGAAGCACTTTCACACAGGTAGGAACATGGTTTATTTAATCTTTTCTTTGCTTATAAATTTTTATTCAGGTTGGATTTATTTGTATAATATTTGTATAAGTATAACTAACGATTGATTGTAGAATTTAATGACTTCTCTTCCCCCCCTCCCCCCCCACCTCGTTCTCTATGCCTAATTTGTAACCTACGCCTGATTTTCTAAAGTGTAGACAAGGTTTTTTCGAGCGTACAAAAATCTTCACTTACTCCATTCTAAGTTAGTTTGGAGTAAGTTTTCACTCACGAAACTTTGAAATCAGGCGTAAGTGGCCGGACACACCCCCTTTTGAAAAAAAAATTCTGTTCCAAAGTGAAACTGTTCTACCTGACTAGAACTGGAGCAAACTAAATGTGGAGAATTCCGATTTCTAAGATACTCCGTTCTACACCAGTTGCTCCTAAAAATCAGGAGCAAATCATATGGAAAATTGGGGCCATAGATTGGGACAAATTTAGTGTGAAGGGTTTAGAGAGTGCGGAATTCTTGAAATGCATTCAAGACAACTTTTTTAGTCAGTATGTAGCAAGCCCAACACGAGAGGAGGCGGTCTTGGATTTAGTTTTGGGGAATGAAGCTGGGCAGGTTGAAGGGGTATTAGTAGGAGAGCACTTGGGTGCCAGCGACCATAATTCAGTCAGATTCAAGTTGGTTATGGATAAGGACAAGAATAGGCCTGGAATAAAAGTTCCGAATTGGGGAAAAGCTAATTTTGCTAAGTTAAGGAGTGATTTGGCCATGGTGGACTGGAAACAGCTATTTGTGAGTAAATCAGTGTCGGAACAGTGGGAGGCATTTAAGGAGGAGATCCGGAAGGCTCTGGCCAAACATGTGCCCTTAAAGAAAAAGGCTGGGAAAAATAATTCTAGAGCCCCCTGGATGTCTAGGGACTTACAGGGGAGGATTAAAGAAAAAAAGGGACGCTTATGTCATATATCAATGGCTAAATACTATAGAATCTTTAGAGGAATATAGAAAGTTAAGAGGCAAAATTAAAAAGGATATTAGGAATGCTAAGAGAGAGCACAAGAAATTCTTGGCCAGTAAAATTAAGGAAAACTCCAAGATGTTCTACAAATATATTAAGAGTAAGAGGGTAACTAAAGAAAGGGTAGGGCCTATTAGAGACCACGAGGGTAATCTTTGTGTGGAGGCGGAAGATGTTGGGAGGGTTCTTAACGAATACTTTGCATCTGTCTTCACAAAGGAAAGGGGCATTGCAGACACTGCTATTGAGGAGGAGTGTGATATTCTGGATGAAATAAATATAGTGAGAGAGGAAATATTAGGGGGTTTAGCAGCTTTGAAAGTAGATAAGTCCCCAGGCCCGGATGAAATGCATCCCAGGCTGTTGAACGAAGTAAAAGAGGAAATAGCAGAGGCCTTGACCATCATTTTCCAGTCCTCTTTGGATCTGGGCATGGTGCCGGAGGATTGGAGGACTGCTAATGTAGTGCCCTTGTTTAAGAAGGGAGAAAGGGATAGGCCGAGTAATTACAGGCCTGTCAGCCTAACCTCAGTGGTTGGAAAATTATTGGAAAAAAATCCTGAAAGACAGGATAAATCTGCATTTGGAAAGGCAAGGATTAATTAGGGACAGTCAGCACGGATTTGTTACGGGAAGATCATGTCTGACTAACCTGATTGAATTTTTTGAGAAGGTAACCAAGAGGATCGATGAGGGTAGTGCGTACGATGTAGTATATATGGACTTTAGCAAAGCTTTTGATAAGGTCCCACATGGTAGACTGGTCACGAAGGTTAAAGCCCATGGGATACAGGGCAAAGTGTCAAGTTGGTTCCAAAATTGGCTTGGAGGTAGGAAGCAAAGGGTAATGATTGATGGATGTTTTTGTGACTGGAAGGATGTTTCCAGTGGGGTTCCACATGGCTCAGTTCTAGGACCCTTGCTTTTTGTGGTATATATCAACGATTTAGATTTGAATATAGGGAGTATGATTAAGAAGTTTGCAGACGACATTAAAATTGGCTGTGTGGTTGATAATGAAGAGGAAAATCATGGGCTGCAGGAGGATATCAATCTACTGGTCAGTTGGGCAGAGCAGTGGCAAATGGAATTTAATTCAGAGAAAAGTGAGGTGATGCATTTTGGGAGGGCTAATAAGGAAAGGGTATACACATTAAGTGGTAGGCCACTTAATAGTGTAGCTGAACAAAGGGACCTTGGAGTGCTTGTCCACAGATCCCTGAAATTAGCAGGCCAGGTGGATAGGCATACGGAATGCTTGCCTTTATTGGCAGAGGCATAGAATATACGAGCAGGGAGGTTATGCTTAAATTGTATAATACTTTGGTTAGGCCACAGTTAGAGTATTGCGTGCAGTTCTGGTCACTGTATTATAGGAAGGACATGATTGTACTAGAGAGGGTGCAAAGGAGATTTACATTGATGCTGCCTGGAATCTTAGTTATGAGGATAGATTGGATAGGCTGGGTTTGTTCTCATTGGAACAGAGGAGGTTGAGAGGAGACCACATTGAGGAGTACAAAATATTGAGTGACCTGGACATAGTGGATAGTAAGGATCAATTCCCATTGGTGGAGGGGTCTATCACGAGGAGACATAGTTTTAAGTGGTTGGCGGAAGGTTTAGAGAGGATTTGAGGGGGGGCTTCTTTATGCAGAGGGTTGTGGGGATCTGGAACTCTGCCTGGAAGAGTGGTGGATGCAGAAACCCTCACCACTTTTAAGAGATGGTTGGATGGGCACTTAAAGTGCAGTAACCTGCAGGGTTACGGACCTAGAGCTGGTAATTGGGATTAGACTGGATGACCTTTTGTTGGACGGAGCAGATATAATGGTAAGTACTGCAGGGAATAGAATACGGCCAGGTGATCTCCTGGACTAGTTTTGATCGCCTGGATGGGTCGGAGAGGAATTTTCAGAGATTTTTTTCCCTAAATTGGCTTAGGTTTTTATCTGGTTTTTGCCTCTCCCAGGAGATCATATGATGCGGTTGGGGTGGAGTAGAATGTTTTAGTCTAAGGGGTGCCGCAGTTATGGTGAGGCGGATTGGTTGGGCTGGGTGCTCTTTGCCTTTCCGTCATTGTTCATAGGTTTATATGTAACCTTTAGGCTTGCTGACCAAGGGCCGTTTGTCAGCCGGCGCAGACACGATGGGCTGGAATGGCCTCCTTCTGCACTGTAAATTTCTATGTTTCTATGTTCTATGTTTCTAATTGGTGTACTAGATGCTTATCATTTTGCTGAAGGGATTAGCTACCAAGTTCTTCCTAGAAAACCAACCATAGATTTGGCCGCACAACTAAGTTATGAAATACAGGGTGAACAAACAGTGAGTTTAACATCACACTGAATATCCTTCCATGTGTAGTCTATGCATCAAATCAAGGAAAACACAAATTGCATGTCACAAAGTAGCTTAAAACAATTCACAGCAAACATTCAACTTCTCACAGCATAGAACACATCAAAGCCACTTGATCTAATGATTTTAAACAGGGCTCTGCTCATTGCTCAGAGGTGAAATGCACTGTGTGCCATGGTATACAAGCCCCGATTTAACTTGGGCGGGAATGGTGCTGATGGGGGCTAAGGCCTCAACTCTTCTTCCTGCTACCTTCATCTGAGGGAAAGCCACAATGTCTTTATTATTACAAGAGGATTTGAGTAGAATATTAATGATGTCTTACTGCAATTATATAGCGTCCTGGTGAGACCACACCTGGAGTATTGTGTATAGTTTTGGTCTTGTTACCTAAGGAAGGATATACTTGCCATAGAGGGAGTGCAATAAAGGTTCACCAGACTGATTCCTGGGATGGGAGAATTGTCCTATGAGGAGAGATTAAGTAGACTAGGCCTATATTTTCTAGAGTTTAGAAGAATGAGAGGTGATCTCAATGAAACATACAAAATTCTTACAGGGCTCGATGCGGGGAGGATGTTTCTCAAGGAGTCTAGAACCAGGGGTCACAGTCTCAGAATAAGGGGTCAGCCATTTAAGACTGAGATGAGGAGAAATTTCTTCACTTTCAGGGTGATGAATCTTTGGAATTCTCTACCCCAGAGGGCTGTGAAGGCTCAGTCGTTGAGTAAATTCAAGACAGAGATTTTTGGATATTAAGGGAATCAAGGGATATGGGGACAGTGCAAGAAAGTGGAGTTGAAGTCGAAGATCAGCCATGAACTTATTGAATGGTGGAGTAGGCTCAAGGGGTCAACTAGCCTACTCCTGCTCCTATTTCTTATGTTGTTATGTTCGTATGTCTTCCCCCATTCAAAGCACAGGTTATAGTAGCAGTCGGGTCCCGATGATGTCATCGGAGTACAATCTGCATATTTAAAGAAGACTGTTTCCAATTGGTGCCGTTCCCAACTGCTCAGAAGTGCAAGTTAAAATAGAACAAGTCTTCTCCAGGTGATTTTAACTTCCCACCCGTTGGGAGGGCAAGGCTAAATTCATCCTGATACAGATAAAAAAACGTCTGGTCTAGCCTGATTGAGTAGAATGAGGGTTACAAGGTGGAACCAGTGATAACACAACCAGCAAAACAACATACAAACTATTTTACTGCAGGACAAATTTTCCAACTGGAATATATTTCATATCAAAACATTTAAAATTATGGGAAAGCATTCAAAATATGGGGCAGCATGGGACGATGTTGATGGGCCTGTCAACACTGTGGCCACATTCATAAATTAAGAAAAGGTGTTCCATATGTGAGCTGGTCAAATGGGTCTTACAACTGCCAGTGGGTTCTGCTCTGATGCTCCTCTTTGTGGTCCCGTGTTGGGGTCTTTCCTTCTCTAGAGCCTCCATGATAATACCTCTTTGCAGAGCCACATTGTAATGCATGTAGAATACAACAATCCTTGAAAGATGTTTTGCCAGCTTGTATGGCAGGACACTCCCAAATATATCCAGGCACCTCAAGTACTGCTCAATGGTGTGCTTAATGATTACTTTGATGGATACCAGCACTTAATTATACAACTAGTACTCTGAGATGGCTTGAGAGGATAGCCTTGATTGATCAGGAAACACCCTAAAACTTACCTTTATGGCTGATATGGCTGATAGTGGACTATATTAAAATGAAGGCATTGTAAAAGCTGCCTGGAGAATGAGCAGAATCCAGGGGTGATGGTCATGAGTGAGCTGATCATAGTGGAAATCTTCCTTATTGATGCAGTGTGTGATATTGCATGAAAGAGAACACAAGGGTACAATCTATAGTCCCCTATATCTTCAGGAATCCTGTTTGTAAAAGACTGCGCATTCTAGGCTGACACTACAGTGCAGTACTGAGGGAGTGCTGCACTGTCGGAGGTGCCGTCTTTCGGATGAGATGTCTGTCTGCTCTCTCAGGTGGACGTGAAAGATCCCATGGCACTATTTCGAAGAAGAGCAGGGAAGTTATCCCCAGAGTCCTGGCCAATATTTATCCCTCAATCAACATCGCTAAAAATATATTATCTGGTCATTATCACATTACTGTTTGTGGGAGCTTGCTGTGTCCAAATTGGCTGCCGTGTTTCCTACGTTACAACAGTGACTACACTTCAAAAAGTACTTCATTGACTGTAAAGCACTTTGGGACGTCCGGTGGTCGTGAAAGGTGCAATATAAATGCAAGTCTTTCTTTCAAAAGAATTACACCTTGAAGGCTTTAGGTTTAACAAATTCTGAACATTTTGAAAAGAAGGTTAAGAGAGCAGTAATTAAGCGGTTGAATGGGTAACCCAATATTGTACATGCTATACAGACTACTAACGACATTGTGTGTTCAAATCTCTGTTACATTGATGGTAGGTTCTCGCAGATGTCATTTGCTTTGCTTTTTCCATTTTAGCTGCCTGTGAAATCTGGGATGATATTACACAGACCACTGTAATGCCACAAAGTGCAAACATGGACTAATATGGTGTAAAAGAGTACGCAAATGGATTGCTGAGTTCAGCCTAGATTATGTACCGGATGTATAAAGCATTATGTCAAGACATGCTGTGAATAGGAAATAATTGAGAATTCGTGGAACAGACTTTCCTTTTTCTCCATAGAATCGAGACATACAAAGAGGGAGAGGGAGAAAATCTGGACAAATATAACGAGCAGAACTGGGGCAGATTACGTCAATGCATCATTCCCAGTGTTCGACTGCAAACTTTGCATTTATTCACTTGATTTACCAAAGAACCCACAGAACGTTTATCCTTGTAATTGTCTTTCGTTTGGACTCAAAATAAATCAGAAAGAACACAAGAAATGTTTTCAAATGCCAATGCCCAGAGGTATAATATATCATTGCACTTTGTTTAGACAGGTTGCGTTGCTGAAGCAGGTTATTGTCATTTTGACGAAAGTGAAAGTCACCAACAATTGTCCAATTTAATACCTAGATTTCAGGAAATGTAGGACATTCAAGAACACGTGTGGGTCTCTCTATCAAATTGGTTTAAAAAACAAATGAAAGCTTCCCAAATAGTGGCTTAAAAGCCAATATTGGAGCTATTATTTCAGGCGCAGGCAAATGTGTGTTTTAAGGAACAGCTAAAGCTCTTTTGTATTTCTGCTGATGAACAAATTCTATTACAATTCCTCTTCTGAAATTTGGAATGCACTCCACTTCTCAGTTGAGCATTCTCCAAAAGGTTGTTAAAACAAAATAGCTAAAATGACAGTTGTTAGGCTCCATTTTTTCAGGCTTTCTAGCTATGCAATTAGAAAAAATATTTTAACAACTTTTGTGGCCATTTTTGATAAGCATTATTAATGCTCAGCCAATTTTCATCTACAACTGGGAGTTTGTCTTATTAGAGGTTTAATGACAAGGATGCTGTTAGACTGCAGCTACTGGGCTGAGACTTATAGCTACAGTTCATGTTCCAGCCAGGCAGATATCCTGATTAGAGCTGTAATAGTTACAGCACAATAGGATGGTGTAATGTATGCACCTGTGAGTATGCTTACAGATTTGTAGAGCTGTTGTAGTGTGAGTGGCTTAGCCAGTCACATGATGTTCACAAGACTCAATAAAACCCCAGTCAGTTGGGTCAACCACGATGAGGTATGCAGTTGTGAGCCTAGTGGATGAACTGGTAATGTGTAGTTTGATAAGCCATTGTTTATAAACCAACTAGTTCTTAATAGCAATGTGTTGCTATGAATTCTTAAGGAAAGAACCCATGAAGCAAAAACATTACAGAGGCCATTCGGCCTGTCGAGCCTGTGCCGGCTCTCTGCAAGAGCAATTTAGCTAGTCCCACTCGCCTGTTCTTTCCCCATAGCCCTGCAATTTTTTTCCTTCAGGTATTTATCCAATTCCCTTTTGAAAGTCACTATTGAATCTGCCTCCACCACATTTTCAGGCAGTGCATTCCAGATTATAACCACTCGCTGTGTAAAAAAGTTTTCCTCATGTCACCTTTGCATCTTCTGCCAATCACTTTAAATCAGTTTTGCCCACTGCCTGAATACAGGTGTGCACAGATCTCTCTCAAAAAAGGTAAATGTTTTGAAGGTGAGGAGGGATGAATCTCCACTTTCATTTAAGATGAGGTTAGGTAGGGCTATAAAGTACTGGACCACCTGGACCATATTGCCAAACAACTTTGGCACTGCACTGGATTTACACTCCCCTTCAGGGAGTCTCACTCTGCTTTACTCTGGAGTTAAGTCAGGCCCCGACAGCACATTGGCATCAGCTCAAAACCAAACTCATCTTCACACTGATGCTAAACTTGCAGTGTAAAAATGCTCTTAAATAACTATTCTGAGAGAGAAGCTGGAATGAGCAATTATTACAATTAAAAGAATGATCAAAGATACAATTCAAAATCTAGCTCATTTCGGGCTTGCACCCTTAAGAAAAATTGTCCCTTTCATCTAACGACTGAAAAAGGGAAGAACTGCTTCTGAACTGTAAACGCATGTCTCCATAGAGTTATAAGGGTCAACCTTCACCTTTACCACCCTGTCATAAATCACCACCTGGGCAGGGCACAGAGGGGACAAAAGAGGGCAGGTGGATCGCACACCTGTAAGAGAGCCCACTCGAATTTCCTCCCACTAGCTTAAATAGAAGGAAAATCAGGCAAGCTCCATCACGGACATATGATCCTCTCTGCCCCATTTTTCTCTCTGCACTGTGTCCAGGCAATGCTTCGCACGCAGGTGGTAAAGACAGAAGTCTACATCATCAGGTTTGTGTCTCGGTTACATTAACAGCTGCGTTACCACAATAAAGCACTGCAGGATTAGCTGTGCGGGAAGATGCATTTATACACACAGATCAGAGAATATGAGCCTGAGAGCGATGTGCATGTTTGGCTGTTCCTTTGAGAGGCAGTGTACTAAAATGCTAATAACTTAATAATCTATCCTGTACTTTTGTGTTGCCCAGGAGACCAGGGACTTCAACCAGACTCTGAAATGAGTCTTTGATTCCAACGACAAGTGGGAAAGTATATTTTAATTCTGGGAAAATATGGAGTCAGAAAATTTAACATGTTTTCCAAGGGAGTTCAAAAAATGTATCAGTTCCAGTCTTATTTTACAATAATAAAAAAATCCATATAAATAGGTTTTCTTTGTGCTTATCTGGCAGTAATTCAAAGGCACTAAATGTCAAATTTTTGCTGCTTAAGAAGAATTAGTCATGCAAGAATAATTCTGCCATCAGACTGTTGCCCACACCATACCTTTCAAATGATTTAACTCTGATTACTGTAAGTCCTCTTGCAAAGGAGTGGGACAGACATTGTTACGTGTATTGCCGTGGTTGATTCCAGCAAGCTAAGCTGTCTGTATTAACTGATGAACTGCTCTCATTTTCTCCAACAGTCTCCAGTACTACATCTGAATTTGGCAATAACATTCACATCAGGGTCTACTCTCAGTCAGTTGGACCACGAAACTCCATCAAAACGGAGTTTTCCAAAAGCGGAAAGCGGCAAATGTGTAACGCAAAGATTGCAGCCAAATAAAGACTATAATCTCTCAGTTGGGAAGGAAGGGCATTAATGAGAAAAATCCAAATGCACTATGGGGTTGGAATTCGACTTGCATGATAGCACAAAATGGACGGTAGCGAATTGGCCACCCATTATACCCCCCGTTCCCCCGGCCGATATTCAGTTCCATTGACTTCAATAAATCTGAATATCAAGCAGGGCGTGCAACAGGCTGCCCAAGCAACACAGCCTGTTTAGCTTTAAGGGTACAGTAGCATAGTAGTTATGTTACTAGACTAATAATCCAGAGGCCTGGACTAATGACCCAGGGACGTGAGTTCAAATCCCATCATGGCAGCTGGGAAATTTAAATTCAGTTAATTCAATAAATTGGGAACAAAAAGTTTGTATCAGTAATGGTGACCATGAAACTGCTGGATTGTTGTTAAAAACCTATCTGGTTCACTAATATCCTTTTGGAAAGGAAATCTGCCGCCCTTACCCGGTCTGGCCTTTGTGTGATTCCAGACCCACAGCAATGTGCTTAACTCTTAACTGCCCTCTGAAATGGTCTACCAAACCGCTACAAAGAAGCACGGACTACAGTGGTTCAAGAAGCCGACTCACTACCTTCTCCAAGGCAATTCGGGATAGGCGATAAATGCTGGGCTTGCCTGCGACGCCCACATCCCGTGAACAAATTAAAAACATTTCCAAGGTGAATTTCTAAACCAGCGTCTTTCCAAACTCACCTTTTTTCCTTTGTATTCTCCACTCTTGCTATATAAAGCAATGGAGTGAAGAAAAGAAAACGAGTAACAGAGGTTGAACTCTGCTTTTAAGTTTTTCAGTTGGAAGCCAAACGTCACAATGTTCCCCAGGTCAAAGACGACAAGTATAATTTTTGATTTTGAGTGGTAGTGTTAAATGGGCAATATTGGATCAGCCATCCGTTGTCCATCTCTCCCAACTTTCCAATCCTGGGATATATAACGGGCAGTTGATCCAATATTGCCCATTTTATCCTATCGCCTAAAGCCAAACTTATCCACTAAGTTTGGGAGATCAATTAATTAAAACATTTTACCAAACAATAGATTTTCCAGGAATAAAAGCACTTATTTGAAAAACTGGAATAGGACATTCAGAACAGATGGAGACATCTTGGGCAGCTGCATCCCAATGTTCATGAAAAGTCTGTTTGCATCAGCTTCCCCACCACCCCGTTCACCCCCTGGAATCAATTTAACAGGCAGTGACTGGAAAGTGATCTTGATGTGGTTTGAAACATACTTCTTTAGTAAATTGCAACACGGAACTACTTCACAGCGTTTGGAGTATATCCATGACATCTCTAATCTCATTGCAGTGACATATGTACTGAAACACAAACAAGACCACCTGCTACTTGTATTCTTCTGTGTACAGGTTTGATACTTAGTACCCGTATATCCTGCCAGTAACTTGAATAAAACAGTTTGTCAGCAAGGCTTCCAGAATCTTTTTGGATTAGAATAATTTAGGTTTATTTTAACAAAACTAAATAATTAAAGTCTTTAATGTAAATTGGAGGTATTTTTTGATATAAATAATACTGTGGACTTGTTAATCTTGCTTTCAAAATGAAGAATAAGAAGCTTTATTCTGTTGAAACCAGTTGTGGAAAATCACTAACCAGAGTCATTATGCCATCCAGAAATAATACAATTGCCAGACTTTGGAATCCTATGAAGGTAGACTTTATAGTCTGTTTTTGAAACATGTGGTCTCTTATATTGGCAAACTACTGGTAGTGCTTGAAGCCGGATTACCAACTTGCAATCCAATCCTCTCAGTGTTCTTGAACAATACTGAATGTTAAGAAGTTAAGGTTGTATTTTTTCCCAGGAAGTGGTGAGAGTCTGCCATCAAAAATGTAAGCACCTACTGTCCATAATGCCCTGTCCATTATTATGAATGGTCAGAGCTTCTCGGGCAATACTCCTACAATATTCTGACCTGCGCTTTAAGTGGGTAACGTTCCTCGCCAGTAAGGCAAGTTTGGAAAGTTACACCTGTGATATTGTAATCCACTAATTAACTTTATTTCAAGTGATGCGATAACCCAAGTCTAACTACATCATCAAGTGACGGTGAAACTATTTTTAAAGCAAGTATAGCAAAAGTCATATAAGAGAATATGACGTTCAGACAGTGAAGGGACTCGTATTTTCTAACTTGTCATATTTTCCAGGAATGTCTGAAAGCAGTCCATTGAAGTGCAGACACTACTGTTTTGTAAACAGACATTTCTCACAGAGCATTGAGTGGCCAGTTAATCTTTCTTTAATGATGTTGGCGCAGAAACTGAGTGAAATTCCTAATCTTCTTCAAAAAGTGTCACAGGATTTTTAGCATTCGCCTGAACTACTGGAACAGGGGGAAGGAAAGAGGGGTCCTTGCTTAATGTCTCATTCAGGGGAAAGCACTGGAGTGTCAGCCTAGATTATATAAAATCCTGTAGTGGGGCTTTCAATCCACAACCTTTTGACTCAGAGGCAAGTGTGCTCTCGACTGTACCCCCATCAATGCCTTTGCTGCATCTAGACTCGATTATTCCAATGCTCACTGGGCCAGCCTCCCATCTTCCGCCCACGGTAAACTTGAGGTCCTCCAAAACTCTGCTGCCCATGTCCTAACTTGCACCATGGGCCGTTCACCCATCACCCCTGTGCTCACTGACCTACACTGGCTCTCGGTTCAGCAACACCTTGGTTTAAAAATTCTCATCCTTGTTTTCAACTTCCTCCATAGCCTCGATCTGCCCTATCTCTAACATTCTCCAGCACTACCCTCCACCCTCCGTGATATCTGCGCTCCTCCAATTTTGGCTTCTTGCGCATCCCTGATTTTTATCACTCCACCATTGGCAGCCATGTCTTCAGCTTCCCTCCGTAAACCTCCCTATCTTATTTTCTTCCTTTAAGAAGTCCCTTAAAACCTACCTCTTTGACCAACCTTTTGGTCACCTATCCTAACATCTCTTTATGTGGCTCGGTGTTAAATTTTGTTTCATAACGCTCCTGTGAAGCACCTTGGGATGTTTTATGACATTAAAAGCACTATATAAATGAAAATTGTTGTTGTTGAGGCAGAAGTGTCAGCTTTGATTCAATGGTAGCACTCACACCTCTGAGCCAGAAAGCTGTAGGTTCAAGCCCTGCTCCAGATAATTGAGCAAGTTATGCTGCGCTATTGAGGTGTCGGCTTTCAGATGAAACATTATATTGAGGTCGCATCTGCCCTCTCAGGTAGATGTAAAAGATCCCATGGCCCTATTTGAAGAAGAACATGAACGTTCTCCCAGTGTCCTGGCCAATAGTTATTCTTTTTAAAATTCATTCATGGGATGTGGGCGTTGTTGGTAAGGTCAGCATTTATTGGCCATCCCTAATTGCCCTGGAGAAGGTGGTGGTGAGCCGCCACCTTGAACCGCTGCAGTCCGTGTGGTGTAGGTTCTCCCATTGTGCTGTTAGGGAGGGAGAAACTCATCGCAGAATTCCCAGCCTCTGACCCGCTCTTGTTGCCACAGTATCTATGTGGCTGGTCCAGTTATGTTTCTGGTCAATGGTGGCCCCCACCCCCCCCCGCCTCCCTCCCCAGGATGTTAATGGTGGGGGATTCGGCGATGGTAGTGCCGTTCAATTTCAAGGGATAGTGGTTAAACTCTCGCTTGTTGGAGATGGTCTTTACCTGGCACTTGTGTGGTGCGAATGTTACTTGCCACTTATCAGCCCAAGCCTGAATGTTGTCCAGGTCTTGGTGCATGCGGGCATGGACTGCTCCATTATCTGAGGAGTTGTAAATGGAACTGAACACTGTGCAGTCATCAGCGAACATCCCCACTTCTGTCCTTAGGATGGAGGGAAGGTCATTGCTGAAGCAGCTGAAGATGTTTGATCTGGGACACTGCCCTGAAGAACTCCTACAACAATGTCCTAGGGCTGTGATGATTGACCTCCAAACACCACAACCTTTGTGATAGGAATGACGCCAGCCAATGGAAAATTTTCCCCCTGATTCCCATTGAATTCAGTTTTACGAGGGCTCCTTGATGCCAGACTCGGTCAAATGCTGCCTTGACGTCAAGGGCAGTCACTCTCACTGCACCTCTGGAATTTAACGCTTTCAAGAAAGAAGGAAAGACTTGCATTTATATGATGCTTTTCATGACTACTGGACGTCTCAAAGTGCTTTACAGCCAATGAAGTATTTTTGGAGTGTAGTCACTGTTGTAATGTAGGAAATGCGGCAGCCAACTTGCGCACAGCAAACTTCCACAAACAGCAATGTGATAATGACCAGATAATCTGTTTTTTGTTATGTTGATTGAGGGATAAATATTGGCCAGGACATTTTGTCCATGTTTGGACCAAGGCTGTAATGAGGTCTGGAACCAAGTGGTCCTGGTAGAACACAAACTGGGCATTGATGAGCAGGTTATTGGTGAGTAAGTGCTGCTTGATAGCACAGTCAACGACACCTTCCATCACTTTGCTGGTGATTGAGAATAGACCGATGGGGTGATAATTGGTCGGATTAGATTTCTCCTGCTTTTTGTGGACAGGACATACATGGGCAGTTTTCCATATTGTCGGATAGATGCCAGTGTTGTCGCTGTACTGGAACAGCTTGGCTAGAGATGCGGTTAGCTCTGGAGCACAAGTCTTCAGCATGACAGCCAGGATGTTGTTGGGGCCCACAGCCTTTGCTGTATCCAGTGCACTCAAGTCATTTTTTGATAGCACATGGAGTGAATCGAAGTGGTTGAAGACTGGCTTCTGTGATGGTGGGGACCTCAGGAGCAGGCCGATGTGGATCATCCACTCGGCACTTCTGGCTGAAGATGGTTGTAAATGCTTCAGCCTTGTCTTTTGTACTCACATGCAAAGCTCTGCCATCATTGAGCATGAGGATATTCCGAGAGCCTCCTCCACCCCAATTAGTTATTTAATGGTCCACTGCCATTCATGACGGGATGTGGCAGGACTGCAGAGCTTTGATCTGATCCGTTGATTGTGGGATCGCTTAGCTCTGTCTATAGCATGCTGCTTTTGCTTTTTAGCATGCATGTGGTCCTGTGTTGCAGTTTCCTCAAGTTGGCACCTTATTTTTAGGTACGTCTGATGCTGCTCCTGGCATGCTCTTCTACACTCCTCATTGAATTAGTGTTGGTCCCCCAGCTTGATGTTAAAGTTAGAGTGAGGGATATGCTGGGCCATGATTTTACAGATTGTGGTGGCATACAATACTGCTGCTGCTGATGGCCTACAGCGCCTCATGGATGTCCAGCTTTGTACTGCTAGATCTGTTCTGAATCTGTCCCATTTAGCATGGTGGTAGTGCCACACAACATGATGGTGTCCTCGGTGTGAAGATGGGACTTCATCTCCACAATGACTGTGCGGTGATCACTGCTACCAGTGCTGTCATGGACAGATGCATCTGCGACAGGTAGATTGGTGAGGATGAGGTCAAGCAGGTTTCTTCCCTCATGTTGGTTCTCTCAATCTATATCACCAAAAACACCTTAAATTGGTCAGTTATCTTACTGCAGTTTATGTAACGTGGCTGTGTGTCAATTGGCTGACGCATTTCCTACATTGCAACAATGACTATGCTTTAAAAATAACTAATTAACTGTGAAGTTCTTTGGGACAGCCTGAGGTCATGAAAGGTGTCTTCTCTTTTATTTAGTTCAGGAATCGTAATTTTGTTTTTGATTTCTACAAAAGTAAAATGATCTGCACCTTTGTGAACTTACTCCGCCTTGCGACAAGTCAGAATTCATAAAATAGTCCATTTTATGAATAGTCAAAGGATATTTTATAAATGATTTGTTCTGTACAGTCTTCAGTGATCTTCCCATGTAGAACTCCAAAGTATTATACTGACATCCCAAAGAAGGGGTACAGTCAAACACATTTCCTATTTGCACGGTGAACATTGGTACTTTTCCACCAAAGACCCACAGATGCCTGTTTACACCTTCTGGGCTGGATTTTTGCCGACTTTGCGACTGGGTTTTTGCCGCAATTTGACCCTCCGCTGCAAAAACTCAGTCGGCGGGATCCTTGGTATCTCTTTGCGGCGGTGCTTCCGCGTACCGCCGGGGAGAGATGTGCTGACATGCGACGAGGTGGATTGCATTTGCGTTGCACTTTCGGCACTCTCCTGACCCTTATGCCATGCCCAGAATACCTGTCGATGCAGCCCTGCCAGCAGCGATAAGTATGAAGACCTGCAAAAAGGTAAGCCAAAGTTTGTATTTTTAAATTATTTTTCAGAGATTTAGTAGGTAAGGGTTTTTTGAAGGTTTTGTGAATGTTTTTCGAATGTTTCTCACAATTCTTTTGTTGTTGTTCCCCCCTCCCAAAGCCTCTCTCGCAGCGCCAGCGACCCCGGACTAAAGTTGCTGAAACTCGCGGTTTGCGTCACAAATCCTCATGTAACGCCGACTTTACTGAGATGTAAAAGCCGAAAGTTAGACCTAAAAATGGTCGTGCAGCGAAAATGGTAATTTTGGCGTAAAACCACTGTTTTCGTTGAAAACCGAAAATCTAGCTAACAAACTCCAGTTACTGCTTGTTTCCAGTTGCCTCTGGTCCACTATTGGCGGCTGTCCCTTCTCTCTTGAATGCTCTTCCAAAATGATTACACATTCATACTTCCAACCTTGCCTTCAAAAATCTCATGTAATGTCATGTATGTACTTTTGGGATCACTAGCCATTAGATGGCGTCACTGTTGGAGGCCATTGGGCTGCATGCACGTATGTGCAGCCCAAGTATAAAAGGCCAGCCATTTTGTATATTAGTCACTTTGGGCCTTAATAAAGCAGAGCCAAGGTCATACCTCTTGGAGTTAAACAGTACTCAGTCTAACAGTTATTGCATACACAACATGTAAACTCTCCACTTTAACTGTAAATTTGGTGCCCCTTCCGCTAAGCATCTTCCTTGTCCCTTGCATAGTGTCCGCCATTTTCTTCTTCTTTAAGTATATTTGTTTACATGAGGGGCCACTGTAAGAAGACAAAGTTCTACTGTAGTTGGGGTAGTGGGGGATGAAGGAAAAACAAAAGCACTGCTTTATCCCACTGAATCTGCACCTCGGGTAACTGAGCAATACCTGTAGCCACAGGTGAGCACACGGCTCACCCGTACATATCCCAGCTGGAGAACCAAAGTGTTGTGGTGAAGATGTACTATAAAGAGGAGAGGAAGGAAAAAAATAATTGCACCTTTGCAGTCCAGTACTTTATACACGTAACAGCTGTAAAGATAAAGAGGCTGGTGGAAGGAAAGAAAAATAAATATCTGCTCTTTGTAGTCTCATACACTGAAATACAATGAACTATCATCAGTGGCATTATTGCTACAGATGGTATTAACAAGAAGGGGGAGCAAATTAAAGAAAATGTAACGCTTTGTAGAATTATGTATAAAACTTCAACACCAGTAGACACGACTTTCTCAGACTGTGCAAATCCCTTGTTGGTGCTTTTGAAGTTGCACTTTAATTTTGTTTTTAAATGAACAACTTTAAGCTATCAGCATATAATGATAGATGATTTCTGTTTAAGCTCTATATAATGCCTGGCGGGGCGTGAATTTCCTTGCTGTTTTCAGTGCCTAATCAATATATAAATAGTGTAGGGATGGAGGGAAAATTGCATGGTAGTCGTTTCTGCCCATTTTGCATTGTTATCATCATCATCATCATCACAGGCAGTCCCTCGAGGTCGAGGATAACTTACTTCCACACTAAAAATGAGTACTCAGGTGACTGATGAACTCATTTTAAGCAGTGGAAGATGCCTGTGAGTGAATTATTTTAACGTAGGGTGGCCGTTGCACACCAGCCACCACACGGGCTTGACGGAGCAAGGTCTTGGTCCAGTAGCAAGGGGATCCAAGACGTCTGGATACATACGAGGACTGTATCAACTAATGCTGGTTAGTGCCGACACCAGGATGAAAGCCTTTAGAAGAGTGGGAGTTTGGGAACATAACTGGAACTGTTAAGGCACTTGCCAAGTTCCTTGGTGCTTTCGAGCCTTCCCGTAATCTGTCCACGGAGGCCCCATTGATCTAATTTGCATATGTAAGCACGTGAGCCACTGGTGGAGCAGCTGCCAGTTTCCTGGGTTTGCACTGCTGGCAAATTAGACTGAGCTATATGAGGTGGCTGGATCACCTGATGAAGGAGGAAATGAGGAGTTTGAGAGCTTGAAGAGTCTGGAAAGTTTAAGCACTGATTTCCACAGCTGGGAAACATTGAAAGCATTTTTTTTGTTGGATTTCTGCCTGCAAATATCCGCACTTGCTTCTGACACTCATTACCACTGGCATATGTTGGGATCATTCACACCCGCAGTCAGAGTTTCTCAGCTATAGCAGCCTCTCTGGGCATAACCTTGTCACGGAGGAGGAGGAGGAGCAGCACAAGATGGAGCTAAGGAGAGTTAAGCGCCATTTAAGGAGGGTGCAGACCACCAGAATATACAGAAAGTACAAGTCTTAAGGCCTGTTCTGTGGCGAGGTCCACTAGCAAAGAGGCAACAAGGGGTCTCTGTGATCTGCTGCAGGAAGACATCAAGCCCCGCTCATCAGCCTGCCCTGCTCGCTCTCATGATCACTGCTCTCATCTTGTAACCCACAGGGTCATTTCAGGCAGCCACAGGGGATCTGTGAAACATCAGCTAGGGTGCGTACAGGCACACATTCATCTGGTCACTGTTGCCATTTAGAGGAAATGGGGCCAATTGATCATTTCTGGTATTGCAGTAAGGTAGTCGTGAGATAGGATAATATCCTTTTAAGATGCAGGCTGCAATCAATGCACCCACAGTGCTTTGTGGGCACCCACAGAACTACATCAACAGGAAGGGCTTTCACTCCCAATATTTCCAGATGGCGTACAACAACAAGCAGAGGATCTGGCACGTCAACACTTGGTGTGCCGGACATATCCATGATCACTGTTCCAGTTAGAAACATAGAAACATAGAAAATAGGTGCAGGAGCAGGCCATTCGGCCCTTCTAGCCTGCACCGCCATTCAATGAGTTCATGGCTGAACATGCAACTTCAGTACCCCATTCCTGCTTTCTCGCCATACCCCTTGATCCCCCCGGTAGTAAGGACTACATCTAACTCCTTTTTGAATATATTTAGTGAATTGGCCTCAACAACTTTCTGTGGTAGAGAATTCCACAGGTTCACCACTCTCTGGGTGAAGAAGTTCCTCCTCATCTCGGTCCTAAATGGCTTACCCCTTATCCTTAGACTGTGACCCCTGGTTCTGGGCTTCCCCAACATTGGGAACATTCTTCCTGCATCTAACCTGTCGAAACCCATCAGAATTTTAAACGTTTCTACGAGATCCCCTCTCATTCTTCTGAACTCCAGTGAATACAAGCCCAGTTGATCCAGTCTTTCTTGATAGGTCAGTCCCGTCATCCCGGGAATCAGTCTGGTGAACCTTCGCTGCACTCCCTCAATAGCAAGAATGTCCTTCCTCAGGTTAGGAGACCAAAACTGTACACAATACTCCAGGTGTGGCCTCACTAATGCCCTGTACAACTGTAGCAACACCTCCCTGCCCCTGTACTCAAATCCCCTCGCTATGAAGGCCAACATGCCATTTGCTTTCTGAACCGCCTGCTGTACCTGCATGCCAACCTTCAATGACTGATGTACCATGACACCCAGGTCTCGTTGCACCTCCCCTTTTCCTAATCTGTCACCATTCAGATAATAGTCTGTCTCTCTGTTTTTACCACCAAAGTGGATAACCTCACATTTATCCACATTATACTTCATCTGCCATGCATTTGCCCACTCACCTAACCTATCCAAGTCGCTCTGCAGCCTCATAGCATCCTCCTCGCAGCTCACACTGCCACCTAACTTAGTGTCATCCGCAAATTTGGAGATACTACATTTAATCCCCTCGTCTAAATCATTAATGTACAATGTAAACAGCTGGGGCCCCAGCACAGAATCTTGCGGTACCCCACTAGTCACCGCCTGCCATTCTGAAAAGTACCCATTTACTCCAACTCTTTGCTTCCTGTCTGACAACCAGTTCTCAATCCATGTCAGCACACTACCCCCAATCCCATGTGCTTTAACTTTGCACATTAATCTCTTGTGTGGGACCTTGTCGAAAGCCTTCAGAAAGTCCAAATATACTCAGTTAAGCTGAGCAACCGGGCAGCGATCTGGAGATCCCGTGCAGGTCGCTCAACAGCTCTGTAATGGAAAAAAAAAACACGCATGCGCGATAATTTGAATGGGCCGCGCACCTCAGAAATAATTTGGCGGGTACATTGGCCATGCTGCTTTCATTTCGCTCTTCCTGATCTCTGCAGGCAAGAGAATCAAATCATCACATGGCTTTTGGGTGACAAAACCTACCGCATGCTCCCATGTCTAATCTTTCATTTAGGCACTTTACATCATTTTATTAGGGGCCTACCTCTGGGTGTTCAAAGCACCTGCCCGTTTGAAGTGATAGGCCTCTATTAATAGGGAAATTGGGTTCCTAAGACTTGCATAGGACCCCAATTGGCATTTCAAGACAGAACCGATCAGAGCCTGCACAGTTCCAACGCAACTCTAGAACATTTCCTGCTCTCCCATAGAGCTCGGAGTTATATTTGACCTCTGACCTCATCCTCACATAACTTCACTCACTGTCTTATCAATATTTTTACCGCGGATGGAACTGTGTTTCAATCAGTTCCATCGGCGATGGAAGAGGAGTGGCCTGATAAAGGTATGTCTTGACTTGTTTTTTGTGGCCGTTGAAGGAGGTTGCAGTGCACTTCTAGGGCCACATAAATAATTTACATTGCTGGGGCAGCCCCAGCCTGTTTCCCTCTGCCAAGTTAGGAGAGCTGTGTGGTGACGCCTGTTTGGTGCCCTGCAGCTCGCCTGGCGGGTGTAAATGAGGCCAGAGCCTCAAAATCAGTGGGGGCCTCCTCACCGCAGGAATAGGCAGCAGACTCTTTGCCTGGTAAAAGTCCTGCAAAAGTCAAAACAGATCACAGTGACTGAGAGAAAGTGTGAAAATGGCAGAATGTCACCATCTTAGTCACAACCCTACCAGGATTTTGCCCATTACTAATAAAAATCCTCATGAATTGTTTCTCTCTCTGGTGTGGACAGCACAATGGTCTCAAATTTTATTTGCAGACTTCACAACTTGTAAAATAAAACTCTAGATAAAGCTGATAAGTTGCACCACAGCTTTAAAATATCTAATATTGCGATCCACAGAGAATATTTGAGCCTGTGTGGCTGGGTGTATTTTATCTCGGACTATTAACTAATGTCGTGAGATCTATAAATCATTAAGCAGCGCTGCATGTAGGAGGACTTCAGGATTACAACCAAACCTGCCTGATTAAATATTTAAAATAATGACATTTTATAGCGAATGATTCAACAGTATTTACACACCAATGTGAAACATCAAAATTAACACTGAAAAGAATGACTGTGTAATGAATTCGATACAAGGAACACAAGGGCTGCTCATCCATTTGCAAATTGGGAATACTTATATAGAGAGATAGATTTTTATTGAGCAGCAAGGAAATCACAAATATTTAAAAGATATATCAAGGTGTGTGTGTGTGTGTGTGTGTGTGCGTGTGCGTGTGATTGTGCGTGTGTGTGACCAGGAACACAATTTTTGTACCTACTGAAAGCTTTCGGCCTGGGGTTTTCCAGCCGGGCAGTGTTTATGGGAGTGATGATGATGATGATGAGGAGCTTCATACTGCTTGAACGACCCTCATTGGACAGTCTGATTTAACGTATTCCTTGCAATTCTCATTGACACTAGCTCGAGGGACTGAATGGCCTTCTCCTCATCCTGTGTTCTTAGACATTGATTCCTATGAATTGCACACCATCAATAGTCATCTAAATAAACAGGCTCGCACCTCTGTAGGTACATAGCCACTGTAAGGCACTCCAGGTTCTTAAAGCTGGGCTGCATGAAATTTACATTCGTTTCTGTGACCTTATTTTTGGGGCAGCTTTGGGTCTCTTTGTTTGCATTAGTTCAATAGCATAGCTTGTCTTGGCATTCTTCTTTACTAAACTTTTGTTTCCTTTACTTTTTTTTACCACTTACCATTCAAAGACGTTTTACTGAGATTGCCAACAGCCCCTCTGCGTGCATGGGCATTCCTTTGGTAATTCCTCTTGGTCTCACGAGGTTGGTGGATGAGGAGTTCTACAGCCATGAGCAGAGGTGAGTACACCTGCATTCAGGGAGTGCTCAGAGAACCTGTGCTTACCTAAGAAACCACATGAATAGACAAGGCCACAGGTACTTGGACATGTCGGGGGAGCTGTGTCTCCCATAACCCGAGACCTCCACCAACTAGAAGGACAAGGGCAGAAGGTGCACGGGAACACCATTGCCTCTGAGTTACACACCATCCAAACTTGGGATATATTGCCATTCCTTTATCGTCACTGAGTCAAAATCCTGGAGCTCGCTAGCTAACAGCACTGTGGGGGGGTACCTTCACCACATGTATTGTAGCGGTTCAACAAGGTGGCTTCCCACTGCTTCTCATGAGAACTAGGGATGGGCAATAAATGCTGGCCTTGTTCGCAACGTCCATATTCCCACAATGAATTTTAAAAAGTGCAACAACTCCAAACATTGCCTATGACTGGCACATTCTGCCTGTGATGCTGAAAGTCACAACTTCTAGCCACTGGCTTCTCTCAGGCTGCTATAGTTGAGCTCGGACCGATCTAGTGCACAGTGCAGCACTATCAGGTGAATGAAGGCTGATGACTTTATCGCGTTCCTAAAGATGAGGAACATCACCAGGAGAGGGATCTTCCCTTTTCCAGTGGTTTCCCAAAAGTACAAGTCCTTGGTAATGCAACCCATATGACCGTACGGGTTCCTTGCATCAATGTAATTACGGAGCTGGAAAGATTGCATTTTATCACCATACAGATTGCATACGACGATCAGAATTACATCATGCAAGTCGGTGCCAGCCATCCTGGAAGCTACTGTGACACATTTATTTTACACCAGCCTACAGCACCAATGTTAGATGGGCAAGAAGGCCATAGTTGGATAAATCCTGGCTAATTGCTGATACCCTCTAGAACCCTAGTTAATTACCTCATTGCAGAATCCAAGAGTGCAACAGAAAGAAAAAATTAAAAGGGCAAACCCCGACAAAGAGCTGAATCGGATGTCCAATTGGACCGCTGAAACAATGGTTCCACTGTCTGGATTGACTGGTGTGATGCTGCTGTACAGCTCTGAAAAGATATTGAAATTATAACTATCCACTGTATGCCACACAATTAGACTCTCCGGCTATGATTCCCTCTCCTTCTCTGCACCTGTAATACAGACTGTACCTGCACACCAGCGCCACCACTGTGACCCCCAGCAATGTTCCTACTCTATAGATAGCAGTTCTCAGTAATACCTGTTTCCTTACTCAATCTTTTATCCTAGTTCTACCCGCAAAGCATAAGAAAACAGGATTTCAATTCATAAAAATGAGTACTAGCACCACAAAAATTTGGAATAATGATCTCAGCCTGGAATGCTCCTGGGTCTCCTTGTGAAAGGAAGGAAGAATGGGAGGCAACAGAAAGCTGTGGGTGGAAAGAACTGGGGACTTCCAATTATGGAGAGCTGACAAAAAATGCAGACTGAGATAGATATGAATGAAAAAAATATATAGCTAATATCAGAAAAAGAAAGAAATAAAAAAAAGGAAAGAAAGAAAGACAGAAAGAAAGACAGAAAGGAAGAAAGGAAGAAAGAAATGACTTGCATTTATGTCACACCTTTCATGACCTCAGGATGTCCCAACGCACTTACAGCCAGTCTTGTAGTGTAGTCACTGTTATAATGTGGGAAATGGAACAAAGGAAAAAGAAAAATATGAAAATTTAAAAAAAATTAAAATTGAGAAAGTAAATGAAAAAGGGCCAAAAGGAAAAATCACAGTTAAGGATATTTAGGAACAGGAGCAGGCCATTCAACCCCTCGAGTCTATTCTGCCATTCAGTTGGATCATGGTTTATCTGTACCCCAGCTCCATTTACCCACCTTTAATTCACATCACTTGATATCCTTGCTTAACAAAACTCGATCTCAGTCTTGAAAATTTCAATTAATCCAACATCCACAGGCTTTGGGAGAAATAGTTCCAGATTTCCACTACTCTTTGTGTGAAAAAGCGGCAACATAAAGAAGAAAGGGAAGAAAAAAAAATGGACCAGCTGCAGTCACAGAAAATAAATACAGATATATCTAATCTACATATCATTAACAAATCACTGGAGTTATGGAAAAATATATTTCATCAGCTACTGGTATGTTTAGGTTAGATAAAAATGAACGGAGATGGTAGATACTTAAAATCTGTTTCGACCAAACTATATGATGTGTTGGAAATCTCAATCGATCCCATTTTTATGGACAGCAGGAAGTAATCCACGTAACATGTAAGCTTTTGGAATATGAAGAAAGTTAGCTATCTGAAGACAATATTGGCCAATGAGAAACTGGGGCCGGTAATGGCAAAAACAAACATTCATTATTGCTACAATTCCTAACATCTGGCTTAAGAGTGGATGAGACATTGAGTTGACATAATACAGAACTCTAAAGTATGACTTAAATGGAGACACTTGTGGGTCATCATTTGGAAAGGATCCATGGATTCAATTTAAAGTGGATTACGACCAAAACCGCCTCGTTATGATTACAGTTTCTTGACCACAAAGCTGTCCTGTGCCGTAGGAGGAGAGGGAGCTAGTGGAGTTCTGAACTCACGTCGTTGCGCAATACTGGGGTTCAGAACATTGCAAAAGCACTGAAACTACATTTGTTGGCTTGTGGTGAAAAGAAAATTGGGCAAACAGAACAAAGGTATTTAAAAAAGTAAAAGTAAACGTAGCTTCAGAAAATACAATAAAATAACTGACAAGTCTCTGCAGTAACAAAAAACCCTGCTGGCAATTTTCCTCAATATAAGTCTCCCTTTCAACTCTGAAGCATGTTATAATTCTAATTCTTGTAGGAAAATAATTACTGCATGGAAACTTTTATTTAAGTGTCACGGTTCGACAGGTGATAACAAGCGTTGGCATGTTTCACTTAATCATACCATTTTACCCTTTTGCTTATCCTTACGTAAATATTATATTCTATTACAATTAGGGGAGAATGAATTGGGCAATGTAATACTAAGATCATAATTCTTTAGAAAATGCTAATACAATACACAGATTGCATCCATAATACATCTGTCCTGGAACTGTGTTTGCTGCTTTGGGATAAAATGGGGAAAGTTTGCTGGCAGGGTTCACGGCATATGCTGTTTTCAGTTCATGAGTTAAACATATTGCTGAACACTGTTTCAAATCTCTCCACAATTATCCTTTGGTCTCACCAAAGAATACAAGCAAAATGTCATCACCATCATTTTTCCAATTGAGCATGGGGTCCATGAGGTCCTTTGAGTCACACGTACCTGGTTTGATTTTAAAAGGGTTTCAGTTGCTCTTTCATTCTCATTACAGTCTTAAAATTAAGATAAAAGGTAAAGTATAACCTCAAATTACACTGCTGTTGCCCCATTAATAAAGGTTTGCATCTGCTTGTGGCCTCTAAGGCGATTACATACGCTTTTGTGGTATATTCTCTACAGTATCACAATACACTCAGACTCCAAGATAGCTCTTAACATAGAAACTTGTCAGGTGACCTGTCACCTGATGGCTTTATTGTATTTACAGCAATGGACACATTACCACAGCTGTCCACTAGGTGGAGCAGTAGTTCATGAGGTGGAGCTATATATTACAGCATTTCCTGGGTCTGTTCATTTGCGTTCCCATTGGTGCAGGCATCAGTATAAAATGTGTGTCACATGGGGGTAAAGCAGTCGAACTGCCTGGAAACTTCTGTGCAGCCTTTGTAAAGAGGATTTAGCCTGCACTCTTCTGCAGCAGACTGGAGGAGAAACAGGTAGACACAGCAAGAATGGGGATTGCATGAGGATGTCCCATCTTCCCATTGGAATCTGAGGAGAAGGCAGACGATTGCTTTGGAGTAATAGGGCCCAGAAGTCATAAGTACTTGCCTGAAAAGAAGGGTTTGATTAAGGCTCATATGCCGACTCCGAGGACAATCTCCCAGGATGTGTGTCAACCGGCAGGTGTGGCTCTCTAGTCCAAAGCTTTCCTTCGCAGCAACATCCGAAAGCTTTGTCTGCAAGTTGAAATCTGTTGTTGAAATCTGTGGCAGATCCCCAGTTGGTGCCTCCACTTTCATGGAAACACCGACTGTGACTCTGTAGACAATAGAAGATATGAGTGCAGGATGAATCGCTGCTTCCAGACTGTGGTTTTCACAGTCATAGCTGGCATTGGACCAGCCATGCTGCTCATCATTGGGGGCACATTCAGGGCTCAGTGGAATGTCGGTGGCTGGAGTCGACCTGTCCAATAATGCCATCTGTCAGGTCTCTGGCCTTCCTCCTCAGAGCACCAGAACAGAGGTAAGTGGGAGATGAGACCAGTCTGCCCAGGAGCATCCTCCAAGGATATCATCATCATCATAGGCAGTCCCTCGGAATCGAGGAAGACTTGCTTCCACTTTTAACATGAGTTCTCAGATGGCTGTACAGTCCAATACGAGAACCACAGTCCCTGTCACAGGTGGGACAGATAGTCGTTGAGGGAAAGGGTGGGCAGGGAGCCTGGTTTGCCGCTCGCTCCTTCTGCTGCCTGCGCTTGATTTCTGCATGCTCTTGGCGACGATACTCGAGGAGCTCAGCGCCCTCCCCGATGCATTTCCTCCACTTAGGGTGGTCTAATGGCCAGGGACTCCCAGGTGTCAGTGGGGATGTTGCACTTTATCAGGAAGGCTTTGAGGGTGTCCTTGTAATGTTTCCTCTGCCCGCCTTTGGTTCGTTTGCCGTAGACGAGTTCTGAGTAGAGCGCTTGCTGAACAACCAGGAGGCGAGGGCCAATTCAGTCCCAGGACCTTTCTGCACAGCATGAGGGGCCAATCAACTGCTGCAATCTGGGCCCTCAGCAGGCACTTCGAAGGAGTTCTAGAATAGCTGATAGAAAAGCATGTGTAGACATCTAGGGGAAAGCACATCGTCTGCAAACAGTCGGGTGACTGTTTGCTTGCACTTGGCAATTATTGTAATAAAATAGAATGCACTGATGTAGCCCTTTGTTTATTCATGGAGATTACAGTTATATAGGAAAGGATGTGCTCACTTGGTGCTGGCTTATTCACTCAGCTGATGATTAGTGGCACAGTCGGGGCAAAGAGAGCTGATGTGTTGTTGTGTGGTAGGATGGGTAGTGGATTGAAGGAATATCTCTTTATTTGCAAGTTGAGGAGAAGGAGCACTGGTTGTGGACTCTGTCGACTGTGCTAAACAGAGGAAAAGAATTCCAAGAGGATTTGTCCTCTGATGGCCCTTGCAGCATTTAGTGAGGGCTCATTTGAATGTACGTCATCGTGATGGTCCGCTGCATGGAGTTCTGGATCCAGCAGCGTCAGTGACTCCTCCTCAGCCATGAACCTAAACTTTGAAATAAAGCTTACATTGATTGGAACACAAATGCGTTTTGTACTATTTTCACAGACTGTAGAAAATGAATCTCTAAATGCTTCCCACCAAGTCGGAAGTATTTAGGACTGGATCTGATCCAGTCAATTATGGATTGCTGAATTTTCATAATATTAGTTGACCAATTACTGGAATGCAACACCTCTTTGAAAAACCAAACCACTTCTGCATTTCCATCAACACCTACCATATCCTCACAAAAACAACAACAACTTGTATTTATATAGCGCCTTTAATGTAGTGAAACATCCCAAGGCGCTTCACAGGAGTATTATGAGATAAAAAATTTGACACCGAGCCGCATAAGTAGAAATTTGCACAGATGACCAGAAACTTGGTCAAAGAGTTAGGTTTTAAGGAGCGCCTTGAAGGAGGAAAGAGAGGTAGAGAGGGGGAGAGGTTTAGGTAGCGAGTTCGAGAGCTTGGGGCCCAGGCAACAGAAGGCACGGCCACCGATGGTTGAGGGATTATAATCAGGGATGCTCAAGAGGGCAGAATTAGAGGAGCGCAGACATCTCGGTGGGGGCTGTGGGGCTGGAGGAGATTAAAACATACTTCTTTGACCAATCTTTTGCTCACCTGCACTAATTTCTACTTATGCGGCTCGGTGTCAAATTTTTAATCTCATAATACCCCTGTGAAGCGCCTTGGGATGTTTCACTATGTTAAAGGCGCTATATAAATACAAGTTGTTGTTCACCTACAGTGTTCAACTAAATGAAATGTTCCGATAAGCAATGCAACTAAGATCTGATAAATGATTACTCGATGGTGGAAGTTGAACCTAGATGCTGGTCTGAACAAGGACAGCCCCGTGTTCTGCACTGTTCATGATATAATGCATTGTTTCCCCACAACCGTATCTGGCCTTCAGTTTGCTTGGATCCTTCCTTTTTACAGCTATCACTGAACCATGAATCTCCCGCAGGATAGCTAAAAAAAATTTATGAACTGTAGTGAAACTCCAGGCAAATCTTTGAAAGCTTTTGGCATGACTCTGAGATTCAAATAGAATTTTTAATAGAAATCATGTTATTGTTGGTTTAAATACAGCAGTTAAATTAGCCCAACAATAAAATACATTGGAAATAATTCCAAAATATCTCCCAAGCTTCGAGTCACATTAACTGTGCCATAAAGAACATGGTTGTGTAATGGATTTAATTAAAAATTTTATTTCCTGATTGCAACAGATAGAACAGTAAGTCATTTGAAGTATTGACCGATTTCTGTCGGATAACAGTGTTCCATGCAGCAGGTCATTCACGATCTGGTGAGAGTACAGGAGTTCAAATATCCACTGAGGCTGGGATTCAAATGCATAGCTGCCTGCCTTGGTACATGCACCTCAGCACAAAAGATCATTTACACTTAGGAAACAAAGCACAATGTACACTAGGGTTGAAACAAATAGAAGCATACTTTATCTTGATCATGATTTCAATGACCCTGTGGCCATTATCACTTCTCATGAATGTTTTAAATGCAGGGCTAACGCAATTAATAATTAAAAATGGAAACAGCAATTTCAATTAGCCTTCAATTGCCAGAAAGATATCTCAGAAAAGGTTTCAAGCAGTAAAAAATAACCTGAAAGGGGCAAAACAATATAAGGTAGTTACTAATAAATCCAGTAAGGAATGCAGGAGAAACATTTTTACTCAGAGAGTGGTGAGAATGTGGAACTAACTCCCACATGGAGTGGTTGAAGCAAATAGTATAGACGCATTTAAAGGGAAACCAAATAAGTACGTGAGAAAGGAATTGAAGGATATGTTGCCAGGGTGAGATGAAGTAAATAGAGTGGGACGAGGCTCATGAGGAGCATAAACACTGGCATAGACTAGTTGGGCTAAATGGCTCGTTTCTGTGCTGTAAATTCTATGCATGTCTATGTATAGTTTATGGATTCATTATGTTATTGTTTTTGCATTAATGTGAAGCGGTTTTGGATAAGCATTAATGCAAACAAAGTAGTACTGATTGGTGCTCTTCTTACAGATTGCACTGTTTGAGACTACCTTCAGCAGTCACACAATGCTTGGGCAGTATACCTGCAGCCTGGTGGAAATTCAGGTTAAAAAAACCAATATTTTTCGTACCTTAATTTTAATGTTAAGAAAGAGACGATCTTGTCTCTGCTAATACTAATCAGCTGTCGAATGGAGCACGCACATCCCTGGGCAACATGCGACACACAGCCAACAGTATAACTCCGGTTTGGCAGTGGTGCATCACCTGTAGTATGATGACACCCTAAATTAATTCAGAAATGCCTGCAAAACCTCAGACTGAAACTGATATTTGGGCACTCTATAGGCCCAAGTTTCCACAAGAAAAAAAATGGGCGCCCCTCCGAGCTGGGCGCCCGTTTTACGTGCCTAAAACGGCGCCTAAAAAAATCCTCGGTATTCTCCACCTACTTACAGGTCCTCTGGCCCTCGGCGCAGCCAGCACGAGCTGTGGGGGGGGGCGGAGCCAGGTCCCTGCGCTGAAAACAGTGCCGGGACCTCTGCACATGCGCGCTACAGTGGGCGCGCAAGTGCAGTAGCTCCAGGCGCCGAACTGTGTGGAAGGGGCCCGAAGCACGCAGCCCCTAGCCCTGGCTGAATGGCCTCACTGGGGCTGCGTGAATAAAGCTCCTCCCACGGCCAGCTCCTGCTCCCCGCCCCCAACAAGATCCGACACCCGCTCCCCCCCCCCCCCCGACTGACCCGACCCGACCCGCGCTCCTGTTCCCGACCCGACCCACCCCCCCCCCCCCCCACTGGACCCGACTCCCGACTCCCGGACTGGATCCGATCCGACCTGACCTCTCCCTTCCCCACCGCCCACCCCCCCCCCACCCCCGGCTCTCTCTCTCTCCCTCCCCTCTCTCTCCCTCCCCTCTCTCTCCCTCCCTCCCTCCCTCCCTCCCTCTCTCTCTCTCTCTCTCTCTCTCTCTCTCTCTCCCCCCCTCTCTCTCTCTCCCTCCCTCCCCTCTCTCTCTCTCCCTCCCTCCCCCCCCCTCTCTCTCCCTCCCCCCCCTCTCTCTCCCTCCCCCCCCTCTCTCTCTCTCTCCCTCTCTCTCTCTCTCTCCCCCTCCCGCTCAGCGGCATGAACGGCTGCAGAATTCTCCCTGGCTGAAGCACTTTCACACAGGTAGGAAGGTGGTTTATTTAATCTTTTCTTGGCTTATAAATGTTTATTCAGGTTGGATTTATTTGTATAATATTTGTAGAAGTATAAATAAGGATTTATTGTCGAATTTAATGAGTTCCCTTCCCCCCCGCTCCCCCCCACCTCGTTCTGGGCGCCTAATTTGTAACCTGCGCCTGATTTTTTAATATGTAGAACAGGTTTTTTCAGTTCTACAAAAAATCTTCACTGGCTCCATTCTACTTTAGTTTGGAGTACATTTTCACTGTGGAAACTTTCAAATCAGGCGTCAGTGGCCGGACACGCCCCCTTTTGAAGAAAAAATTCTGTTCTAAACTAGAACTCTTCTACCTGACTAGAACTGCAGAAAAAAAAATGTGGAGAATTGCGATTTCTAAAATAGTCCGTTCTCCACTAGTTGCTCCTAAAAATCAGGCGCGAATCATGTGGAAACTTGGGCCCATTAAAGCATGTTTTATATAAATGCCGAACTCCAAGCCATCATCAACATCTTCACCGAGGCACACAAAAGCATGGGCCTTACACTAAACATCCGTAAGACAAAGGTCATCCACCAACCTGACCCCGTCTCACAGCACTGCCCCCGGTCATCAAGATCCATGGCGCGGCCTTGGACAACATGGACCATTTTCCATACCTCGGGAGCCTATTATCAGCACGGGCAGACATTGTTGACGAGGTCTAACACCGCTTCCAGTGTGCCAGCGCAGCCTTCAGTCGTCTGAGGAAGAGAGTGTTTGAAGACCAGGACCTCAAATCTGGCACCAAGCTTATGATCAACAGGACAGTAGTGATACCTGCCCTCCTATATGGCTCAGAGACATGCACCATATACAGTAGACACCTCAAAGCGTTGGAAAAATACTACCAATGATGCCTCCGCAAGATCCTGCAAATCCCCTGGGAGGACAGATGCACCAACATCAGTGTTCTCGATCAGGCCAACATCCCCAGCATCGAAGCACTGACCACACTCGACCAGCTCCATTGGGCAGGCCACATCGTTCGCATGGCCGACACGAGATTCCCAAAGCAAGCGCTCTACTCGGAACTCCTACACGGCAAGCAAGCCCCAGGTGGGCAGAGGAAACATTTTAAAGCCTCCTTGATAAAGTGCAACATCGGCACCTGGGAGGCCCTAGCCAAAGACCACCCTAAGTGGAGGAAGAGCAACCGGGAGGGCACTGAGCACCTTGAGTCTCATCGCCGAGAGCATGCAGAAACCAAATGCAGACAGCGGAAGCAGCCTGCGGAAAACCAGACTACTCATCTACCCATCCACCCTTTCCTTCAACCACTGTCTGTCTCACCTGTGATAGAGATTGTAATTCCAGTATTGGACTGTACAGTCACCTAAGAACTCATTTTTAGAGTGGACGCAAGTCTTCCTCGATTTTGAAGGATTGCCTATGATGATGATGAATGCATGTGTCATATAAATGATTGATAGTAATCTAATATATAAGTAAAATATATCTTGTTTATGCAGCCATTTTAATCAGATGACGTCTTATAATAGTTTTGCCGAGCAATACTGATACCAATTTGTAAGATAATGTACAACTGCTGAATTGAAAGTATCGGAAAATAACATACCTATTGCAACATCAACACTGTCACTCCACACAAGAACCAGTATATCCTTACTGTCATCTGCCATGACTGATCTGTACGGCTAAGTCACACAACCTTTGGACCATCTCAGTGAAAAATTAGGAAATCAGAAGGAAAGTCCTTTCATTACCAGCCTTCTAGCTTTCATTCTTATACTGTAACTCAATCCATGCTTATAATAGCAAGAAAAATATGGAAACATTGGCTTTGAGTGTTAACACATGTTGCATTGTACTTTATCCAATATGTCAACCAAAGTTACTAAATACGATTAACTATTTTCATGTTATTTACATCATAATCTTTACAAGTGGGATTAGGACATCCCTTTCTTGTTTTATGAAGATCATCTGATCTGTGCTCTTTAGTATGTGTTGCAGTAGAATATGTCTAAGCAGCCTTCAAGATTTTATCTGGTGTGTTTCCCAGACCATTCTTCAACTTGCTAACATCTATACATTCCAAACACTGTTTCAATAATATTTATAACAGAGATTTGATGAACCAGTTCATCACATTTGGGATTACATCATATTTTTCCCTTAAAAAAAGCTTTTCCCAGCTTCGCCAATATGCCCTGGGTCATTATCATAGCGAAATAGGAATGCATGAATGACCTTTCGACACTTTCCAGATGACGCTGAATTGGAATCTGCTTGTATTTTGCAGCTGTCAGGCAACTTTTCCACTCCATTGTTTGAGGTACATCCTCAGACTTGATTGGAGTTACAATCATACATCACCGTTACTTATCTGTAAGGGAGATTTCATTCCACTTTCTTCTGAGCAGCCTCAAGTAGGATCTGGAAACGTCCTTCCAAATTAGCTTTCTTCATTGAGGAGGGGCAGAAACTCTTCAGTGAAGCCGATGCTTTCAGACACTCCGTTTTGCAAAATGTCCTTCTAATTTGCAAAATGAGCATCTTTAGAACCCTTGTCACTCTTGAGCCTTCCCTTCATCGCTTCTCCTGCTCGTTACGTTCCTAGCTGGTCACCAAGATACCTATGTATTTAAATCTTCTCCGGAAGATCCATTAGTTAGTGGCTTATTTGAAATGTTAAAATTCAGACATGAAAACAGACCAGAAGGCAGAAACCAAATCACAGCTTTCAAGCACAGGCAACAGATGGCCAAACTAAATATAAACTCGAGGTGAGTAAAAAAATAAGTGACATTAAAAACAAGTAATGTTTAAGCCACCCAAGATGTGGCATCATTACAGTTTTGCAAAAATACTCTAACACTTCCACTGTGATCTGTGCTACATTTGCATTTTTCCCATCACAAAAACACAGCAGACATAACAAAAGAAGCTTCTAGAACACAGAACAAAATACTTATTTTCCAAAAACCCACAGTACTCTGTTTTTATTTGAAGCTGTTTGTATTGTTTTATATATTTGTACTACACGTGTTGTGTTTACAACAGGTTTATGCTTTGTGCTTTATTGCATGCCAGTACTGGAGCTAATGTTTGTTCATTCTTCTTCTTCCTCCTCTTTCACAGCAGCTTCCTGTATTTGCTTTTGTGCCTTCCTGTATCTAACTCTCCGTTCTGAGTCTATTTTGTACAATAACAGGTCTCTGCCTTCTTGTAACATATTACCATCTTGATAACTGATGCTGACATCTCCCTGCTCCTTCTCAACGTTTTCGTTTTACTTTTCTTTTGCCTAGCTTCTCTATATTCTGGCTATTGCCAGTTCTGACGAAGGGTCATCGACCTGAAATGTTAACTCTGTTTCTCTCCACAGATGCTGCCTGACCCGCTGAGATTTCCAGCTTTCTCTGCCTTTTATTTCAGATTCCAGCATCCACAGTATTTTTGCTTTTGTTCTCTACATTCACATGACTTTGTACTTATCGACAGACTCCTTTCGGTCCTCTATTCATATTACAGTGAACCTTTTCTCTGCTGTGTCCTCCAACATGAACAAAATCACCGAGTCCTCTTGGGTTCAAAATTTATGAGCTCAGGCCCTTCATTTGCCGTTCAGTTCATAATCTAAGCTGACACTCCAATGCATTGTTGGAGATTCGGCCCTTTGGATGAGACATTAAAGCAAGATGTTGTCCTCTTGTTCTGGCAAATATTAAAGATCCCATGGCACTATTTGAAGAGTAGAATTCTCCCAGTATCCTGGCCAGCATTCCTCTCTCAGCCAATACCAACAAAGGACAGATTAAATGGTCATTCATCCCATGCAATTTATGAGAAGTTGCTCGTACAGAATGGCTGCAACATTTGCAAACATAAACAACAGTTATTGCATTTCAAAAGTAAATAAAAATTTGAAGTGTGTTCAGACATTTCAAAGTGACTAGGTGTTATATCAATGCCAACATTATTATTTTCCACATTCCACTGCATTCTATTGCACAAGTAGTCAAATTGATAAAGGTCGATGTATTGCATATGACAAAGTTAACAAGTCACAACTATGCTATTTGTCAGTACTGCCATTTCTTTTATGAAAATATACATACGTTTTTTATAAACAACAACTTGCATTTATATAGTGCCTTTAATGCAGTAAAATATCCCAAGGAGCGTAATCAGACAAAAATTACATTGATCCAAGAAGGAGACATTATGAAAGGTGATCAAAACACTTGGTCAAAGAGGAGGGCTTTAAGGCGTGTCTTAAAAGGAAGAGAGAGAGGCAGAGAGGTTTAGAGAAAGCCCTGACAGCTGAAGGCATGGACTCCAATGGTGGAGTGAAGGAACTGGGGCTTGCACAAGGGGCCAGAATTGAAAAAAAGAGTTCTCGGAGGGTTGGAAGTCTGGAGGATGTTACAGAGATAGGGAGGGGTGAGCCCAAGGAAGGATTTGAACGCGAGGCATTGATGGACTCCACTCATGCAAAACTCTGCTACCCATATCATAACTCGCACCATGTCCTGCTCACCCATCACAGCAAGCACAGGGGTGCTGGGTGAGCAGGCAGTGGTGCGAGCTAGGATATAGGTAGCAGAGTTTCACATAAGCTTAAGTTTATGGTGTGTGGGAGGCTGGCCAGGAGAGTATTAGAATAGTCTATGATGTATCACAGTAATACATTTGTACCATTAATTCCAGAAGCAAATACAAACTTCCTCCTTAAATACAGAGGCCCCGAAAACCTGCGGGGTTACTCCGATTTCCCTCCATAGCTCCAGTGGAGACCAAAGGAACTCAATGGAAAATGGCAGAGGCATGGTTGTAGGGCAGTTGGTCATTGGAGATTTGCTAGAAATGACATTGGAATCTGCCACACTTATGCAAATGAGCTTCCTCTCCCACAGACCCTGCAAACTCCTGGGGGGTGAGTCCTGATGGGAGTGATCCCAGTGTAACTACCAGGATTGCAGCCCAAGAAAGTTGTGGTGGGGGAGGGGGGGGGGAGTGGGGTGGGGGTGGAGGGGGGTGGGGGACATCCACTTTGCCCATGTCAATAGGACTGTTTCACACAAAAGGTGATAGACTTGTGGAAATAAAGACTTGGATTTATATAGCATTTTCCACGACTACTGGACATCTTAAAGCACTTTACAGCCAATTAAGTACTTTTTGGAGTGTAGTCACTGTGATAATGTAGGAAATGCAGCAGCCAATTTGTGCACAGCAAACTCCCACAAACAGCAATGTGATAATGACCAGATCATCTGTTTTAGTGATGTTTATTGAGGGCTAAATATTGCCTAGGACATCAGGGATAACTCCCATGCTCTTCTTTGAAATAGTGCCATGGGATCTTTTACATCCGCCTGAGAGAGCCTTGGTTTCACGTCTCATCTGAAAGACGACACCTTCAACAGTACAGCACTCCCTCAGTATTGCACTGGAGTGTCAGCCTAGATTTTTCCACTCAAGTCTCTGTAGTGGGACTTTTACCCACAATCTTTTGATTATAATGTGAGCATGCTACCAACAGAGCCACAGCTGACACAAATAAGTCACTTGGCAAAAACAATTGAAGCAGATAATATCAATGGATTCCAGAAAAAATGGGAAGAAGAGGTTGAAAAAGATGTGGTTAGATGGGGTTGGTGAATAGCAAACAGGCTTATTAATCCAATAGGAAATTCAGAAGAAACTTATTTTCCCAAAGAGTGGTTAGAATGTGGAATGCGCTACCACATGAATAGTTGAGGCGAATAGCATAGATGCATTTAATGGAAGCTAGATAAGCACATGGAAGAGAAAGAAATAGATGGTTATGTTGATAGGGGTGAGAGGGGGCTCGTGTGGAAAATAAACGCTGACATAGACCAGTTGGGCCGAATGACCTGTTTCTGTGCTTTAGATTCTGTGCAATTCTATTGTTCTCTGCTACAATGTCTTGGAACTATTCACAGGCAAATGATAACCCATCATGTAGAGAGTGATAAAGATGGTCTGTCAGTACCTCAGCTTGTAGGGAGCAATTTTTATTTGTAGTGTGGCTAACTGATGAAGGTACTCCAGTTTAGTAGCACTGAGGCTCGAAAGTGCAAACATTTCAGGAGCCAAATAAAAATGAGAAAGCGCTTTAATCTACTTCTCTCAGTAAAGGCACTGATTTACGGCTCCCATTTCAGCCATTTAGAGGAACAAATTGTTTATACTATACAAATTGAATAGATGGGTCTGGTTGCAGAATATCCTAAAAGTGATGCATAGAATACAGAAAGTCTCCTGTATTTTCTGACTGTATAGAAATCACCTCACAATCCCGTGCCTGCATTTGATCTTAAACGTGGCTGACTTAAAGATGCAGACAGTATAACATCCATGCTTGTTGCAAACATGTGCATATGGGCATCACCATGTGTAACATTCTTCTTTTATAGCTTTTTCCTGGCACCTCACGTAAATGTTTATGATTTTTTTTGCAGTAAAAGAAAAGGGCTAAAGTTTGAACCAGATGAGCGAAGACATAATGCAAGTATTTTAAACAGATGGCTGTAAAAAATTAAATTTAACATTTACATTTGTTTGTGCACTGATGCCAAGAATAGTTGAAGGCTTCATAATTTATGCTAATGCATTCAGCAATGATAAACAGGCTCTTTGATATATGTTTAAACCTTTCTCTCCTGCTTTCTCCCTTTCTCTCTTGAAGGCACTATCTCATTGCTGGGGTACAGTTCCACATGCGCTGGGGGCCCTCCAATTGTTCATCAAAGTGGTCACGTTTAATGTGTGACTCTGAACAGTTGAGTGTTGACAGGCAATTCAACCATGAGGGCCATCACAGCAGAGACAGATCTTGACCTGACCTGATGCATGAACATTTGGGAGTTTCAGCAGGAGTCATTGGATAATAGTCAGGAATAGGAACATAGCTGGCAATTGTGGTGTTACAACGACTTACATTTATATACAGCCTGTAGCACCTTTCATTACCTCAGGACCTCCCAAAGCGCTTTACAGCCAATGAAATACTTTTGAATTGTAGTCACTTTTGCAATGTAGGAAACGTGGCAGCCAATTTGCGCACAGCAAGCTCTCATAAACAACACTGCTTGTTTAATGATGTTGATCGAGGGATAAATATTAACTAGGACACCATGGATATCTCCCCTGCTCTTCTTCAAAATAGTGTCATAGGATCTTTTACGTCGACCTGTGAGAATAGACGGGGCCTAGGTTTAACATCTCATCCAAAAGATGGCACCTCTGACAGTGCAGCACTCCCTCAGTACTGCACTGGAGCATCAGGCTAAATTTTTGTACTGAAGTCTCTGGAGTGGGACTTGAACCACAACCTTCTGACTCGGAGGCAAGTGTGCTACCCACTGACCCAGCGCCGACACAGTTACATTCAGCGAGGTCAACTGAGATCAGCCAACGCAGCAGACTGGAGATCGAACCTGGAACCTTTCCTAGGGCTCTAAAGTACTAAATTACGGGGGCTCCCATTTCACAGTTGCAACTGCGGTGGAGCAAAACTCCTGTCTGCCTATGCAGTCGGTCGTAAACCCTGTTGCAGATTGCGATTGTGTCACACTCACCCTGATGCACCCTTTGCAAGGTGCAATGGCCCACACCCGCACTCCGAGAAGCCCCTTCTCCCTTGCCCTTCTAGGCCAAAGGAAAGATTGGCTGCTCAAGTTTTTGGCATCGAAAGGAGCCATTCTGCCTCCAGACAGGTGTAAATCAATCCTCTCTGGAGAGGGAATGGGGCTGATTACTTTAGTTTGGGCAGGTTTTGTGGCCTATTAAATATCCTGAGCAGGACTCAAGCCAGCTCTCAGCTGGTGAGAGTTGCATTAAGGAATCTTAATGGCAGAATGGGAGGAATTCCCCAAGGCTGACTGGAAACTGCACCCTTGGGTGGGTGGTAGATTTGCCCATGTACTCCCGCTGTGAAATAGTTGGCTGAAAGAAACGGCACAGATTCCGGGCGGAACTGGATTTTTGCCCAAGTTAATTCTGCTGTCAAATGATCTGCCCATTCTCTGCCCTCATTATGGGACCAATATCTTTTCCCCAAATTTGTACCCTAAAGGAGGAGGGGCGCATAGTTTGCACTGGGGTGCATTATACTCAAAGATTTATGGTAGATGGTGGATTTGTCAAAGTAAAATGTACCGACAGTGCTACTTTTACAGTTAGTGGAGAATAATGAGTTACAACACTTGGTAACCTTCCTTCTCACAAGATCAGATATTTTCTAACGATATTGAATTTGAGGCACACTGCGACATAATGGGTTAGCTTTATGAGTCATACTTGCTGTGGAAAATTTCTAAATCATAAATCATAACTCTGTGGATCTCTGACCTGCCCTTTAGATGCAACCCTCTCATGCTTGCGTTACAAAGTGTAATTGTATTCCTTCATTACCACTACCATGCTCTGAGCATTTTCTTCTGGGTATGAGCAGCAAAGAAAATTCTCACGGCAGAAAATTTTACATAATTAAAAAAGAAAATCCTCCCAAATGCGTGTTAGAAGCTATTGTTAATACAAACTGGTATCTAAACACATGGGCACAATTTCACAAATCAGCCTGCAATGCAGTGGCCCAGGAATCAACAGATTGAATTTTCACCTTTGTTATGAAAGCATCATGGAAAGAACAACATTCAACTCTGAGCCGCGTAACATGGAATTTATCTCTACTGGAGAGCGATCCCACGAGGATTGGAAATAGTTATGTCCTGGGGGCTGAAGGAGTTTGGAAGCTTAAATCCTTTCGCCCAGCCCTTCAGTCCTAAATCAAACAATTCTATGTTTCATATACTCATTTCCATATTTTACTTATTTTCCTAATTGGGTTCTCGTTATTGCTAGTTACGCATTTGTCCTTTAAAACAAAATTCAGTTCTGCCTGGATCTTTTTTGAACTCTCTGCAGTCTCGGTCATTCACTTTCCCTTCACATATCTTTGTTGAAAGTTTTCTCTGTCCTATTATTTTTGTTGTTGCTTCTTCTATGAAATGCTTTAGGGTTAACCTTTCATGAATTTTCTAAAGTCTGCTCTGTCTTTCATCATTTATTTTTTCTTTCGCTACTCATCTCAGTTAAATTTTTTTTCCTATCCTCGTTGGGATTATGGGGCTTGGGGGGAGGAACTTTAACTCTCTCTGCTCCTCAGGAGTGGAGCAGGTGAGCAGTTATAATGGAGTGGCTCTGCTTCCAGCTGATTTTACACGCTTATGCTGATATGTTTGGCAGCAAGTCGGACTGGCACTTCCCGAATTTTTGTAAATCGGAGTCCCATGACATCAACGCATTTTAACCCGGGCATGAGAAGTGGTTTTCCCGGCAGGTAACGCCAGGTAAGCAGCTATTGAGAAGATGAAGAGGCCCTCCTAGGTAAGTTAAAAACTTTCTAGTGTGGGGTCAGGGTAATGTATTTGCTTCATGGGTTCTTTGCTTAAGAATTCATAGCAACACATTGCTATTAAGAACTAGTTGGTTTATTAGCGAAGGTTTAACAATCACACTACACATTAACAGTTCATCCACCAGGCTCACAACCACCTGCCTCATCGTAGATCCCCTGAACCCAACTGGCTGGGGTTTTATTGAGTCTTGTGAACGTCACGTGATGGGTTAAGCCATGCCCAATTCAACAGCTCTATAACTATTTTGAGCATAACATTCAATGAAGTGCCCCCTTTTGGTAAGGGCACTAAAACCCACAAATTTCCAAATAAAACTTTAAAGTAACCTATGTTCAAATTAAAATTTGGTTGCCGGGGGTGATGATGCACTCCAGTCCCTCTGGTGCCCACCTCTCGTGGAAGGCCGCGAGCATACCGGTGGACACCACGTACTCCATCTCAAGGGACACGCTGGCTCGGATGTAAACGCGGAAGAGAGGCAGGCAGTCAGGCTGAACGACCCCCTCGACCGCCCGCTGCCTGGACCAGTTAATGGCCACCTTGGCCATGCCCAGGAGCAGTACTATGAGGAGGCCTTCCGACCTGCCCGCTCCCCTCCGCACAGGGTGCCCAAAGATCAGGAGCGTGGGACTGAAGTGCAACCAGGATTTGAGGAGCAGCTCCTTCAAATATTGAAAGAAGAGCTGCAACCTCGCACATTGAACATAGACATGGAACACGGACTCCTCCAGATTGCAGAAATTGCAGGCAGCCTGGGAATCCGTCAACCGACTTAAAAACAGATTGCACGGGACTGCTCCGTGCAACACCCTCCAGGCCAAGTCCTCAATAAATAAAGGGAGGACTCCCACATAGAGAGCACTCCATTGGGGACACCCGCCTCCTCCGGATGGAATCAACAACAGCTCTACTCTATAAAGCCGTGAGCATAATGACAGGTGCATACATTACAGTAAGAACGAGCAGACTTTGAACCCCACAGATACCGCCAGTGTGTCCTCCCCTGCCTCAGACTCTCACACCCCACGACCTTTCCGAAACCCCCTCCTTGTGACTTACCTGCTTGACGGCAAACATTCCTCTGGTATTGTCCGGTCAACCCGGCAGCCAGCTTCTGCTTTTCGCAATTACAACTGACCAGTTGCATGCAGATCAGAGGCCTGGGAGTTAAACTGCCCAATTGCTTTTTGCCCTCATCCCATTTCACACCCGCCTGAAACCCACTGGTGGTTAAAACCTACCCCAGTATGATTTTACTATTTCCTTTTCTTTTTTCAATTGGCAGCTCGACCGCATGCTTTGGGGTTCGTGTGAAGTGGTTATCGCTTCACGGCAATGCAGAATAAGGGGAATGACAAAATGCTCCAGTTTTCAGGTTAAACTGCTGAAACATGCTACTCATTCCTCCTCCAAGCCTACTCTGGAACCAAATTATGTTCAACAACTGTAAACCATTTGAAACATGCCCGCAATTACTAAAATGCCCCAGGCTTCCTACCACTGCTACCACCTCTTACTTGGAGAGGACAGCAGTCAACATCTTCAATGGCAGATTCAACACGGAAAACTTTAGATCCCATTTCCATGTCTTACATCCTCCCATTATTTGCACTATAACTGCTGCTTAACCGTAGCTCTGTTGGTAGCACTCCAAGTCAGAAGCCTGTGGGTTCAAGTTCCACTCTAGATATTCCAGCACATAATCCAGCCTACCACTCCACTGCAGTACTGAAGGAGTGCTACACTGTCAGACGTGCCGTTTTCCAGATGAGACGTTAAAACGAGGCCTCGGCTGCCCTCTCAGGTGAATGTAAAAGATCCCACAGCACTATTTCAAAGATTCTCCCCAGTGTCCTGGCCAATATTTATCCTTCAACCAACATCATGAAAACAGATTTTCTGGTCGTGATCTCTTTGTTGTTTGTGGGACCTTGGTGTGTACAAATTGGCTGCCACATTTCCTACATTACAACCGTGATTACAGTACACTTCAAAAGTACTTAATTGGTTGTAAAGTGCTTTGGGGTGGTCCTGAGGTCTCAACAGGCATTATATAAATGCAACTTCTTTCCTTAGGATACCAACTAATAGCTGGTAGTCATATTCCAGTCATCATGGGCAATAAAGGTGAAAACTTCTTTTGTGCCTCCTCTTCTCCCATTTTCTCCGATCCTTACGTGTACCATGCTGAGATAAGATTTCATGGGTGACGGTTGTAATAGAGCTCCCCCTAGTGGACTACTGCTCCAACTCGTGAACTACTGTGGTAATGCAACTGCTGATACATATGATAAAAGGATCATGTGACATGGTCACATGACAAGCTTTCTGTGGAGCCATTTTGTGTGTAGTGTGTTTGTAATGTTGTAAAGAATATATCACATTGGCGACATAGGATAGCATAATCAGATTCTCTAGCTGAAATTTTTGTTGGTGGATGTTCCAGCCAACCAACAGAGAGACTTTGAGAGGTTCTTTCCTTTGCAGCACAGCTAAAAATCCAAGGTACATTTCAAGCACACTGTTGACATTGCCAGAGTCCAGATGGCCACGCCTATGGGAATAATAAGGAATTTGGATGAGTTCCATCGCAACCGAGAGACTTTCGAAGCATATGTAGAGCGGCTCGATTATTTCTGATGAGTTAGATAGATAGTGTTGTTATAAGTAGAGTATCAGTAGCAAATCTTATATCAGATGTACTAGAAACAAATCCAAGAGAAAGTCAGAATTTACATCTGAGTCCAAGTCAGTCAGGCAAACAGTCTGAAGTTGTATAGAGTCAAAATGTAGATCAAGGGTTGCCTTTGGAGAAAAACTCTCCTCAGGATCAGCCTAGAATGAGTCTAATTTCGATATCACATTTGGAAGGTTCTGTTCGAGAGTGAAGGTGAGACAAAAAAACAGTGGTTAAGTTTGATTTGTAAATATGGCAAAATAAGTCCATATCTTTTGTTGTGTATAACCATGCAAGTTATGTATGATAATTATTTTGTTATGATTGCTTCTTAATTAAGGAGGGAGAAGTGTAATGGAGCTCCACCTAGTGGATTATTGCTCCACCTAATGGACTACTGTAGTAATGCAATTGCTGATGTATATAATAAAAGAATCATGTGACAAGGTCACATGACAGGTTTTCTGTAGAGCCATCTTGTGTGTAGTGTGTTAGTGATGTTGTAAATAATATATCACATCAGTAACTCACCTGTTACTTTTATCAACTGTTCATTTTTTGTGTGCTTTGAGATAGCAAATGTTCTAAGCCTATTGAACTATGGAAGGCATGACATATATGTGATTTTCCAACTTTCCAGCAGGAATTAATGCAGAACAAGGACACCAAGACTAATTATACCACCCAACTACTGCCCTGGCTGTAATGAATCAACACAGCAAAGGCCAGGAATCAAATCTGGGAGCTTCTGTATTTTGGTGCTTAGATTTGTGGGAGTCCTAATTCAGATTTTTTCCTGAAGGGAGATTCATTCAGTGTACTATTTCTTTTAAAAGGCAGAGTAGAAGGTCATAACACCTTCCCTGTTGATTTTTATGAATGGGCACAATGTATAGGTTGAACAAATCAGCTAATATTCAGTTAATGAATGGGATTGAAAACAGGTTGAGTTAATGGACCTGAACCTCCCATATCGTGACCTGTGAAAACACTAATGAAACATATGAAGCTACCTAGCAGTGCCAACAACAACCCTCTTAACGCAAGAAATGCAAGGCCCAGCTACCTTTTATTCATGATTCATCAACTACAGTTTAGCTTCTCCTTTATAGCTTTGGTGCATAACTTCCAGCCACAAAGCTCAGTCTGAACAGGGCAACTTCGAGCTCTCGATTCTTGTTTACAATTGTTGCCTGCTTGCTTCTACTCAGTGCCCTTGCACCATCCCAGTATTAATTCAACCCTATTGGTAAATGATGATGCTCCCTTATTTTTTTTTAACCTCATCACAAAGTCAATGCAAGTTGAACCCATTAACTTAAGATGGCTTCTTTTATCTGAACCTCCTCTGGGAACCTACCTTTAGGGAAAATAGCTCCCCTGCAAACTTAGCTCCTGATTAATAAGCAAACTACTGTTAAGAACACACAGTACTGTAGCATAGTGGTTATGTTACTGGACTAATAATCCAGAGACCTGAACTAATGATCCAGAGATGTGAGTTCAAATCCAACCAAGGCAGCTGGGGAATTTAAATTCAGTGAATTAAATAAATCTGGAATAAAAAGCTAGTGTCAGTAATGGTGACCATGAAACTACCGGATTGTCATAAAAACCCATCTGGTTCACTAATGTCCTTTTGGGAAGGCAATCTGGCACCCTTATCTGGTTTGTCCTATATGTGACTCCAGACCCACAGCAATGTGGTTGACTTTTAACTGCCCTCTGGCCCAGCAAGCCACTCAATTGTAACAAACTGCTCCAAAGGAGTATCACGGACTGCAGCGGTTCAAGAAGACGGCTCACCACCACCTTCTCAAGGGCAATTAGGGATGAGCAATAAATGCTGGCCTTGCTTGCGACGCCCACATTCAGTGAACGAATAAAATAAAAGCATAACCATGTGTTTGACAAAACCCAGAATGTGTCTGAAATGGTTATTCAAATAAAGAAAGCCTCACTAAATGCTTAGATGACTTAAACTGAATTAAGACATGTTTTCTTTTCCACAATACATGGAGCTGCTATCAACATATAGTAAATCAAGTTGAGCAACAAAAGGCTATGAGGCGTGACTAACCAGAATAAACCCTTGAACAGAATGGTCTGCAGTTATCGGTGAAGCAAGAACACCAGTTAACTCCATTCTGTGCTCCCTGGACAGAATGGAGTTAACTGGTGGTATTGCTTCACTTTCCACCAACCACATCCAACACAAACCACCCTTAACATGAAGTACAAAGAAGCCAGTGAATGATTTTTAAAGCTGCTGATTTTAACGCAAACTGAAGGAACATATATATTTTAAAATATAATGGCAAACAGATGGAGACGGAATGTCTTGTGAATGCTTCCTTAGTTCGAGAGGAATACTTTCACAAACTTTTACATATAAAAAAGGTGTTTTGTGAAACAGCTGGTCATTGTCAATTGCAAGAATCCAGATATTTTTCCGCAAATTATTGTTCAGCCGGGAGTGTACCCCTCCAATATCCCATTTCAATCAGGATGTCCCAATATTAAACAATGCCGCTGAGAAAAGCAGCAGCGTTGTCCAAAACGTTCAAGTCGGCTAAATCTGTTGATGTTCCAATTCTGCAGAAAAGGGTACTCCCACATTAAGGCTGATCCATATCCCACCCTTTCGAGATATATTGCAAGTTCAGAGCTATGGTTTCAAATGGGAGAAATTATAGACATAAAAATGAAATGTCACAATGCTGATTTGACCTAACCTTGCTCATTGTTATCGAAGTATGTATATGGTGTTATTTTTCAGTAAAATCCCTCACCATCAATGTCCTAGGGGTCACCATTGACCAGAAACCGAACTGGACCAGCCAAATAAATACCGTGGCAGCAAGAGTGGGTCAGAGGCTGGGTATTCTGCGGCGAGTGTCTCATCTCCTGACTCCCCAAAGCCTTAGCATCATCTACAAGGCACACGTCAGGAGTGTGATGGAATACTCCCCACTTGCCTGGATGAGTGCAGCTCCAACAACACTCAAGAAGCTCAACTCCATCCAGGACAAAGCAGCCCGCTTGCTTGGCATCCCATCCACCACCTTCAACATTTACTCCCTCCTCCACCAACTCGCCAAGGCTTTTTCGGCAGCACCTCCCAAATCCACTACCTCTACCATCTAGAAGGACAAGGGCAGTAGGCACATGGAAGCACCATCACCTGCAAGTTCCCCTCCAAGTTACACACCATCCTGACTTGGAAATATATTGCTATTCTTTCATCGCCGCTGGATCAAAATCCTGGCACTCCCTCCCTAACAGCACTGTGGGAGTACCTTCACCACACGGACTGCAGCGGTTCAAGCAGATGGCTCACTGCCACCTTTTCCAGGGCAATTAGGGATGGGCAATAAATGCTGATCTTGCCAGCGACGCCCACATCCTGGAACAAATTTTTAAAAAATAGAGTGTTCTTTGGCATCTGATGTAATTGAAACCTTAATATAACATTATCTCTTTCACTCTTGAAAAAGAGCTTAGAAATGGTGTTGCCAATATTAATGTTTATCACTGCCACTTAAAACTACAGATAGAGAAATGTCATAGAAGTGTGGTAATTATTCATACTAATATTACCAGCAGTCAATTTCTACGCTATATAATCTTCTTGCCACATGATGGGGAGAGTGGTTTGGCACAGCTTGGCATCCCACAATTAATTCCAACAAATTGTTATATTTACCTGCGCCCAACTTTTAATATTTTGCATCGAAATTCCTGATAGCAGTAAAAATGTTGGTTCCTGATTGACAACAAATCACCCCTCACAACAAATCACTGGTTTTAAACATGATGCAAAATTATATGTTAAAAATTGGCAGCCATAATGACAGATGGTGACAGTACGGGAAAAATAATTACTGGTGACCGTGAATTTCAACAGCTAACCTCAATGGAAAAGCAGAGTAACACCAAAAAACAATAGATTAGATATTCCAAAAATAAAGTCAGCTGTGATAATGCTTAATAAATGAAAGCTAGACCATTGAAATTCATTCTCAGCTACCCAATATTCTTACATCTGTAATTTCAATTCACAGTTCCTGATATAAGAAAGAAAGAATTGCATGTATATAGCGCCTTTCACAACCTCAAGATTTCCCAAAGCATTTTGCAGACAATTAAGTACTGTTGAAGTATAATCACTGTTTTAATATAGGAAATGTGGCAGCCAAGATGAAGATATGATCAGCATATGAGGCATGATTACTACTTATGCATTATGACATTTTACATAAGAACATAAGAATTAGGAGCAGGAGTAGGCCATTCGGTCTCTCGAGCCTGCTCCGCCATTCAATAAGATTATCTTCTACCTCAACTCTACTTTCCTGCACTATCCCCATATCCCTTGATTCCCTTAATATCCAAACATTTATCGATCCCTATCTTGAATATGCTCAAAGACTGAGCCTCCACAGCTCTCTGGGTTAGAGAATTCCAAAGATTTACCACCCTCTGAGTGAAGAAGTTTCTCCTCATCTCACTCCAAAATGACTGACTCCTTATTCTGAGACTGTGACTATCCAGAGGAAACATCCTCCCTGCATCTACCCTGTCAAGCCCTGTAAGAATTTTATATGTTCAATGAGATCACCTCGCATTCTTCTAAACTCTAGAAAATATAGGCCTAGTCTACTCAATCTCTCCTCATAGGACAATCCCCCATCCCAGGAATCAGTCTGGTGAACCTTTGTTGCACTCCCTCTATGGCAAGTATATCCTTCCTTAGGTAAGAAGACCAAAACTGTGCACAATACTCCAGGTGCGGTCTCACAAAGGCTCTAAATAATTAGTCTATCAATTTTTTTTATTTGTTCATGGGATGTGTGTGTATCTGGCAAGCCCAGCAGTTATTTCCCATCCCTAATTTTCCATGAGAAGGTGGTGGTGAGTCGCCTTCTTGAACCGCTGCAGTCGTTGTGGTGTCGGCACACCCACAGTGCTGTTAAGGAGGGAGTTCCAGGATTTTAACCTAGCGACGATGAAGGAACAGTGATATAACTTCCAAGACAGGATGGTGTGTGACTTGGAGGGGAATTTGGAGGTGGTGGTATTCCTATCTGCCTTCTGCCCATGTCCTTCTAGATGGTAGAGGTTGCGGGTATAGGAGGTGCTGCCAAAGAAACCTTGGCGAGTTGCAGCAATGCATCTTGTAGATGGTGCACACAGCAGCAAAAGGTACGCTGGTGGTGGAGGGAGTGAATGTTTAAGGTGGTGGATAGGGTTGCTTTGTCCTGGATGGTGTCGAGCTTCTTGAGTGTTGTTGGAGCTACACTCATCCAGGCAAGTGGAGAGTATTCCATCACACGCCTGACTTGTGCCTTGTAGATGGTAGAAAGGCTTTGGGGAGTCAGGAGGTGAGACACTCACCGCAAAATACCCAGCCTCTGACCTGGTCTTGTTGTCACCGTATTTATTTGGCTGGTCCAGTTAAAGTTCTGGTCAATAGTGACCCCCAGGATGTTGATGGCAGGTGATTTGGCAATGGTAATACCGTTGAATGTCAAGGGGTGGTGGTTAGACTCTTGTTTGTTGGAGATAGTCATTGCCTGGCACTTGTGTGGTGCGAATGTTACTTGCTACTTATCAGCCCAAGCCTGAATGTATCCAGGTCTTGCTGCAATGCGGGCATGGCCTACTTCATTATCTGAGGAGTTTCGAATGGCACTGAACACTGCAGTCATCAGCGAACATCCCCACTTCAGACCTTATGATGGAGGGCAGGTCATTGATGAAGCAGCTGAAGATGGTTGGGCCTAGGTCATTGCTCTGAGGAACTCGTGCAGCGACGTCCTGGGGCTGTGATGATTGAATTCCTACCACTACAACCATGTTCCTTTGTGCCAGGTATGACTCCAGCCAGTGGCAAGTTTTCCCCCTGATCTCCATTCACCAGTTTTACTAGGGCTCCTTGATGCCACACTTGGTCAAACGCTGCTTTAATGTCAAGGGCAGTCATTCTTAACTCACCTCTGGAATTCAGCTCTTTTGTCCATGTTTGGACCAAGGCTGTAATAAGGTCTGCAGTGGAACGGTCCTGACTGAACCCAAACTGGGCATCAGTGAGCAGGTTATTGGTGAGTAAGTGTCACTTGACAGCACTGTCGATGACACCTTCCATCACTTTGCTGATGATTGCGAATAGTGTAAGAATAAAAATGTTTAGTAATGATAAAATTGATTCTGTACATATATAAATGTTAAAAGTGTAGATTCTATGGAAAGGCTGCAGTGTTAAGAGAAACAAAATGGATGACTTCCCCAAGTTCATATCAGCATGGCTTTGAAACTCACCAAACTAGAAAAGATGTTAATTGGAAAGCCATTAACCTAAGCAAGGAATGGCACCGATCCTCCAGACAGACACATGTATGAGGAGAAGCCAATAGAAATAATACCCAATCCTGAGGCTTTCTGAGGAGCAGTGGTCGTACGGGGTATAATGATCCAAGCAAGGATTGCTGGGTCTCTCTTTTCTTAAGCACATGGCAAAAAGCAGGATCTCTCTCTGCAGACAAAGGAGCAGGCTGTATGGTTTGCCAGAGGGAAGTAAAGTATATCTTTTTATACCTTTTTTATTGTAACATCATTGTATCAGTTTTAACTAAGTTGATCTGTTGGATAGCTGAGGACTGCTGTTTCTCTGATAGATGTGCACGTGTGTGTTTATTAAACTATTCCAAATTGTTTTAAAAGAATCGGTTTCATTGTCAATTTAATGCCAGAGATTTAGAAATCTTACATAGACTGATGGGATGTTAATTGGCCGAATTGGATTTGTCCTGCTTTTTGTGGAAAGGACGTACTTGAGCAGTTTTCCATATTGTTGGGCCGATGCCAGTGTTGTAGCTGTACTGGAACAGCTTGGCTAGTGCCACGGCTAGTTCCGGAACTAGCTTGTAATAATGGACATCTAATCAATTTCTTTTTATAACATATTGAATGTATAGAAACTAGGAAAAAATAAGATGGGTTGACTAATGATTAAGTTGTGGCACACTCTTTAGATGTTATAAAATACATGCCTTCGTCTCCAAGCCAAATGATTTGGCTAGCTTTGACTGCAGGGATTATCAGAATTGGTCTGTTTAGGCTTTCGAACTGCAAACCTAAGAAATAAATTATTTCTGTTCAACGCAGGGATTTTTTGTGAGAAGATTAGTTGCTGGAATTAAAATGCACAATCCGCTATGTTACTCCCATATAAGGAAAGATAACCATTGTCCGTGATGCTGGGAGTCTCTCAATGGTTGAATCATACAGCCTGTTGTATAAATAATAGCTGGTTCGCTGATTCAATTCATGAATTAGAAGTTGGTACCTGCATTTCATTCATTTTATACTAGTAATGCTTAGAATGTTATCTTATGTGGAAGGATCACTGAAGGAAATCTTATTAATTATCATGCTGGTATTAATGTCTAAATACAAAAATTGACCCAGTTGAAATGCGGCTAAGTATGAAATTAATTTTGCATTTTGTTTCTCCATATTTCGACAGTGGCTTGGAAGTGTGATTTTTACCAGGCCCTCGTTACCGTACCTGCTGAGTTAAACATTTTTGGCTTATTGGTCCTGCCTGCAAAAATGGTCCAAGTTACAGCCTAGGAAATACTAATGTTGATAGTACTAGATAGTCCCCTTCTGTGACATTGCTTTGCCTGTTATATTAGCGAAGGCGTTTACCCGTTTTATTCTTTTAAAAAATTGGACAGAGGAATGTATTATGCTTGCGGCTGCTGAAATCATCAGCAGCAATTTCATATCATGTTCAATAATACCTCAAACTCCAGTGAGCTAGAGGTAGTGAAATCCTAATGTTTGAAGCATATGGCTTAAAGCACAGATACATCTGAGCATCCTAGTGAAATGCCTTTATAAAGAAGTTTATAATTTTCATCATGCTGAGTACATGGAGGTAATCTTTCACCAATTTTTTTTTAACATTTGAACAACTATTCTAAAAATTCAATAAAAGTGTGTTCAGGCACTATGTATTACCTTCAGTGAAACAATTTAGTATGATATAGTATTTCAAGGTTGAGCTGAATAATCTTATAAAGGGATTGGACACCACAAATTGCAAATGTAAAGGAGCAGATGTTGGCTTCAAGTTCTAACAACATTAAACTTTAAATATTTAAATTATTTTTGTAACCTGGGCTCCATGTGAAGTGAAAGCAGCAAAGCTTAATTATAGCTTTAATTAATATATTCCAGGATCTGGAATACATTATATTATTAGATACAGAGATTTATTTTGATCAAGTTTTTTTAATCTTTGTAAAATGAATGGTTTGAAGCATAGATATACCAGAGCAGCCATTTTTCTTTCAATCTCTGCTGAAGACTCTGCTTTGTATTGGGATTCAATTCCAATGGTGGCAGCAGCCATCTGGCACTTGGTTCAGATCTTCATGTATAAACCTTGGCACCAAGTATCAGCAGGCTATTAAATGTGCAAAGTGACTATTTGTACAGTGCTTTTGCTGTGGAGTCCCTGCCACCGATCCTCCCTCCCGGCCGAGTCCCCATTCCCGCCCAAGCCGGAACTGCCGGGCTGGAAGTGTGGCCCCGAACCTGAATCATTCCGACCATATTGCCCACTGAGCCCCCAACCGAGCAGCGCCGAGGGCCCTAAGCCAAGCAGCCCTGAGCTCCCCGCTGAGCCCCCGAGCCCCGAGCTCCCCGCCGAGCCCCGAGCTCCCCGCCGACCACAGAGCTCCCTGCTGGGCCGCCGTGCCATGAACCGGGGGGAGAGTGGCAGGCGGAGAGAGTCAGCGGGGGATGGAAAGAGAAAAAGAGAGAGTCTGGTTGTTGGGGGGTGAAGAGAGAGCATGAATGGGGGGGCGGGGGGGAGGAGAAGAGAGAGAGCCTGGCCGTGGGGGGGAAGGGAAGAGAGAGAGAGATCCTGGTTGGGGGCGAGGGTGTGGGGGGGTGGGGTGGAAGAGAGAGAGAGAGCCTAGTTGAGGGAGGAAGAGAACCTGTTTGGAGGCAGGGGAGAGAGAGCCTGGTTGTGGGGTGGGGGGGGGGGCGGAGAGAGAGAGAGCCTGTTTGGGGACAGGGGAGAGAGAGCCTGGTTGGGGGGGGCGGAGAGAGAGAGAGCCTGTTTGGGGGCAGGGGAGAGAGAGCCTGGTTGGGGGGTGAGGGGAGAGAGAGAGCCTGGTTGAGGTTACGGGGGGGAAAGAGAGGGAACCCAGGAAAGACAAATCACGTTCTTCCAACCCCCTTTAACTCTGAATGATCAAAGATGGCTGTGGATATGGCCAAATTGACGGGTGCACTTTGAGTATCACCCCCCCCCACCCCCCCCCCCCACCCCCAGCACGGGACTACGAATCTACCGCTGTTCCATGAAGAAATGTGGAATGGTGTATGAGTACCACGGCGACTGAAATAACGGTCACAAATAAGGGAGGAGATACCTCATGCGCCTTCATGAATACTGACTTCTGCTTTACCCCGCTTGACGAGACACATTTAAATGGGTACGTTATAAACCCTGAGCTAAAGGAAGAAACCATCAGTGGGACAATGATAGACATTATCCGAGAAGCCTATCGGACTGCAAGGAGAACCGATACCCAACTGAATGAGCAACAAACTCGACTGGAGCAGGATATTCAGAGGCAAAGACTGAAGTATATAGTCATAATGGAAGACATAGACAAACTGCGAAAGGACACTGAGGAAATGTTAGCTCATCAGCCTTGTTACATGAAGTTTTGGAATGCTGGACTCAATGTGCAAGTGCATCCGTGGATACGGATAATGTCACATGTACTGGTTGTACTGCAAGGGATCATATTGGTCATCTTGCTATTGTTAGCCTGTAAAAAGTGTAGCCGATGTAAGAGGCAGGCCATAGCACAAACAATCGTTAAAACACTGAATAAAGGGACAATAGGCAGTATGGCGAAAGGACTTATCTTGTATAACCTTGATGAGAAAGCTGACAGGTGGGCCCTGCAGTTCAGGAAGTAGCGAAAGGACAAGCCTGGAGGCTCACCATGAGGAATAAATTGAGAAATGGCCTATCTTTGGCATATAGCCAAAGGCCATAAAGGGGGATTTTAAGGGGGTAGAGTATTGTAAGGGGATAAAGTAATGTCACCAAAGTGGAAGTAGACAGACAGATAGTCACTAAAGTAGATACTGAAGGTAGTGAATTGATCTGACACATAAAATGGTCCAGATTATAGGGCTTATCAGTATTAGGAGGTTGTGAGGAATTGGGAGTTCCTCCACTTCACAGTAGGGATTGTAATATATCACCTATTGACAGGTTGTATGTAAAACTCGCTTATGTATGTAAAGCATGCTTATAACACTCGCTTACAATGGGTTTTTTGAAGTTTGCTTAGCAGCAAAGCTTGATGGTAAATGAACCATCAATTGGGTTAACCTTTAGTACAGATAGAAAATGGAAACTTACATATTTAGTACAGTACAATTTCTACCAAGGACAGTAGGGAGTCAACAGTCTAGAAACATAGATTGTAGCAGTAGCAGCATCCATGAGAATGAGAACGTTTTGACTGGATTTCTCTTGGCAAAGGGAGAAGAAATCAGGTGTTTGGGAACAAGATAGCAAACCCTGGGAAACATGTCATGAGGAACTGAGACAAAGTTGACACCACTGAACAACGCATTCCAGAAGCGTGACGTGATGGGCGATGGACAGGTTGAGAAATCAGCAGCCAATCTGATAAGGGTCTACGAATCAATGAAACTCCGCTGATAAGCTGCAGGCCAATAGAAGTTTTGTAGGAGGGTTGCACACCTCGAAATCTGTATAAATGTGCTTGTAGAAACCCTTGTAATTTCGAAGGTTCATTCGTGAACTCTTTTCCTGCATGCTTGAATAAAGACCGGTTGAACCGAGGTTTCGTCTGAGTGATTCTGTGTTCGCATTAACGGGCGGCTGTCGATTCCTTATATCAGGGGGTCCACCTAGAAGAAGAGAAGTCTTCTTTTTACCCCAACATGCAGGGACTTATGATTCCCATGAAGAAGACATGGCTGTCTCTTTGAAAGGCTGCCCATTTTGAGTCTGTAGCAAACTACATGTTAGACAAAGCAATTTAGATAGTTTTTCTGTTGTTGCGGCCCACATAGAGCATGATCAACAGCTGGACTAGATTTCCGGAGAGAGTGGTTGAGGTCAAGACAGTGGATTCATTTTTGAAAGAGCCAGCTACTATCATGGGAATATGGTCGGGTTGGTATGCCGAGAGGAGGAAACCAAATGGACTGAAGAGCCTTCTTCATCCGAACTCATCTTGTGAAAGAACATCCATCAAGTTTTAACAGGACTGTGTTTTTTGTAAAATAAACAAACATCAATTAGAGGAGGACATTTTACGATAATTTAAATGAGGGATGTCAATTGCTGAAAATTAAATATTTTTCCATATTTTGTGGTAGAATAAAGCTCAGATCAACCATGACAGGGTCAAATGGAGGATCAGGCTCTCTCAATCTTCCTCGACCCCATCTTCAGAAAAGTAGCTTTAGCATCAGTACATTTCTATTCCTTCTACCAGGCATCCTGAGGCCACTTAATCCCCTGTTAAGTTGAGGGTAGGTGAGGGACAATCCTCTGCAGCGCACGAATTCCAAAGATACCATACAACAATGCCAATTCATTTGAAAATGAATTAGAAAAACTACCTGAAAGAGGTAGATTTTCTGATTTAAGATGGGTCATGCCACAAGCCACCAGCTTTTTGGACTCCTTCATGGATGTTACTGTACGAAATAGAGATGGGATGCGTGGACACTAGCAAGGCTGGTCCTACACCTATTGCAAGTGCAGACCAACCTAAGCCTCCTGCAGGGAAGTCCAGTGGCAACATAAAGGGGGGGCGGGGGGCTGTGGGAGTTGGGGCAGGTGAGCGGAGACCTGATACTATGATGCCCAGGGAATGGTCTACCAGGACATAGGTCAGGAAAATTGACCCGGTAGTCTTGCAGCACCAGAGGTGCACATTTTATGCAGGAAACTTGTCAGGTTGCAACTGAGTTTTAAAAGCTGGACTTAAAGAATGTAATCAGTCAAGCACAACGCAGAGGCACTAGAATCACTGTTCCTTTGGTAAGACAAGTACCTGAATTGTATATTACTGACATGCTGTAATGCCTAAAATAATATATATATATGTTTTGTGACATATTTTATTGGTGAACTTAGGAAAATTATAGCCTCTTGTGAAGTAGGCTGCAACATGTGGAAAGAGTTGTTTGCGATGGTTTATCTTCAGTTTTTTTCTGTGTTTGATGGTGGGCCTTTTGCTACAGGAGTGATCTCGGAAATAATTGATGCTGAACCAGTACACGGCAGAAACATTTTAAAACTAATGGCTGCTATTCGGAGACCAGCTCTGCTCATGTTTCTAAAATGTTCCTCTTTAATTAGAAAATCCCAAGACATTTTCCTCCCTCCTCTTCTGAAAGTTCCAATTCTTGCTGGAAATGGATTCAAAATCAATGGCTACTTTCCTGTACCTTTCCCAAGTGCCCATCCTTCATGTGTCAGCTTTGGCAGTGACAAGCTGACAAGGAAACCAATCCCATTCTCTCAAGGTCCAAGAACACACAAACAGCACTGGAATCTTGTGCACAAGTTGACTGCCATGCTTGCTTATATTATAACAATCACTGTACTTCGAAGTAATTCATTCAATTGATGGAAAACAGCACCTGCACCCGTGACTTCCCATAAGTGCTGCCAGCAAACAAATTTGAAAAATTATCCCCGAGGAATCAATCGTAGGACCTTCCCGTCTGTATGGCTCAACAACTCAACACAATGGCTTTCTCTACAAAGCCACTGAGGGAGCCAGTCCAAGGTTTATCATTAATTGAGTATGATGTTATGTTCCTAGCTCCCACATACGTAGACTAATTTAATAGTTTTGATCCATTCAGTTTTCAATGTTTAGTGAAATTATGGTTATGCAACAGGGAATTCACGAGAAACTTCTTTACCCAGAGAGTGGTTAGAATATGGAACTCGCTACCACAATCAGTAGTTGAGAGGAAAAGCATATCTTCATTTAAGGGAAAGCTAGATAACCACATGAGGGAGAAAGGAACAGAAGGTTATGCCGATAGGGTTAGATAAAGAGGGGTGGGAGGAGGCTCGTGTGGAGCATGGACCAGTTGGGCCAAATCACCCATTTTGGCGTTGTACATTTAATGTTATTCTATGTAATTATTGCCTGTTATAAATTGTGAATTTAGAAAGTGCCATATACTTGGAGAAGGGGAAAATTGTTTTTTTGCCTTGCAAGTAAAATAATAAGTGGCTTTTCAAACTGTAACCTTTAGTTAAATATCACAGTGTGCGCAGTAAGGTCACATAATCTTTGGACTCGATTGTTAGAAAAATTCATTACTTTTAGAAAACTATATTACGTAACATCTCATCTTAAGAACATAGGAATATAAGAATAAGGAGCAACTGTACCCTGTCAATCTTAAATAATATATGTCTAATTTACACTACAGGAATCCTAATCACTACAGTACATGGGTAGGGTTGGTCATTCAATGTAATTATGAATAAGGATGAAGGTTTAAACAGGCTCTGTTGCCTAGTTATTGTGTTAGTACATTTCCCAAATTCAACAGTGACTACACTCCAAAAGTACTTCATTGGCTGTAAAGCGCTTTGAGATGTCCGGTAGTTGCAAATGGCGCTATATAAATGCAAGTCTTTCTTTTAGTAAATTCAAACAGTATACACTAAGGCAACGGGTGATGTAATGAAATCCAGATAACAAACGTGATGCTATAAATTATTGGGGTTAAAAATCCGTGGCTGCAGTGGACAGCTTGTGATTTTCCGCCCATTCATTTTAATGGAGGGCAAACAGTGGGCTGGCAGGTATAGAAGAGACATTTTGATCTCATTGTTTCTATTTTAGCTTTAATCTCAGTGGATGTTGGCATCGGAGGGAGGCTTTGGGAATTGATTGCTACTGGTTGCAACTGGAGCCGAAATAACACCAAATTCATCACTGAGATGCTAATGCTGCAGTGCTTGGAACTCACTGCATATATGGGCAGACAAGACCAGAAATTAATGTCACTGTTTGGGGAGGTGAAAGTGAGATGCGATCATCATCATTGCAATGGGTACCAGTCTACCGGTGCACAAATCAGTGCCAAGTGGCACAACTGACTAAACTCTATTTAAAATATGTTCCCACCCTTGTCTCAGACAGAAGCCAACCCGAAACCAAACAGCCTCTCAGATGGAACCTGCCTTGACATTGCTATCAAGCAGGAAAAAGACACAACCACACTCTCAGATCGAATCCAACCTGATCGCAGTGTCACACAGAACCTGACCCCAAATTTCTGTCAGTTGGTTCTTAATCAGAACCCGACCCCAGTCTGTTCTCAATCAGAACCCAACCCCAATTTGCTGTCAGACAGTACCTTAGCCTTGTTCGCAGATAAAACCTGACTCAATCCTACCGGGAACCATCGCATTGTCATGCAGAATCACACCCATTCTATTTTCAGACAGAATCAGGCCTGACCTTGCTCTCAAACATGACCTGACCCGACCCAATTATGATCTCAGTGAGAAGAACTTGCAGATCAGCTTTTTCAGCACCAGATGTTCTATCTGGCAGGAGCTAGTCCGACTAGAATACAGAGAGTCATGGCGTTCACCAGGATAACTTCCTGCCGGTACTGAAGCAGCCGAATTTGCAGTTGAACAGTTGCAATTTTTTATGATGGGTGGGGTGGCGGGAGGTTAGATCAGGTCCTTGGAGTAGATTTGGTTGGGTACTGCTTCTTACATGGGAAATGCATTAAAAAAGTCTGTTTTTTTTTAAAGCTGAATAGTAGGGCTGTAGCCTGAAACAAGCGGTACATGTATGAGTATATATATTTATTAACTTTTAGAATGGCTGCACTAAAAAAACTTCTGCCAACCATTTGTCCCATAATTGACAAATTTAGGCTACTGTAAAATTCAGAGGGAATCAGTGCCTCATTCTATCCAGATTTAACGTATTACTATCGCTCACTTTAAAATCTCATGGCAGCTCATAATATTGGCACTGTCTAATTTGTGCCCGACACTCTAGGTTAAATATTACCTTTCACACATCCCACTAAATGAGGGCAAAAATGTAATTAAAGTGGTTTAAAAATGTCTTGGATAGTTTAAAAGGGAGAAACGATGGAACAGTCGGTAAGGAAGCGCAGGGGTCCCGCACTCCAAATGGGTGTGTGGCCCTTCATACTGAACTCAGTCCAAGCAGCCTTACTCAAGTGCTGGAAATCTCAGCTGGTCAGGCAGCATCTGTGGAGAGAAAGCAGAGTTAACATTTCGGGTTGATGACCCTCCGTCAGAACTGGCGAAGGGTCATCGACCCGAAATGTTAATGCTGCTTCCTCTCCACAGATGCTGCCTGACCCGCTGAGATTTCCAGCATTTTCTGTTTTTATTCCAGATTCCAGCACTCGCAGTATTTTGTTTTTGCCCTTTCTTGAGTCTCTTCAACAAAAAGTTAAACATATCCAATTCCAACGCCAAGTTTATATGTCGGCTTCTCAGCGTCAACACACAACCAGAAAAATAACTCACGAAGACTGAAGCAGGCATTAGGATTTTTGAATTTTTAAAAACAAAGTGTTGAATAGTAGCTGCAATTTCTAATGGGGTGTTATTCACAGCATGTTATGTTAACTGTTGGAGTTCCTGTTTGTTCAGCTGGATATGAATGCTATCCAGTAGGAGTGGCTGTGATTTTAAGCTACTCTAAATTACCAACCTTTGTGTAAACGACAGTGTCAAATTGCTTTTTAAATGAATGTATTTCAATGATATGGCAGCCTTTCTTGTGGCAATAACCAGGATCCTTCTGCTGCATTTCCTGACTGTTCAGCTATGTCTTAGCAAAACAATCATGTTATATTTGAGGTATATATTTGACCTGAAATTCGTTGCATCAGGAACTAAATGAATGATTGAGCTAAGATTGCAGACCACCATCATTCAAAAAATGTAAGGTCCAGATATTTTCATACCAACATTTTTTCCTTTAAATGGGAAATGGGCAGAAACATGACAAGACTCCTCCTAAAATAAGGAACATTAGCATCTGAAATTGTAATTCTTTGCAAGGTTAAGTATGTGGATTGCCCTGACGAAATCACAACTGCTGGCAACATTTTTGTATGCACTCATGACAGAATTCTTTAGATGGCTTTTCAGAAGGTAACACTCTACTAATGGATAAATGAACTAATATTTATCCCTCAGCAAACATCCCAAATTAAAACAGATTTTCTGGTCATTATCACATTGCTGTTTGTGCAAGCTTGCTGTGCGCAAATTTGGCTGCCTGCATCACAATAGTGATTACACTTCAAAGGTACTTCATTGGCTGTAAGGCACTTTGGGACATCCTGAGGTCATGAAAGACGCAATATAGATGCAATTTCTTTCATACAATTAAACAATATACATTCTAAATGTAAGATCAATACCAACTTGGGGCTAGAATTTCCCCAGGGATTGCTGTCGCCGGATATTTAGCGGAATTCTGGCGGTTGTGTCTTTTGAACTGCCGGAATACCGCTACTGCGCGCTCCCGCGATTTTCGGTGGTTCAGTCTCGGCAGTGGCGATGCGTTGCGGTAGTGGGCCGGAGCGGGCGGTGGCGAAGGGCCTAAAAGTCAGCGATCTGCTTGCCTTACTAAGGCCTCGCCCAATATCCCCTTCACCAGAATGTAAAACTGCAGTTTGTACTGTACTAAAAATTACATTCTGCTTCCATTCAAATGTATTGACGCAGCAATAGAAACATCTTGTGCTACGGGTATGTTGATGTTGCCATGGATATGTTTGGGAAAGTTTATTGTTGCCATGATTATCAGGATTAACTAAACCATCGTGTTGAACACAACTCTTCTGCTAATATTTACCGTAATTGAGTTTTGCTTTTCTGATTGTTGAAACGCTGTATTTTAATAAATGAGCTCTAAACTGTGGAATTCAAATAAAAATGTTATTTTGCAGCATGTTCATTTCATTTGTCAGTTTTTCATGACTTTCCTTCATATTATGAATTATAGAACAACAAAACATATTGACAAAAATTGCAGGACAATGCTTCGGTGCATTGTCTATGAATGGTTTATTCCACAGAATGGCACAACCCTGGAGAGTTCCCTATCTCAGCTGGATTATTGAAGAAGGAGGGGAGAGGCAAGGAGCTTCCTCAAAGTGTGTATATGAAAATCAGAATGTTATTGAACCCACGACAGAGCGGCAGAGATTTTGGAATAGGCTACTAACCTATCCATTTCAGCAGGAAATAGCAGAAAAATAGCCATAAAATATGAAAGAGAGATGTGCTGCAAAGTATCACTGCTTTAGCAACAAAATATTATATGAAAATCTAAGCATTAAAAAGGGATCTGTCTAATCCAAGTCCATTTCTCACATACCTCACAAGGACCTTTACCTCACAATTGTGTAAGGACAATTCTACTGAGTTATTTCCAATGTTATCATTCTGCTAAAGGTATCAGCAGAATGTTTTTCTGAAATATATTAATCTTGATTAAAGGATACCCCTTAGTGCTTTCCATAATTTGCTCACAAAAAGTTCAACCTTTGATGAAACGGCTGGTCAGGTGTTGGCCATTGTCTGTAGAACAGACTCACATTAAATGGTCCGTGCAGATGAAATGGTCCGTACATTAATATAAGCAACAAAAGGATCAGTGCTTTCTACTTTACATTATCAGTCAAAGTGATCAAGTCCAAATGGGTGGGTAGGGGAAGCGAACACACACAAGCAAACCAAAGCATAAATATTCAATTGCTTGATTTGCTGCTCAGAATTTTGACTACCATGACTGTGATGGCTAACCACAGGAATGAGTCATTAAGGCTACCAGAACATCTGTAGCATGGTGCCTTCCAGAATGTTGTTTCATCTTGGTAACTCAATACTAGCACAGGACGAATGACTTCATCAAGATACGATTCTGTAAATACTTGCACCTTCTTGCAGATGATTACTTCATGCACCGTTGACCTAAATTGAAGTCAACGGGATAATGTTTGGAGGCTTCAATGTAACTTGGCTATCATATTCCAATCCTACTGCTCCAACTGTAATTATATGCAATGGTCTTGAGGCAATTTAACTCCTAAATTGTTGGCAATATTATTTTGTTCTACACGCTAGGCATGTGTTTTGTACAAAGAAAATGTGAGAGCGTTGATAGTTCTGAGGTACCTCAAGATAGGGTATATTTCAATGAGCTTGTTGCTTTCATGATTCTTACATACCTGTGTGAAGCATTCTTTTAGGGCAGTACTTTCCAGCTGTTTTCCTTTTCTTTACATTGTGATATCCTTATGTGAATAAATAATGGGGAGGAAGTTGCTGCGGGCGTACACCTTCAAACCGCAAGAAAAGTACGCACCTACCTGATTGCTCCAGACTTTCGAAGACTTGCACTCCTGGGCCTGCATAAAGGCCCATGTATCCCAGGGATGCACGTGTTTCGCAAGCGCCCCATGGATCATGTGGGCCAGTCCAACCAATTACAAAGGGGGATTCCTATTATGCTTATAGGGATAAGCATAATCGGAATCCTATAAAAACATACACTTTCACTCCACTTAAATAAAAATAACTCATCACATATTCAAAATTAATTAAAATACAATTTAAGTAAACAGTTAAAACAAAAATTTAATTTTTTGAAAAATAAATATAAACATTTTTAAAGGGGCCAGAAATCACCTAGACTAATTTCAATGGTTTTTGAATATTTAAATCATAAAAAAAAAATATTGAAATATTTATTTAAACTCTTCGCTGGTTTAAAAAAAAGACCTTACGCCTGCTTTTATCAGGCGTATGTTTTGTGGGCACTCGTGGACAGTAGTTGGGCAAATAGCCGAGCTCTCCGCCAGTGAATGGTCATTTCCTGTGGATGGGTATAATCTGTCAAGCTGAAATTTGACAGATCATAAGTTCTGGGTTTTCGCGCATGTGCATTAAGTTGTGCGTACGCAGTCATAGGCCCCAGAAAATCCAGCCAAAAAACTTGCATTCCATCGCTGGATCAATGAGTGAATACATTACATGGGCTGGTACTGAACCATACAGATCATGAATGTTTCTTTCTCGATCGGTGATGAATTAACTGATCTTGGTGTGAAAGTGAGGATGGGTTGAGGAAGGGGGGGAGATGGTGGAACTTTACCTGGGCAGAGTATCCTTGGGCTATGGAGGAAAAAGACAACCAGGATTCCCCTGTTATCCAGTGATCCCAGCTGAAAAGTGTGGGTGTCAGGGGAATATATCATTGACAGAATCCACTTTATTTTCAAAATTTTTGAACTGAGAAGGATAATATTATTTACATTAATGTCATTATATTATTGGGGCCCAGTGATCTAGCACTTTGTCCCACTCCAGGGACTTGAGCACAAAAAAAAAAATCTAGGCTGGCACTCTCGTGCAGTACTGAGGGAACACTGCACTGTTGGAGGTGCCGTCTTTTGGATGAGATGTTAAACCGAGGCCTCATCTGCTCTCTCAAATGGACGTAAAAGATCCCATGGTACTATTTCAAAGAAGAGCAGAGGAGTTATCCCCGGTGTCCTGGCCAATATTTATCCCTCAATCAACATAACAAAAAAACAGATTATCTGGACATTGCTGTTTGTGGGAGTTTGCTTTTGTGCAAATTGGCTGTTGCGTTTCCTACATTACAACAGTGATTGCACTCCAAAAGTACTTCATTGGTTGTAAAGCACTGAGATATTCGGTGGTCATGAAAGGTGCTATATAAATCCAAGTCTTTCTTTCTTTCATTCTTCTTCTTCAACAGAAAGTTAAACATATCCAATGCCAACGCCTCGTTAATGGCTGCTTCTCAGCATCAACATACAACTAGAAAAATAACTCATGAAGACTGAATTTGTACACAGCACACTTCCACAAAGAACAATGTGATCATGACCAGATAATCTGTTTTAGTGATGTTGGTTGAGGGATAAATATTGGCCAGAACACCAGGGATAACTCACCTGCCCTTTTTTTTCAAAATAGTGCCAAGGGATCCATTATGTCCACCCGAGAGAGCAGACAGAGCTTAGATTTTTGTTCTCAAGTGTCTGGAGTGGGACTTGAGCCCACAGCCTTCTGATTCAGAGGCAAGAGTGCTACCAACTGAGATACGCCTGACACGTAAAACGTGGTGGGAGATGGTTTCACACCTGAGACTCCCAGGTTGGTGGATTATTAGCCCTGTCGGGCTGTGAAGATGAGGCATAGAGCAAAGGCTAAGCAATGCCCCACATAATAGGATAGACAGCCTGAAAGTTTTTGCAGACGTTCTAGTAACTGGTTTCAATGTAGCTTTGCCTGAAGCCTGGGAGCAACTCTGGCTGCTTGCCATGTCACTCAGGGAATGCACCATGGGGATATAAAATAAATACATAACTCTACTTTTGAAAAGGAGCAAAAGCAACTAGTTTTGATACTGGTGTTGAACATTATAGTTACTGATCACCTCATCGTACATTTACTTTAGACCAGGCTTATCATGAAGGGGGAAGAGGAGTATAGTGAACCAATGAGCTAAAATAAACAGCTGAACCACTATAAAATATCATTGAATTCAGCATGTTTGGCACAAAATGGAGTAAGAGCTACTCACCAAAGACTATCTGCCAGGAACAGCACAATTGTATATGATCTCAAAATTAACATGAAGATATACTTTTCTAAAGAGTAAATTTATCTGTTATTCACCTAATCCTTAGGAAGTAAAAGTCAGATAGCCAGGCAGTGAAGGATAGAGTAATAGAGCCTTGTCTTCAGTTGCTTGCCAGCCTTTATTTACAGAGACACATATTACATACTGTGCCTCTCCACCATCCCACCCAGCCCCAAGATAAGCTGGCAACCCTTCCCCAGTCTACTCCCATTTATATATGTCCACAAGAGAGTACCATCGCCTGAATACAATCAACACCCAACTGCTATACACCACTCGAATACAATTAACACAAGCATCACGATTGATCAACCTCACCTACCTGCTTTCTCAGCAATTCACTAAGTCCATTTTCTCTCCAGAAAATCATCTGGTTGTCACTATAACCCATTGATACCATCTGTTTCAACGGTCTGCTCTGGTAACATATCCCACAGGTCTAATACCTCTAGGATGAACAAATGTTTTCTACCTTAAAGTTTGGCATTTACCCAAGTGGCGGTCAACTTGAACGGTTGAACTGCACAGACTATCAGTCTGTCTGCTGATATTTCCAGTTTGTTTTGACTAAGTTGATTAACTGCTTTTGTCCACAGGCTCTAAGTTTTAATAGTGCATGACTTTATGGTCCTTATCACTTCTGACCATCTCATGTAGCCAGTATGACTTTCATACATGATTACTTGGGGACTTCAAGAATGCAATAAAGAAATTAAAAGATACAAAGGCTGGAAAAACATCTAACTGAACAAAACCTACTTAATATACATCAACTATAGAGGCAATATAAAGCAGACTTCGTCACAATAGATTTTTTATTGCAATCGCGAGGGGATTATAAAATTACCTCACATCCTGCATATTTTCCCCTTAAAATCATTTGCAGTAGATTCATACAACTGTTTTTACTTGATTGAAATCTACTGCATATAATTGAATCCATATTTGTTGATATGAAATAACTCACTGCAATTACACTAAAAAACTATTCTAAGTGAAAGTGGCATATAACTATTTATTGAGTGGCCTGTGGGCATCTCATTTGTGACAATAATTTAAGCCATTTGAAGCCGCTGCTACTTATTTTCAAATTGTTTCCAGCCTCAGCTCTTCATTATAGAGCCCAATTAGAGGTTTTTGAATGTAATGAAGCTGACGGAATAATGTCAAGCTCTTCTCTCGGGTCTTTAAAAAACTATTACAGCATTAGACAATATTTAAACATAATCTTTGTCTTCTGGAGTATGTATTACTTAATAACACTCAACTATAGTTAGAGAGACAAACATTGGTCTTATAAGCCATGGCGTAGAGCTTCCAATTTTGCATTCATTTCCAAACACAGCCATTCGAGATTTCTCTGCAGTGTGCCTTTGTAAGCTTTAAAACATGCTTAGCTCAGGCAGCATAATAAGCATGATGAATAAGGGTTCAAGAATGTGGCTAGAATACTTAACTGTTATAAGCATAACCAAAGTGCAAGGTAATGAAGGTTGTCTGAAGGCAGAGCGAAAAAAGAGCAAAGTCTGTCACTTGCTTCTCTTTTGTTTGGGTGAAATGAGTCCGCTCCCTATGATCTCGGCCCCTTTCTTACTCACTTTCAGATTGCGTTGTCTTCAATGTTGAGTTAGCAGTGTATGTAACTACTGTATCTCCCCTACCCTACCCTTTGACTGGGACACAACACACTTTTAGCCACCTCAAGCAGTGAGCATTAACTCAGCAGAGATGAGAAATCGAACCAAAAAGCTCAGTTAGCATTTATCCATTGAAACATATGCACTCTACATCCCTATAGATGTGAGCAGCTGAGATAAATGCTTGTCATACTATGTAGTGCACAATATGTAAATCTATGACAGTGTAGTTATTTCCCCTGTAAATCTGGACAATCAGACACTAATTGGGCACCACAAATTCATTTTCAGCTTAAAAAGAAAGCAAAGCTCTTCAAAACTCATTCATAATATTTCAATCCATCGCTTAAGCAGCCACTTATATGCCTTAAGTGCATGGATTTTATTCGCATTAAAAGCTCCTCACATTAGACCTGTTTGAGCATAATAAGGACTGACAGCTAAGTAACTGGAGTTGGTGTTACTTTTGGACCAGCTAACACTTGGAGCAGCATTCGGAAGCTGTTGAGGGGTACTGCATGATAATAAAGACACAGGGACCTTATGAGTTTGAAAGCACTTCTGCTGAGCTTCCTTTAGCCTTTGTTTTAAAGCAAGGTCGACTTTTCGAACTATCGAAGAAGTTAATGGACAGAACAAAAGGATAAATCATTTTTGGCCGAAATCTGACCTGCTGAATGCATCTAAATAATCAGATGGAAAGGAACATTGCTTTGTAAATCCGCTCCCAGATGCATATATTGCTTTTAATTTCTTTGAAAGCAAATCTCAATTATTCAACAGTGTCCATTTTACATTTGCAATCAATAATTTTAATACAAAATTACTGTGTGCAACCAAGCTCAAGTCCAAGTTTGTATGATGTTATCGTATTTGACAACGTTCACCACTGCTTCACATTTTATGGGAAACATAAAAAGTGTTTTTTTTACTTGTAAAAATATTTTTGTTAAATGCATACTATTTCCAATTTTGCATTAAAGCTACACAATGCTGCTTTTCAGTAAAGATTAGAGTGAGGATTTTACTACTGCAGGTATATGACATGATGCATTTATATTTACTGGCATGTTATACTGCGAATCATTCAATTTGATTCTGAATAGTAATTGTACATCATGTCACAAACTAACCTAGAAGTACTGTTCTCATTTGCTTGTTGCAGAGGCAGATTTCTTCCCCTAACATTATCCTGTTATACCCGAAGCACGCAACATTTTAATGCTAGCCATATAATAAAACTCAAAGCATCGATTCAAAAAATTCGTTAGTGATGGGTTAATCTGTTAGAACAGAAAGTAGAAGTCCTTGCTCTCGACTACAAATTGCCTAAAGTTGATGATTGTGTTTCGGCCTTGCTGCTTTCCTTTGGGACAGTGCATCCTTAAGTGAACAAGGTCACTGGATGTTGTTAGAAGGTGCATTCCAGTCTTCAGCCCACCCAGCAATGACCAACCTCTGGGATATTCCCCCATAGCAGTGCAGCAAAACCAGTTTGCAATGGGTACATAGGCTTTGTGAGCCAGGCTGAAGTCAAAGGAGGGAAGACAGCAAGGATAAAGACAGACACTGGAGGCAGTAAGCTCCATCAAAATTGACATTCAGTTTCCTTTACAATAACCTGTATGTAAAGGCATTTATTTTAAATGGCTTTCTTTATTATGTAGGCTGAGGGACGTGTTATGGAGGTTGGGAAGGTTCCTGATGGAAGATGCAATATGTAAGCTAACTCTGAGGAAGAATTCCATTCTGAGGTCTTCAATGAGTGTATTAGAACAACAACGACAACTTGTCATTATATAGTGCCTTTAACATAGTAAAATGTCCCAAGGCGCTTCACAGGGGTGCTTTAAGACAAAACAAATAAATTTGACACCAAGCCACATAAGAAGAAGAAATTACAGCAGATGACAAAAAGCTTGGTCAAAGAGGTAGATTTTAGGGAGCGTCTTAAGGGAGAAAAGAGTGGTAGAGAGGTGGAGAGGTTTAGGGTTTAGGGAGAGAGTTCCCTGGGGCCTAGGCAGCTGAAGGCATGGCCACCAATGGTTGAGCAGTTATAATCAGGGATGCTCAAGAGGGCAGAATTAGAGGAGCTTAGACATCTCGGAGGGTTATGAGGCTGAAGGAGATTACAGAGATAAGGAGGGGCGAGGACATGGAAGGATTTGTGAGAATTTTGAAATCGAGACGTTGCTTAACCAGGAGCCAATGTAGGTCGGCGAGCACAGGGATGATAGCTGAGCGGGATTTGGTGTGAGTTAGGACACTGGCTGCCGAGTTTTGGATGATCTCAAGTTTACGTAGGGTAGAATGGGGGAGGCCAGCCAGCAGTGTGTTGGAGTAGTCAAGTCTAGAGGTAACAAAGGCATGGATGAGGACTTCAGCAGCAGATGAGCTGAGGCAGGGGCGGAGACGGGCAATGTTACGCAGATGGAAATAGGTGGTTTTAGTTATACCGCGGATATGTGGCCGGAAGCTCATTTCACTTTGGTGGCAAAAACACGAAGGCAGAATATTATCTGAATGGTGGTAGATTAAGAAAAGGAGAGGTGCAACGAGACCTGGGTGTCATGGTACATCAGTCGTTGAAAGTTGGCATGCAGGTACAGCAGGCGGTGAAGAAGGCAAATGGCATGTTGGCTTTCATAGCTAAGGGATTTGACTATAGGAGCAGCGAGGTCTTACACCAGTTGTACAGGGCTTTGATGAGGCCTCGCCTGGAATATTGTGTTCAGTTTTGGTCTCCTAATCTGAGGAAGGATGTTCTTGCTGTTGAGGGAGTGCAGCGAAGGTTCATCAGACTGATTCCCGGGATGGCAGGATTGTCATATGAGGAGAGACTGGATCGACTGGGCCTGTATTCACTGGCGTTTAAAAGAATGAGAGAGGATCTCATAGAAACATATAAAATACTGACGGGACTGGACAGGTTAGATGCAGGAAGAATGTTCCCAATGTTGGGGAAGTCCAGAACCAGGGGACATAGTCTAAGGATAAGGGGTAAATCATTTAGGACTGAGATGAGGAGAAACTTTTTCACTCAGAGAGTTATTGACCTCTGGAATTCTCTACCGCAGAGAGTTGTTGATGCCAGTTCGCTGGATATATTCAAGAGGGAGTTACAGCTAAAGATATCAAGGGGTATGGAGAGAAAGCAGGAAAGGAGTACTGAGGTGATGATCAGCCATGATCTTATTGAATGGTGGTGCAGGCTCAAAGGGCCGAATGGCCTGCTCCTGCACCTATTTTCTATGTTTCTATGTTTCAGAATCAAATATGACAACTAGGTTGTGAACAGTCTGGTTCAGCCTCAGACAGATACTAAGGAGAGGGATGGAGTCAGTGGCTACAAAATGCAGTTTCTGGTGGGGACCAAAGACAATGGCTTTGGTTCCCCAATATTTAATTGGAGAAAATTTCTGCTCATCCATTACTGGAAGTTGGACAAGCAGTCTGACAATTTAAAGACCGTAGAGGGGTCCACTGAAGTGGTGGTGAGGTAGAGCTGGGTGTCATCAGCATACGTGTGGAAACTGATGCCGTGTTTTTGGATGATGTCGCCAAGGGGCAGCATTTAGATGAGAAATAGGAGGGGGCCAAGGATAGATCCTTTGGGGGACATCAGAGGTAGAGAAGCCATTGCAGGTGATTTTCTGGCTATGATTAGAGAGATAAGAATGGAACCAGGCGAGTGCAGTCCCAGCCAGCTGGACGATGGTGGAGAGGCGTTGGAGGAGGATGGAGTGGTCAACTGTGTCAAAGGCTGCAGATGGGTCGAGAAGGACGAGGAGGGATAGTTTACCTTTGTCACAGTCACAAAGGATATAATTTGTGACTTTGATGAGAGCCGTTTCGGTACTGTGGCAGGGGCAGAAACCAGATTGAAGGGATTCAAACATGGAGTTCCAGGAAAGATGGGCACAGATTTGGGAGGTGACAACACGTTGAAGGACTTGAGAGGGAAAGGAGATTGGAGATGGGGCGGTAGCTTGCAAGCTCAGTGAGACCAAGAACATTGGTTGTTGAAGTGCATTGCTGGACAGAAAAAATTGTAATGGGAGAAGGCAAGGAGAGAGATTCAAAACACAGAAAGGAAATGTTGCAAAGTAGGTTGCAATTTAAATGAAGATGATACTGATTGCAGAAAAAAGATACAACTAAACTGTTCATTGGGTGTAAAGCAGTATTTCAAAGCCTATAAATGAAGATACTATATCCAATTGATACATCATGAAATCACTTGTGCTTTCTCAACTTTGTAAAGTTGTGGTGAAATCTGTGCTTTTAATGATTAAATATCTCATCGTCTGTGAATAGTTTTCCCTTGTTTTCAAAGGGATCAAGCAACATTCCAGAATGGCTATGTGCTAACACACATCTTATTAATGCCATTCAGTAGATTTAACCTGGATTGAAGAAATTTGAGTGAACAACTAACTGATCACAACACAACCATTCCTCATTAGAGTATCTGAGCAAATTCTTAATCAGCTATTGTTAATAGCATTGAGCTCATAATAACCATGACCTAGTCCAACCTAACAGCCCATAGCTTTGTGGTTGATAGATAATAAACAGCAGAATGGAAAAGACTAAACCGGAATAGAAAAGATTCATTAATTACTGCAACTCAATCAACAGTTAGAAATAGAAGACAATTTAGTCCTTATTCGTTTTGGAGTCCTGCATATTCAGGAGGACACATGCTACCAATTTGTTCAAGTACCTTGTTATAAATTATAATAGAAAATCACAGTAGTGACATGTGTTCTTTCACAATGCCCCTGAGCAACAGTTCTCCTATTGAGTTTTTATGGCTCATTTTAATGGGATAATTCTTCTGCAGATTTTGTGTGTGATGTAATTTCATCAATAACATTTGGAAAACAGTCTGGATACCATTACAGAGAAGTATTCGTCATGTTGGATATTCAAAGCCTCGAGGATATTTAGACTATTTGTTTAAGGACATTGTAATAATAAAGATTCTGGTCCCAGGCTGGTAGTATAGTGCAGCATGGTCCGACAAACCAGGCTTACGCTGCCAACACATGTATGAATCCAGAGTATCTGAATTGCAATTGCATTTTAATGTTCAGAGAGACCAATGGAACCACTGGCTCTTTTCTAACCTTAAAAATCTTTTTGTAACAACTTGGCCTTGTATTATACCTTACTCACACCACAGGGGATGCAGAATGGGAGCAGCTGCTGCAGGTAGTCTCACACAGCAGGTCGAAGTGCCTTTCAGGGGATTATCCACCTGAATACAATACACAGTGAAGTGCAGGTGAAATTAGTGTCCATTAATGCACACTGGCTATCTAAAGTCAAAAGTAATAGTTCACTGATATCAGGGGCTTATGTAATGTCCACAAGATTAACAATGTGACACCAAACGCTTAATGATTGCTTAAATCCCTGATATAGGGCTAAGCAAAAATGACTGGGAGAGATGCATTGACAAAAAGTCCAATGAAAGCATATATACTCATCAGGCTACATGCCCCTATGTTGAAGGCAATAAGGATAGCACATGCTGTTTCACATGACCTCTCCTCCACTCACAATGGGACACTTCACTGCACGTTCTTCTGCTTGCACTCACACTCAACATATATGACTGCCCTCACAATGACTTTTGCCCACACTGGCCACTTCCTCTCAGCATCCACCCCGTTATGTATGTAAACATTGTAACTGTGTAAGACTTGCCACCAGAGAGCGCAACTGTTAGAGGCCCAAGGGTCACCTGCACACCTTGTGCAAGGGAGTATAAAAGGTTGTCTGCCATACTGCTTAGGCACTCTGGAGTTGTATTAAAGAGACTAAGGTCACATAAGTTTTAGTTCACATAACTCAGTCTTGTGGACTTCTTCCATACTTAACAATTGGCGACGAGAAACAGATTATGAACTTTCACGTGGTCATGGCTGCCATTGGTATTTTAGAGAGATTTGTAGAGGGTGATGATTGGGAAGCCTTCGTTGAGCCTCTCGACCAGTACTTCGTGGCCAACGAGCTGGATGGGGACGATTAAGCACAGGGCAATTCTCCGCACCGTGTGTGGGTCCACAATATACGGCCTCATCAAGAATCTGCTGGCACTGGAGAAACGAGCGGAGAAGACAAAAACAGAATTGTGTTCGGAACCACCTCAAGCCGAAGGAGAGCGTCTTAATGGCCAGGTATCGCTTCTACATGCACCACCACTCCAAGGGCCAGGACGTGGGGAGTTATGTCGCTGACCTGAGACGCCTTGTGGGAACTTGCGAATTTGCTGGATTTTTAGGGGAAATGCTGTGGGACTTTTTTGTGCTTGGCATTGGCCACAAGGTCATTCTTCACAAGCTGCTGTCCGCCGAATCCCTCGACCTGAGCAAGGCCATCACGATAGCCCAGGCATTCCTATCCACAAGCGATAATACCAGACAGACATCTTCCCAGCATCGAAGCTCACCAGCAAGTACTCTGCATAAAATAACGTCGCTAGCAGGCAGAACTGCATATGGCAGGGTCTACACATCTGCAGCTGCAAGACCTAGGATGACTGAGTCCGCCATTGGACGTGAATGCAAATCCATTAGCACCATATTGGCGCTGCGGGGGTAATCATCGAGCCCATCAATGTAGATTCAAGCACTACGTGTGCAAAGGCTGCAAAACAATGGGGCTCCTCCAGCGAATATGCAAGAATGCTGCGACTCACCACGTGGCAGAGTCGGCAGAGGATTATCGATCCAGCATTGATCACACAGAACAAACAAGAGGCAACTCAACCCGAGGAAGAAGTGTATAGGGTACACACCTTCACCACCAAGAGTCCTCCTACCATGCTGAAAGTAAAATTGAATGTTTTCTGGTATCAATGGAGTTGGACACGGGGTCGAGTCAGTCAATTATGAGCCAGAAGGCTTTTGAGAAACTGTGGGGCAACAAGGCACAAAGGCCCAAACTGAGCCCGATTCAGACAAAGCTGCACACCGACAGCAAAGAGCTCATACCAATCATTGGCAGTGTGACAGTTAAGGTATCGTACGATGGAGCTGTGCATGATTTATCACTGTGGATTGTACCAGGTGATGGCCCAACGCTATTCGGCAGAAGCTGGCTGGGAAAGATTCAATGGAACTGGGACGACATCAAAACACTATCTTCAGTGGATGATGCCTCGTGCACCCAAGTGCTGAGCAAGTTTCTGTCGCTATTTGAACCAGGCATCGCCAACTTCAAGGTGCAGATCCATCTAGTCCCCAATGCAAGGCCCGTTCATCACAAGGCTCGAACGGTTCCATATATGATGAGGGAGAAAGTCGAGATCGAACTGGACAGACTTCAACGAGAGGGAATCATATCACCAGTTGAGTTCAACGAATGGGCCAGTCCGATTGTTCCGGTGTTGAAAAGCGATGACACGGTCAGAATCTGCGAAGACTACAAGGTAACGATCAACCGAGTCTCGTTACAAGACCAGTACCCACTACCCAAGGCGGATGACCTGTTTGCAACGTTAGTGGGGGGGGGGATATCGTTCACCAAGTTGGACATAACCTCCACCTATATGACACAGGAGCTGGCTGAATATTCGAAAAGATTGACGTGCATCAACACACGCAAAAGACTGTTTATATACCACAGGTGCCCTTTTGGGATTCGCTCGGCTGCTGCCATCATCCAGAGGAACATGGAGAATCTGCTGAAATCGGTTCCGCACACCATTGTGTTTCAAGACGATATCCTGATCACCGGTCGTGACGCCACCGAATGCCTGCACAACCTGGAAGAGGTTCTAAGTCTAGACAGAGTGAGACTCAGGCTGAAACGCTCCAAGTGTGTTTTCCTGGCACCAGAGGTCGAATTTTTGGGGAGAAAGATTGCAGCAGATGACATCAGACTCACGGACTCAAAGGCAGAGGCCATCAAGAATGCACCCAGATCACAGAATGTGATGGAGCTGCGTTCGTTCCTGGGACTCCTCAACTATTTTGATAACTTTCTACCCGGGTTAAGCACTTTGCTGGAACCGTTGCACATGTTGCTACATAAGGGTGATGACTGGGTTTGGGGTAAATCTCAAGAGACAGCCTTTGAGAAGGCCAGAAACCTACTTTGTTCAAATAAGTTACTTGTACTGCATGTCCCGTGTAAATAGTTAGTGCTAGCTTGTGATGCATCTTCATACGGGGTCGGCTGTGTGTTACAGCAAACCAATGTATCGGACAAATTTCAACCAGTTGCATATGCGTCTAGAAGTCTGTCTAAGGCTGAAAGAGCCGACAGTATGGTCGAGAAAGAGGTGTTAGCATGTATATATGGGGTTAAGAAAATGCATTAATACCTATTTGGACTTCGGTTTGAGCTTGAAACCGACCAGAAACCGTGCATTTCGCTGTTTTCAGAAAGCAAAGGTATAAACACCAATGCTTCGTCCCATATCCAAAGATGGGCACTTACATTGTCTGCCTATGACTTTGTTATCTGCCACAGACCAGGCACAGAGAACTGTGCTGATGCCCTCAGTCGGCTACCATTGCCCACTATGGGGGCGGAAATGGCGCAGCCCGCAGACTTGCTTCTGGTCATGGATGCTTTTGAGGGGTCACCCATCACTGCTTGCCAGATCAGGACCTGGACCAGCCAGGATCCTGTGCTAACACTTGTAAAAATTTGCGTCCTCAATGGGAGCTGGTCGGCCGTTCCAGAGGAAATGGAAGATGAAATTAAGCCGTTTCATCGGCGCAAAGATGAAATGTCCATCCAGTCGGATTGTCTCTTATGGGGTAATCGCTTGGTTTTGCCAAAAAAAGGCATGGAAATGTTTATATGCGACCTACACAATACCCACCCAGGCATAGTCATGATGAAGGCTATAGCTAGGTTGCCTGTTTGGTGGCCCGGCATTGACTCGGATTTTGAATCATGCGTACACCAGTGCAACACGTGCTCACAATTGAGCAATGCACTAAGGGAGGCTCCATTGAGCCTGTGGTCATGGCCCTCCAAACCGCGGTCCAGGATCCACATAGATTTTGCTGGCCCCTTTCTCAGAAAGATGTTTTTAGTTGTAATGGACGCTTACTCTAAATGGATTGAATGTGTAATCATGTCATCCAGCACATCGACTGTCACCATTGAAAGCCTCCGGGCTATGTTCGCCACCCATGGCTTGCCCGACGTTCTTGTCAGTGACAATGGATCGTGTTTCACCAGCTCGGAAATCAACGAGTTTATGACCCGCAATGGCATCAAGCATGTTAGGTCTGCCCCATTTAAGTCCGCATCCAACGGTCAAGCTGAACAGGCAAACTATCAAGCAGAGCTTGAAATATATGATGGAAGGCTCCTTGCAGACCCTCTTATCTCGGGTTCTGCTCAGCTACCGGACACGACCCCAGTCGCTCACTGGGGTTCCCCCTGCAGAATTGTTAATGAAGAGAGCACTCAAAACCAGGCTCTCCCTAGTCTACCCGGATCTAAATGATCATGTGGAAACCCGGCATCACTGGCAAAACATGTACCATGATCGCGCGGCTGTATCGTGTGACATTGATGTTGATGACCCTGTGTTTGTCCTGAATTACGGTCATGATCCTAAATGGGTCGCTGGCACAGTCTTGGCCAAGGAAGGGAATAGAGCGTTTATAGTCAAACTATTGAATGGACAAACGTGTAGAAAGCATTTGGATCAGACCAAACTGCGGTTCACCGACAACCAGGAACAACCTGAAGAGGACATCACCATCATCGATCCACCAACACACACCCAACCAGCAATCGACCTCGCTGTCAATCAAGACGATGAACCCACCATTCCCAACAGTCCTGTCAGACCAGCTGTGCCACAGTGCAGCAATGGTCCGACCAACTCACCCATGTTAGAGTTTGAACTCATACGATCAACCAGGGAACGCAGGGTCCCAGATCGTCTCAACTTGTAAATAATTTGTATCAAAGACTTTGGGGGGGGAGTGATGTTATGTATGTAAACATTATAACCAGAGGGCAGAACTGTTGGAGACCCAAGGGTCACCTGGACACCTTGTGCAAGGGAGTATAAAAGGTTGTCTGCCATGCTGCTTAGGCACTCTGGAGTCATATTAAAGAGACTAAGGTCACATCAGTTTTAGCTCACAGTACTCAGTGTTGTGGAGTTCTTCCATACTTAACACACCCTATGCTAAGCTGCCTCACACACCTGCTGAACCCTTTAATAGGGTAGACATTAACTCACTCTTACATTCCTTGCAGGAAAGCTAGTACATAATCCAAGGGTGACCTTGAGAACAGGAGGAAATTCTGCTACTTTGCAAACGTTGACTCCATTGGAGGATGCTGCCATTGACATTACTGGTAGAGGGAGGACATGCAATGTTGGTGGTGTCGAGACTGGCGGTCACGCTCAGCAGGGTGCTTGGCCATTTCTCCTTCCTTTTCTCTTTCCACTTAACTTTCTAGGTCACATGCTCACACACACAGCATGACAAAACCTAGCGCTATATTGCACTGCCGTGCATCTGCTACTGCTTACCCTTGCAGATGACTTGGGCTCTGCAGCTACACAGAGGGTGGAAATCCTCTGAGAAGATGCACTGTCGTTCTTATCTTTCTGAACTTCAGGACAGAAATTGGCATGCTGTTACAGATAGATAGTGAGATGAGTGAGAGAGTGAGTGAGTGAGTGAGTGAAAGTACTTCCTTTATATAGCACCTCTCACAACCTCAGGATGTCCCAAAGCACTGGATTTGTGCCGGGCGTAACTTGCACTTGAAATGCCCCAAATTTGGTGCTGGTTCGGCCAGTTTCAGGTGAATTACGGTCACAATCTCATTGCAGTTCCCACCCCCCTCAGTGTCCCGGGGGCAATATTTATCCCTCAATCGACATCACTCAAAAAAACACAATGATCTGGACATTATTAGTGCCAGTTGTGGCTCGAAGGGTAGCACACACAAATGTGAGTCAGAAAATTATGGGTTCAAGTCCCGCTCCAGGACACCTGCTCTTCTTTGAAATAGTGCCATGGGATCTTTTATGTCCACCTTAGAGAACAGATGGGACCTTAGTTTAACGTCTCATCCGAAAGACGGCACCTCCGATAGTGCAGCACTGCCTCAGCACTGCGTTGGAATATCAGCCTAGATTTTTGTGTTCAGGTCCCTGGAGTGGGAGTGTGCTACCCACTGAGCCATTGGCTGATACTGCTTACAAGTTAGCAGGAGCTGGTGCAAGTTGAAAGAACAGCACAGGAAAGTAAGCTTGGATCCGACTTCTAAAAAGGACCAAGATGCAGACATTTGGGGTTCAGCCTTTAAAAGAAAAATGCTTTCTGCATACCAGCAGTTGCAGCCTGCCATGCAGCCACTACAACACGCTGGAGATTGCGGACAACGCTGTTGGGTTCTGGCGCCTGGCACCGAATCTCTGCAAACAGCCATGGAATGTGCAGTCACCTCAGTGGGTGCTGCAGCTTGGGCATCCTTGCAGAAGTTTTTGATGCAAATGGTGGCACATCTTGAGGATTGTCTCTTTGGGACCATACAGGTTCTGGGCTCCAGCACCTCGTCTGCCTTGGATAAGCTGGGAGACTAAATGGACAGGGGCTTCAATCATATCATGGACCTCCTACAGTCTGCTTTCTGCCAGAAAATGGGATTGTTGAGTCACAACCCAAAAACAGAGACAATCGTGCAATGGGAGTGGAAGCCTCCATGACTCCCCTCAACCTATGGTCGCACTGGTGTCAAAAGCCAGCCAGGCCAGACTGCCACAGGAGCTGCCGAATTTTCCCAGGCCCAAGCTCGTAGAGGTCACTAATAACAAGCATCCGAAGAGCTGTCACCTGAGGGGAAACACCTTGTAGGAGCACTAGAGTAGATCTGAGATCGCTTGAGAGGCACTATGGGCTCACACGTGGCTAATAATTGGGGTATAGATATTTGTGTAAGCCAGTAACATGATAAACCTGTAATAGTAGCTGGTGACTCTGCAGTGCCAGGTGACATGAATATCAATGTTGGTCTTCTGGCAGATGTAGATTATTGGAGAGTGCAAGGACTGGAATAGATGTTGGACATGACAGCAGGGGAGCAGGGATTGTTGAACTGAAGTGTTCTTCAATGAGCTGTTGCCGAAGAGCTCTGGCTGCAGGCAGGTGCTGGTGTTCGAGCTTTCGGCATCTTCGCCATCCTGTATGTCATCAGTAACTTTTTCCCTCATCTTGCTCAAGGTCCTCGTCCAAAGGTGCCTCCTTGCATTGTCGCCATTGCAGAGCAACGTTAAGCAGCATACAGCAACCCACTATCATACGGGACACTCCTGGTTTGCATTGGAGGAAGCCGTCAGATCTGTCCGAGCAGCGGAGTCCTTGCTTGACTGCTCTAATGTTCATTATGTGCTAGAAACTGCCTGATGTTACTGATACCTCCTCTTGCAGCCTGAATGGAGCTGGCGCGAAAGAAGTTCAGAGCTGCAATGACTTTAACTGAACGGACAGTGCAGTGCCAGCAATGGCAGTGGGTTGGAAGTCTTGTTGGAAGAAATGACACAGCTCTGTGACAGCCTCCCTAGAGAAGTGTAGCCTCCTTATGCACTGCTCCTCAGAGAAGTGCAAGCATGTTGTCCTGAGCCTATAGACTCTGGTAAAAGGGTAAGGATTCCTGTCAGCATACCTCCTTCAATCTGGTCTCTCTGTAGCTGTGTTTGCTTCTTCCTCCTCCGGCCAGAGTGGAATTGCCAGAAAGATCCAAATGTAAAAATGTACTTTGCCAGAACCTCCTTAAGTTTTCAAAAGTTTGTATAGCCACTACAAGCACTTTAAAATTGTCTAGTTACAAATCACTACAAAATAACCAACAAAATCTCTCCCAAACCCTTGCAGTGCGTTAAATGAGAGCAGGCAGGTATCACATTAAGCAGCGATGTAAAGGTTGTCTCCTGATCTGTACTATCCCTGGTTTGTGGGCGGGTTGAGGAAGTAGCAGTGCCAGCGCTGATTAATATGAAAATTACATTGTGGGTCCTAACAATTGATCCCTAGTTGAATATTTTAATTAGGCCCCAACTGTTTCTTGCAAGAGTGCTGTGTAAATGGGGTGGTCGCAAAATACAATCTGCTCTCATATTTCTACAGTCTATCAGCTCACCAGTCACTCTTAAATACACCATTTCCTTAGTTAGGGAAATATTCTTCCTGAAGCCCATTCTAATTAAAACTTCATTCCCATAAGCCACCTTATTGTTTCTGGCCTTCCCAAGTCCCTTGTCTGGAGCTTTGGTCCAAGACTGCGGTGTCCCTTCCCAGGGATCTTTGGAGTACCATTTCTCTCGCAGAAGACTTTGGCATTATTGCTTCCCCCCAAGGTGGTGTAGGTTGCTCTTTCTGTCCTGGAAGTGGCCTGGGTTACTTTGCTTGAGTCCCAGAGGAGGCTCATATTGCTGCTTTTCTCTCAGAGAAGGCCTGGTTTGCTCTTTCCCTCCCAGATGTCATTCTTTACTCCGCTAAGATGCCAAAATCAAAACCGAGCAATTGCAAGTTTATTATTCACCATAAAAATGCCCACACACTTAGTTAAATCAAAATACTCTCCATGCCATCCTTAAAAAGGGCAATTTCTTTGACCCCAAACTAAATACTTCAAGACCCTCTATTTCTTCATGTATTTAATTGTTTTGGTTTGAGAATCCCCTTATAAACTAATGGCCCGGTAACTTTTCATCTGCTGAAGATTCAATATTGTTTAAACCACTGGTCAGGAGTATAAAAACTATTAATGTGCATGTTCTTTTTAAAAGGCTATGGAACAGACTAAGGGGCAGCATGAATTAAGTACTTTGAAATTTAATACAACACATTTCGAGGCAGTTCGCAGCTTTCTCATATATGTTTTATCTACCACTCTTCAAGGGCATCTCCTTGATGATAAATCTAGTTTATTACTCAAATGCCTTCAAAGAATGGAATGAAATGATCAAAACCAGTTAGAATGGCTTCTGTGGCATATTTCTTGTGGTGCAGACGGTTTTCAGTCAGCTATTAATAAATCAAAATAATTACAATGTTTGACAGTAAACCAGCTTGCCCTGCTGCACAGTAGTGAGAACTGAGCAGAAGTTGATTGAATTGCCACCACTTCAGCTTTCGCAGAGGAGGGGAAGGAAGGGTATGGATGAGAAAGGAGAACATTTTTTTTTAATTACATGAGCATGCTTGAATGAGAACAGACTCTGGCCAGAGAGATGCTCAGTGTTAGAGGTTTTACTATAGGTTTGTATAGTGTTAGCTGTAGCTCAGTGGGTAGCACACCCGCCTCTGAATCAGAGGTTGTGGGTTCAAAGTCCCACCCCAGGAACTTGAGCACATAACTCTAGGCTGACACTTCAGTGCAGTACAGAGTGATTGCTGCACGGTCGTGGTTGCCGTCTTTCGAATGAGATGTTAAACCAGGGCCCCATCTGCCCGCTCAGGTGGATGTAAAAGATCCCATGGCACTATTTTGAAGAAGAGCAGAGAAGTTATCCCCGGTGTCCTGGCCAATATTCATCCCTAAATCAACATAACAAAAAAACAGATTATCTAGTCATTATCACATTGCTGTTTGTGAGACTTTGCTGTGCGCAAGTTGGCTGCTGCGTTTCCCATATTACAACAGTGACTACACTCCAAAAGTACTTCATTGGCTGTAAAGCGCTTTGAGATGTCCGGTGGCCATGAAAGGCGCTATATAAATGCAAGTTTTTCTTTCTTTATCAAGCAACCGTACAGTTCGCAATTCTCCAAATCAAAACATGCCCCAGCAGAGCCTTCAGGTTCTTGTCTCACGATACCATTGGCATGCTCAGTTATTGAATTACTAGGCTGACACATACACTGTGTTTTCCTCTATGCAGAAAGTGACAAGATATTCCCATGAGGCCCCTTTACACAGCAGCTTCATGTCAGTCCTCTTGAGTCAAAAGTGACCTTAAACCCGGCAGTGCGGGATAATGAGGAGCATTTGGATTTTCAACATGAATCTAAAATATTGTTGCAGGTTGGATCTTCCAAATGTAAGTACAAGCTGTGAGAGTTTGATTTCTATCTTGTGAACTGGATCAGCAGTCTGCATTCACCTGCTTAAATAATTATCGGCAAAAAAGCATTTCAATTGGCTTTTCCCCCCTATTCTGCTTGAGAAATTGCTGCAGTGCTCATTACTATCCGGGCGCTGTGAATCTTCACTGAGTGCAGTTCATTTTCACTACAAGCCTTGCTCAAAGATAAATGGTGTTGTTTTGACAATAGTTGTAGCTCTCATCACTGTATATGTGACATGAGGCACATGTCATTTATTAGACGAAGAAAAGGTTGTATCCAGTTCTATCCTGTCCCACTATAAGCGTACTGTTCATAATCACATGATGCGAGAAATGCTTAGCATCCTGGAAATATGAAAATAAATAAAAATTAAAACAACACCTTAAGCTCTGGAATTCCCTCCCTAAGGCTCTCCTCCTCTCTTCGTCTCTCTCCTCCTTTATGATGCTCCTTAAAACATACCTCTTTGACCAAGCATTTGGTCACCTGTCCTCATAGATCCTTAATAAAAACAGAAAATGCTGGTAATCTCAGCATCTGTGGAGAGAAACAGTTAATGTTTCGGGCCTGTGACCCTTCGTCAGAACTGGAAAAGTTCGAGATGCAACAGATTCACTGAAAGGGGAGGGGTGGAAAGAACAAAAGGGAAGGTCTGTGATAGGATGGAAGGCAGGAGTGATTTAAGAGACAAAAGGGACGGTGGGCAAAAAAGAGATGGTAATGGCACGTTAGGAAACAAAAGATGAGTCTAGATGGGGTGTGAATGACGGACTCGTCACCAGCTGCCATGGGAAAGAGAAAAAAAAGGGGAGGTTGTAAATCTGTTACATCTCGAAATTTTCCAGTTCTGCCAAAGCATCACAGACCTGAAACATTAACTGTTTCTCTCTACAGATGCTGCCTGACCTGCTGAGATTTCCAGCATTTTCTGTTTTTATTCCAGATTCCAGCATCCGCAGCATTTTGCTTTTGTACTAATATATCCTTGTGTGGCTTGGTGTCAAATTTTGTCTGGAAATGCTCCCGGGAAGCGCCTCGGGACACTTTTTTATGGTAAGGGCATTACCATAGGTTGTTGTTGTTGAAATGTATCTACATCTTTGATGAGCATTATGGACTGCAAAAATAATGAAGGAGGGAGCCCAGTGGTAACTATGAGATCACATCTATGTGCATATTGCAGACGGTACTGGAGCAAGGTCAAAGTCTAGGTTCTGAGCAAAATAACTGTGCACAATATGGTTTGACCAGAAAGTCTAAGGAACTCATTGAAGAAAATGAGGTGTGGGATTTTCCTCATAGCTGCCGTGACTGGAACTTTCCCGCAACAGCAGTGAAAGCCTTGTTTATGTGTGTAAGTAGGGTCACCGGCAAAGTTAAGACAACGGAGCAGGAGCAAACTCCAAGGAGCTTAACCAGGGGTTTCAAGTAAAACAGTTTGTTTTAGGTGTAATCGAAGAAAATGTGACCCATTGATCAGCATCCCACCGAGCCATACGGAGCAGGCAGGTCCCAGGTTTGACCCCAGTTTACGCGGAGTTAGCCGATCTCAACTGGAGGTGCTACAACTTGCCTCAGCGCTAAAGGGCGCAGGAGAAAAAAACGGTCCAGCTTCCCAACTCCTGATCGCTATCTGATGGCTTGTATCAGGAGACAGCAGGACTGGCTTCACTGCGATGGACCCTGCTATTGCACAGGCTGCTTTCTCCAGATCCACTCATGAAAAATGGCCACAATGATGAGGTATCAACGATGAGGGTTGTTGACTGCCATGGAACCCTACCACTGCATGGGACAGTGCCATCAGGAGAAAAAGGAACAGAGTTGGGGAAATGGAAGGCAAAATATCAAACCTGCACAAAGTAAATCCAAGATAAAGTGCAAGATATAGATATGCCATAGGCTAACTACAAAAGCCCTTAAAATCAAACACATTTGTGTGGTATTGTTCGGACTTCCTTATTTTTAAATGAGAAAATAATGGTGTAGCAAAGCAGTTGCCTTGTACAAAATAAATCTTTATATATCGCTACAAGGATATGACAGAACAGTATTAAACTGCTGAGAGTGACCTCTGAACTCTCACATCTGCCCATTCTCTGAAGCGCCCACGTACGATATATTAGTGCAGGAGCAAAAGAAAATTCACTTGTGTTTTAAAAAATATATAGATTTCGCAAACATTTGTTAATCAACAATTTCATCTGATGGAGCAAGTTTAGTGGAAACTTGTGGAATTAACACTTTGCTACTAAATACAATAGTCGGATTGGCCAACTGATTCTTTTATTGGTTTAAGTGAAGTGGTTGGAATTGCTTCCTGTAACCACTGCAATGGAAAAGGATATAATGATATAGAATTAAGTGACTGGGCATATTTGTAAACATCTTGCATTTTACTTCACTTCAAATTCCATGAGATGAAATTGTTCATTAACAAATGTTTAAGGAATGTATTATTTTTTTTAAAACCACTCGTGAATTTTCTTTTGCTCCTATAATAATATATCACAGAGAAAGGGCAGATGTCACTCTCAGCAGTTTAATACCGTTTTATCTGCTGCAAAGACACATCTCAGTGGTGATAAATAAAGATTTGTTCTGAATGAGGCAACTGCTTTGCCACTATTTTCAAATGAAAGATAAGGAAATGCTTTTTATTTCACTTCAAACTTAGAGCCCAATAAAGCAAATGATTCACAGCCACAGAAATGTGTGTGGCAGAGCTGGAAGGTATTTGTGGGATTGTTTGTTTCTATGGTAACACGTGCTCATATCAGTTGACAGGAAGCAGACTGTCTGCCATTTTAACAGTTACCTTAATAATAGGAACCATTTACCAATAAAATAAAAACCAGATTCAGGTCAAATGGATCCAAAAGGGTAACTGAAATCAAATGTAAATGCTTTAAACAAATGACATCATATGTGCTTAGGCTGCCTCTTCAATATTTGATAATCATTTATCATAAAATCATCCCAGACTGGCAAGCTCTTAAATTCCACTTGAACTAAATCACAAACATGTGCCGCAGTGAGTTTTTCCTGAGAGCGCACGGTCTCGACTGCTGGTTGAGCATTGCTCTTGTGATGGCCTCATGTGCAAATGTTACCACGGGCACTGAAGTTATGCTGTGGGATTATTAGCCTGCAAATAAAAACATAAGAAATAGGAGCAGGCCTGTGCAGGCCACTAGGCCCTTCGAGCCTGCTCCGCCTTTCAATAAGACCATGGCTGATCTTCTACCTCAACTCCACCTTCTGCAATATCCCCATATCCCTTTGATTCCCTTAGTATCCGTATTGCTCTGGAATTCATCATGAATTTGTTTTATTTGAGGTGTTGATCTATTGAAAATGATTGGAAGAATTTCAGACAAATGTGCTAAGTGTTCGTGTGCGAGTAACCCATGGTGTAATCTCAGGGCCATAGTGCTTTTGTGACACAACAATGGGTTTCAACGTGTACTTCATCATTTTGTCACAGTGTTCTTTCCCCACAGGTAGCAGTTTTTTCCTCTGTTGTTTCTTTTTTTCACACTTCTCCTGAATGAACTAAAAGAAAGAATGATTTGCATTTATATAGCGCCTTTCACACCTTCAGGACATCCCAAAGAGCTTTAGAGCCAATGAAGTACTTTTGAAGCATAATCACTGTTGTATTGTAGAAAATGCGGCAGTCAATTTGTGCACAGCAAGCTCCCGCAAACAATAATGAAATAAATGACCAGATCATCTGTTTTTTTAAGGAGTGGATTCAGGGATAAATGTCAGCCAGAACACCGAAAGAACTCGCCTGCTCTTTTTCAAATAGTGTCGCGGGATCCTTTACTTCCACTTGGGGCACTCCCTCAGTACTGCACTGGAGTGCCAGCCTAGATTTTGTGCTCAAGTCTCTGGAGTGGGACTTGAACCCACAATCTTCTGACTTAGAAGGTGAGAGTGCTACTCACTGAGCCATGGCACCAGCAGCCAAACTGTACCTCATCCAGTTGGTGATTCTTCGTGTGCGAGCCTTGACACCGAGTTGTGGAAGGCTATGCACCTCAAAAGTAGTAATTTCAGGATTGCTACCAGTGCCATGTGCTAGTCAGAATAGGAATCACAGGATAGCTCAGATGAATATGTGGCTTGAGCATGGTGCAGAAGGGAGGGATTCAAATTCCTGGGGCATTGGAACCGGTTCTAGGGGAGGTGGGACCAGTACAAACTGGATGGTCTGCACCTGGGCAGGACCGGAACCAATGTCCTAGGGGGAGTGTTTGCTAGTGCTGTTGGGGAGAAGTTAAACAAATATGGCAAAAGAATGGGAACTTATGTAGGGAGATAGAGGGAAATAAAATGGAATCAGAAACAAAAGATAGAAAGGAGAATAGTAAAAGTAGAGGGCAGAGAAACCCAAGGCAAAAAACAAAAAGGGCCAAATTACAGCAAAATTCTAAAGGGGCAAAGTGTGTTAAAAAGACAAGCCTGAAGGCTCTGTGCCTCAATGCGAGGAGTATTCAGAATAAGGTGGACGAATTAACTGCGCAGATAGCAGTTAATGGGTATGATGTAATTGGCATCACAGATACATGGCTCCAGGGTGACCAAGGCTGGGAACTCAACATCCAAGGGTATTCAGCATTCAGGAAGGATAGACAGAAAGAAAAAGGAGGCGGGGTGGCGTTGCTGGTTAAAGAGGAAATTAATGCAATAGTAAGGGGGAACATTAGCCTGGATGATGTGGAATCGGTATGGGTGGAGCTGCGGAATTCCAAAGGGCAGAAAATGCTAGTGGGAGTTGTGTACAGACCACCAAGCAGTAGTAGTGAGGTTGGGGACAGCATCAAACAAGAAATAAGGGATGTGTGCAATAAAGGTACAGCAGTTATCATGGGCGACTTTAATCTACATATTGATTGGGCTAACCAAACAGGTAGCAATGCGGTGGAGGAGGATTTCCTGGAGTGTATTAGGGATGGTTTTCTAGACCAATATGCCAAGGAACCAACTAGAGAGCTGGCCATCCTAGACTGGGTGATGTGTAATGAGAAGGGACTAATTAGCAATCTTGTTTGCAAGGCCCCTTGGGGAAGAGTGACCATAATATGCTAGAATTCTTTATTAAGATGGAGAGTGACACAGTTCATTTGGAAACTAGGGTCCTGAACTTAAGGAAAGGTAACTTCGACGATATGAGGCGTGAATTGGCTAGAATAGACTGGCAAAGGATACTTAAAGTGTTGATGGTGGATAAGCAATGGCAAACATTTAAAGATCACGTGGATGAACTTCAGCAATTGTACATCCCTGTCTGGAGTAAAAATAAAACGGGGAAGATGGTTCAACCATGGCTAACAAGGGAAATTAAGGATAGTGTTAAAGCCAAGGAAGAGGCATATAATTTGGCTAGAAAAAGCAACAAACCTGACGACTGGGAGAAATTTAGAATTCAACAGAGGAAGAATAAGGGCTTAATTAAAAGGGGGAAAATAGAGTACGAGAGGAAGCTTGCAGGGAACATAAAAACTGACTGCAAAAGCTTCTATAAATATGTGAAGAGAAAAAGATTAGTGAAGACAAAAGTAGGTCCCTTGCAGTCGGATTCAGGTGAATTTATAATGGGGAACAAAGAAATGGCAGACCAATTGAACAAATACTTCGGTTCTTTCTTCACGAAGGAAGACACAAATACCCTTCTGATTGTACTCGGGGACCGAGGGTCTAGTGAGAAGGAGGAACTGAAGGATATCCTTATTAGGCAGGAAATTGTGTTGGGGAAATTGATGGAATTGACTGCCGATAAATCCCCGGGGCCTGATAGTCTGCATCCCAGAGTACTTAAGGAAGTGGCCCTAGAAATAGTGGATGCATTTGGGGGGTGATCATTTTCCAACAATCTATTAACTCTGGATCAGTTCCTATGGACTGGACGATAGCTAATGTAACACCACTTTTTAAAAAAGAGGCAGAGAGAAAATGGGTAATTATAGACCGGTTAGCCTGACATCAGTAGTGGGGAAAATGTTGGAATCTATCATTAAGGATGAAATAGCAGTGCATTTGGAAAGCAGTGACAGGATCGGACCAAGTCAGCATGGATTTATGAAAGGGAAATCATGCTTGACGAATCTTCTGGAATTTTTTGAGGATGTAACTAGCAGAGTGGACAAGGGAGAACCAGTGGATGTGGTGTATTTGGCCTCTAAAAAGGCTTTTGACAAGGTCCCGCACAAGAGTTTGGTGGGCAAAATCAAAGCACATGGTATTGGGGGTAATGTACTGTTGTGGATAGAGAACTGGTTGGCAGACAGGAAGCAGAGAGTCGGGATAAACGGGTCCTTTTCAGAATGGCAGTGACTAGTGGAGTGCGCAGGGCTCAGTGCTGGGACCCCAGCTCTTTACAATATACATTAACGATTTAGATGAAGGAATTGAGTGTAATATCTCCAAGTTTGCAGCTGACACTAAACTGGGTGGCGGTGTGGGCTGTGAGGAGGACGCTAAGAGGTTGCAGGGTGACTTGGACAGGTTAGGTGAGTGGGCAAATGCATGCAGGTGCAGTATAATGTGGATGAATGTGAGGTTATCCATTTTGGGCGCAAAAGCACAAAGGCAGATTATCTGGATGGCGGCAGATTAGGAAAAGGGGAGGTGCAACGAGACCTGGGTTACATGGTTCATCAGTAACTGAAAGTGGGCATGCAGGTACAGCAGATGGTGAAGAAGGCAAATGGTATGTTGGCCTTCATAGCTAAGGGATTTGAGTATAGGAGCAGGGAGGTCTTACTGCAGTTGTACAGGGCCTTAGTGAGGCCTCACCTGGAATATTGTGTTCAGTTTTGGTCTCCTAATCTGAGGAAGGACGTTCTTGCTATTGAGGGAGTGCAGAGAAGGTTCACCAGACTGATTCCAGGGATGGTTGGACTGTCATATGAGGAGAGACTGGATCAACTGGGCCTTTATTCACTGGAATTGGAAGGATAAGAGGGGATCTCATAGAAACGTATAAGATTCTGACGGGACTGGATAGGTTAGATGCGGGAAGAATGTTCCTGATGTTGGTGAAGTCCAGAACCAGGGGACATAGTCTTAGGATAAGGGGTCGGCCATTTAGGACTGAGATGAAGAGAAACTTCTTCACTCAGAGTTGTTAACCTATGGAATTCCCTGCTGCAGAGAGTTGTTGATGCCAGTTCATTGAATATATTCAAGAGGGAGTTAGATATGGCCCTTACGGCTAAGGGGATCAAGGGGTATAGAGAGAAAGCAGGAAAGGGGTACTGAGGGAATGATCAGCCATGATCTTATTGAATGGCGGTGCAGGCTCGAAGGGCCGAATGGCCTACTCCTGCACCTATTTTCTATGTTTCTATGTTTCTATGGGGAGCATCACACGTCAGCCTGACTCTGTCCACACGCAATATACACAACTGCACACTTTCCAGTACAGGTGAATGAATAGTGAGTTGGATTGTCCACTTTGGCTGTCTTTTCTCCTCCCTTAGCTTGAGTTACTGAGTTGAATTGTGAGAGCCCTGTCGCTGCCACCCTGTGAGTGAGATCAACCAACTCAGCACAGACCAGCGAACAAACCCGAGACATTCTGGTGTGTGTGTGTGTGTGTGTGTGTGGTTCAGTTCCGCTCCAAGCAATCCATTTACTCACTAAGCTGTGGGTCGAGCACCAGTATCTTTCACAAAGACAGCGTCTCCTTCAAATCACATAAAGCGAGACTGGTACAGCATGAAGGAAAGGGGGGGGCGGGAAATGGCTTAAAATTAAGCCACCCAATTTGGATTTCTTTTAGTTTTCAATGCCCATTTTAGCGATTTTATTCAGAATTTGCAGCCATGCAATGCTGTATTAGTGGTGCTTGATCTCAACACTTAAAGCAAGCAAGCTCATAGATGTGGCATGTTGAAAAATAAGTCGATCTGGTGAAGCTGTTCGCCACCCATGGAGGATAAGCATCGTTCTCAACAGTTAGCTGATAGACAGGATTTAAGTTGTTCAAAGCTTACCTGCTGATTGGGCCCCAAAGGAAAGGAAGGTAGCCACAGTCTACAGATGTCTACCTAAAAGCAAATGGCAAAAGCTCATTGTTAGATTTACAGTTCACTGAGCTGAGAGTAAAGGCTGTCATTTAGGCTACATCACATCTGAAGCAGTCTGAATTGATCACAGTTTATAATTTTGCCCACATGGTCCAGGAAGAAAAGCACTTTCTTATCATAATTTGAAAGGGTTACTCTGCTTTCACTGGTCAGATATAATACATACCATATTGTATTAAAACATCAATAAATTAACTGAGAGTCTGGTCATGTGACTGTGGATTAGATCAGCCCAGCTTGTAGCTGAAGCTGACTAAACCAATAAAGTCAATATTCATTTAGGTGCAGACTATTTTACTTTCACCATCCTCTGCTTATGGTTATCCATAAGATTTTAGCCTTGATGGTGCAGTTGCTGGTTCTCTCAAAGAGTAAGCTCACTTGTGCGCCCTAACTTCAATCTTAATGATCTTGGTAAAAAAAATCTTCTTCCACTGTAACTCGAGGTTATTCAAAACTCGGCAGCCCATGTCCTAACTCGCACCAAGTCTGTTCAACCATTACCCCTATGCTCGCTGACCTGCATTGGCTCTGGTTAAGCTATGCCTCGATTTCAAAATTCTCATCCATGTTTTCAAAGCCCTGCATGGCCTCGACACTCCCTATCTCTGTAATCTCCTCCAGCTCCATAACTTCCCCAATCCGAGATATCTGCGCTCTTCTAATTCTGCCTTCTTGAGCATCCCTGATTATAATCGCTCAACCATTGGTGGCCGTGCCGTCAGCTGCCTGGGCCCTAAGCTCTGGAACTCCCTGCCTAAACCTCTCCGCCTCGCTACCTCTCTTTCCTCTTTTAAGACGCTCCTTAAAACCTACCTCTTTGACCAAATCTGTCCTAATATCACCTTATGTGAAGTGTCTTTGGACATTTTACTATGTTAAAGGTGCTATATAAATACAAGTTGTTGTTGTACCATATTCTTCAACCACTGCAACCAGCATCAGGGTTTATGATTGCCAGGTTTGTTTGATTCTCTATATTCTAGACACCAATAGGATCTCTGGTCCCGAAGTATTCCTCCTCAAGAGGTGTACTTTTGAACTTATTTCAGTCCCTCGGAATCGAGGAAGATTTGCTTCCACTCCTAAAGTGAGTTCTATGGTGGCTGAACAGTCCAACATGACAGCCACAGACTCTTTCACAGGTGGGACAGATATTCGTCGGGGGAAGGGGGGGGGTGGCACTGATTTACCACAAGCTCCTTCTGTGCCTGCGCCTGACCTCTTCACGCTCGCGGCGTTGAGATGCGAAGAGCTCAACGCCCTCCCGGATGCACTTTCTCCACCTAGGGCTGTCTTCGGCCAGGGTCTCCCAGGCGTCAGTGGTGATGTCGCACTTCACCAGGGAGGCTTTGAGGTGTCCTTGTAATGTTTCCGCTGCCCACCTTTGGCTCATTTGCCATGAAGGAGCTCCACATAGAGCAATTGTTTGGGGAGTCTTGTTTCTGGCATGTGAACTATGTGGCCTGCCCAGCGAAGCTGATCGAGTGTAGTTCATGCTTCAATGCTGGGGATGTTAGCCTGGGTGAGGACACTGATGTTGGTGCGTCTGTCCTCCCAGGGGATTTGCAGGATCTTGCGGAGACATCATTGGTGATATATTTCCAGCGACTTGATATGTCTTCTGTAAGTTGTCCATGCCTCTGATCCATACAGGAGGGCGGGTATTACTACAGCCCTGTAACCATGAGCTTGGTGGTAGGTTTGAAGGCCTGGTCTTCGAACACTCTTTTCTTCAGATGGCCGAAGGCTGCACTGGCACACTGGAGGCGATGTTGAATCTCCGCATCAATGTCTGCCTTTGTTGACAAGAGGCTCCCGAGGTATGGGAAGTGGTCCACGTTATCGAGGGCCGCACCGTGAATCTTGATGACTGGGGGGGGCACTCCTGTGCGGTGAGGACAGGCTGGTGGAGGACCTTTGTCTTATGGATGTTAAGAGTAAGGCCCATGCTTTCATATGCCTCGCTGAATACATCGACTATATCCTGGAGTTCAGCCTCAGAATGTGCGCAGACGCAGGCATCGTCCACATACTACAGTTCAACGACAGGTTGGGGTGATCTTGGACCTGGCCTGGAGGCAGCGTAGGTTAAACACCTTCCCACTGGTTCTGTAGTTTAGTTACATTCCAGCAGGGAGCTTGTTGACAGTGAGGTGGAGCATGGCAGCGAGGAAGATTGAGAAGAGAGTTGGAGCGATGACGCAGCCCTGTTTCATCCCGGTTTGGACGTGGAATAGGTCTGTAATGGATCCGCTGGTAAGGATCACGGTCTGCATGTCGTTGTGGAGCTGGCGAAGGATGTTGACAAACTTTTGGGGGCACCCAAAACCGGGGAGGATGTTCCATAAACCCCCACGGTCGACAGTGTCAAAGGCCTTTGTAAGATCGAAAAAAACCATGTACAAGGGCTGGCGCTGCTCCCTGCATTTTTCCTGCAGTTGTCGTGCTGCAAAGATCATGTCCGTTTTTCCCTGTAGGGGACGAAATCCGCACTGTGACTCCGGGAGGAGCTCCTCGGCCACAGGGAGAAGACAGCTGAGGAGAACTCTAGCGACAACTTTCCCAGTGGTTGATAGCAGGGAGATTCCCCTGTAGTTGCCGCAGTTGGATTTGTTCCCCTTTTTAAAAATGGACACAATCACTGCATCTCTGAGATCTCCCAGCATGCTCTCCTCCTTCCAAGTGAGAGAGATGAGGTCATGTATCGGCGCCAACAGTGCCTCATGTAAAATGAAACTAACATGATTTAATGGTGACGTCCAGAGAGAGATTAAACTAAAGCGGAAGTATTTTTTATTAGATGTAAGTAAAATAGCTCTCCAGAGAACAGGGGCAGGTATAGGGTCAGTTGAGGGCAACAACATTTTCTATCAGTTCACGCAAAAGACCAAGGGAAAGGGGATTGGTGTGACAGTGATAACAATGTCCTTTGTTAAGCTATGTTAGGAGTCAGGGAGAGATCAAAGACTGCAGAAGGCCTTTGAGAGACTGCAGATTCCCAAGATGTGGAGGAGGTGCTGAATGGTTACCACCTGCTTAGCTGAATGATATTCACCACAGACTACTTCAGGAAATGTGGGCTCTATTTTACCAGGTGTTGGCCCACGGATTGACCAGTTTGTTACAGTCTGGGAATGGTCCTATGGGCTGAAACAGAGGCCTGTGTGGTGCCTCTGTTTAAAAAGAGTGCAAGTCACAACCTGCAAATTATAGGCCAGTTAGTTTCATGAACAACAACTGGCAAGACTGTCGCGGAACGTTTCTTAGAGGGAATTATTAGAAATGCGCTGTAAGATCATTTGGAAACTGAAACTGCAATGATTATTAGGGAATCCCAACAGAGTTCTTGGAAATGGAGGTCCTGTCTCACTAACTTGGTCTTATTTTTTGATATTTATGCACCTGGATTTCTGGAAAGCCTTCAATAAAGTAACATAAAAAACGCTGTTAAATAAAGGACCGCGGTCAAATTGTAAACTGGATTTCAATTTGGTTATTTTCACATCAGTAGAGGATGATAATTCAAGATTGAGGTTCTGAGTAGGGTTAGTCACTAATGGAGTCCCTACGGTTCCATTTTAGGTCCATTATTCTTCACCATCTTTATCAATGATTTAGATGAAGGCATCAGAAGTAAGATCATAAGTTTGCTGACGCATAAAGGCGCATGCAGGAGTTAGGACTTCAAACAAAATAATTAGCATACAGGCTGATTTAGATATAATTAGATATAATGGGAGAATAGGCTTGATTGTGGCAGATGCTCTTCAATGTTGATGAATGCATTGTGATGCATTAGGGTGGGGGTAATTCCAGGTGTGTGTACATCAAGCAGGGTTACCTACTTAAGGCCTCGAACAGGAGACAGCCCTGCCGTTGTTGTTCATGAAACACTGAAAGTCCAAGTCCAGTATCACAAGGCTGTAGGGAAGGCGAATATCGTATTAGGATGTAGAGTTACAATACAAATACAATATTTACACTTTGTAAGATGCTGTGTCCAGTCTTGGTCACCTCACACGGTGGGAATATTGAAGCTCTGGAGTAGGACCAGAGGAGGACCACCCGTTAGCGGCGTGGAAGATGCCGATGCGTGAGTTCTTTTAACGTGGGGTGGTCATTGCACACCGGCTACCACACGGGCTTAGCTGAGCGAAGTCTTGGTCCAGTGGCAAGACGACTGGAGAGCATGCACTGCTATATGGGCCTAGTTGTCTACGGCAAGATGTTGGCCACAGGCTCGGCGCTGAGTAGCGCACTTGATGGTAGGTGGTCCGAGGCTTGGTTGGGGGGAGGCATTGGGAGGGTCAGTGGCCCACTGGAGTTCAGGGTGGGAGGTCAGGGGGGTCACCACATGTTGGAGGGGGAGAAGAGGCCAGATTGATACCAAATGTAGAGCACTTTGTTCTCAGGAAAGGCTCCAGGGAACTTGGGAAATGTAAACTTTGAAAGGGAATATGATTGAAGTCTTTAAAATGTTACTGAGAATAGATTTTATTTCGCCGGTTAAGTTATTTGAGCTGAATCGGGCAGGTAGGATTAAGGTATCAGGTTAGAGGTATCTGGAATTATTTATTTTCCCAGAGAATCATTGACCTCTTGGACAGATTACCAGAATGTGCGTGAGTACAGATTCCCTTCAAAAGGGAGCAGGCAAGTTCATGTGAATAGAAGACAAATAAAGTTGTATAAGTAGATGGGTCTCACAGTGATTAGTGTTACCTTTTACCGCAGTCTCCTGGAGCAAGTTCCCAAAGTTTGCCTAAATTGGACTCACTTTTTTTGGTTTTACTTTTTGCTTCTTTCAGAGGACCAGGGAATGGTCTGATGGTGACCATAGGTTGTACCATGTCAGGATGGGACAGGTTGAAAAGACAAATGATCTGTTCTTGTCCCTCTGTTTTGTATATTCACATCTCTTCAATCTCTCTTACTCCCAACCCACCTTCCATTCTCCTTGGACATTCACTCGTGTCACCCCCTATCCTTAACAATGTTAACCCCTCTTAACCTTCGCACTCCCATCCTATTGTTCTAATATTTGCACTTTGTAAATATACGGAAGTTAATGTTAACTTTGAAATTATTTATCACCTGTAAAGTTCTGGTCTTGTCTGTGATCAGCAGCATGACTTGACATAACTGGAGCATCAGTGACATTGTTTGCTATGTTACTCATCCCTGGAACTTTTTGCTAAACTATCTATCACTGCCTTTAATGGGAACTGGCACTGTGCACTCAAACAAATAACCGTAATTTGACCTCATAATAAAGATATGCTCATGATTTTCTCGTTTACTCTAAAATTGATTTATCTGACTCATGCTTTGACTATTTTCACATTAATTCAAGGGTTCTTCAGAGCTCTGTATCTCTCCGTTTTATTCTTCCTCTCTAATAATGGCCTAATTGCAAGATCCTACAAATCCCCTGGGAGGACAGACGCACCAACATTAGCGTCCTCGACCAGGCCAACATCCCCAGCATTGAAGCATTGACCACACTTGATCAGCTCCGCTGAGCAGGCCATATTATTTGCATGCCAGACACGAGACTCCCAAAGCAAGCGCTCGACTCGGAACTCCTTCACGACAAACGAGCTAAAGGTAGGCTGAGGGAACGTTACAAGGAAACCCTCAAAGCCTCCCTGATAAAGTGCAACATCCCCACTGACATCTGGGAGTCCCTGGCCAAAGATCGCCCTAAGTGGAGGAAATGCATCTGGGAGGGCGCTGAGCACCTTGAGTCTCATCACCCAGATCATGCAGAAATCAAGCACGGGCAGCAGAAAGAGCATGTGGCAAACCAATCCCACCCACCCTCTCCCTCAACCTGTGACAGAGACTGTGGTTCTCGTATTGGACTGTTCGGCCACCTAAGGACTCATTTTTAGAGTGGAAGCGAGTCTTCCTCGATTCCGAGGGACTGCCTATGATGATGAATATATAGAGCACTCAACCTTAGTCCTTCTTCATCTTCTCACATATTCAGTTCCATTACCTCCTTTGATCTCAAATTGATCAAACGGTCTTCAAGAATATCAATTCTTTCTTTTTTTCTCAACAATTTATAAATTTCTAAAACGCCCAAGTCCTTGAATACAGGTTATCTATCTTGGGAGACACTTATAGCCCGTTTCTCATGCTTTTGAACAGGATACAGGAAACAGATTAGCTTCCAGCGCCTCTCTCCATATCGAATGTTTCAATTATTCTTCTACTCTCTCCCCTTTCTCTCTGTATTTTATTGATATTGTTATGGCAAGTGATCCTCTGAACTTTGCCAACTTATAACCTTCTAAGCTACAAATATAACATATTACACACTCTCGCCCTGTTATGTTGAAGCCAAGGCTCATCACACATTCTCCTTCACCACATCCTTCTTTCCCAGAAACTCAAAACTGGGCAGCACTTTACCTTCCTCAATTTTTCCCTCCATCGTCAATCTAAAACCAAACCCTGACATCACTTAATCACTACTTCCTGATTTACCTTATCTTTTCTTTAACTATTTGCAACCTAACAATCAACATTTTGAGCCTTTGTTCTCCACCTTGGCTTCTCAAATTGGGCCGTAATTTGTGGTCAGCGGCAAAGCAAAGGCGCTCGCTGCTGGCCCTGACAAAATCTACCTACAGAGATCTCGCGATCTCTGCGGTGAGAAGTTTGCCTTTTTCAACGTTCGATTGATTTCAGCGCTGTGAACAGGGGGTTCCTATGGTGATACTACAGTGATATCAACATGCTATCTAAGCAGCCAATCATATTGAAAAATTTTCACAGGCAGCAAACCAAGAAATGAAAAGCAGCCTTTATCTGGATTTTTAAAAAATGTTACAGAGAGCGAAATAAACATGGGGGGTGTGGGTCGAAATTCCCTTTATTACGCAGCCAGTTAGCACCGGTGCTCGGTGGCTAATGGGCAGCATTGGCCTACTGTCGGTGTTAAGCGGCGTCCACCTCAGGAGAAATTTGGTAGGCTCTTTGGTAGAGGTGCCAAGAGGTAACGCTGTGCCGACTAATGCCAACCACGTGGTGACATCATCCAGCGTGCAACCGCTTCCAAGTCCGTACTGCCTGGGAAAAGTGGAGGGAACATCGCAGTGCTTGGGTATATACACCCAGAGATCAAAGTAAGTTTGTTTTATTTGTTACAACTAATGAAAAGAAGATGAAACAGTGCGGAGGTTTGTGTGTCAGTCAGAGAAGTTTGAGTTTTTTTTTCTTTCTTCCTGTTTTCCAGCGAGCATGGCGGCAGTCTCCCGTCGGGAAAGTCAATCGACCTCCTGGGCTCCCGCCCGAGGATGAATGTGCAACGCCACTTTTTAGTGCTGCTCTCTCATCTTTGGGTGTGAAAAACTGAATTTGGCAGTTTGATACTGCAGCTAACGCCTGCCGGTAAAATCAGCACTCAGACGACGCCTCAAAAACAACGAGCCCTGGGATCTTCGCATGGGGAATAAGATAAAAGCTGAAATATCATGAACAAATATTTAGAAAAATGTAAAGTTTTTAAAAAATTGTTATTTTTATCATAATGGAGGAATTTGACAATTTCACACAGATAAAAATTAGGTTTTTGGGCCAGAACATTTGTTTAGCAGTCAATACGCTATTAAAACCCCAGTTACACCTAATCCAACAAAGCTTAACATTTAATGGGGTACTTAACAGTGGTATTATCGCGGAAAAGTTTTCATCAGTTTCACTGATATCCCTGATGTCACTGATTACCGGCTATGGTGGGGGGGTGGTGCGAGGGAGGCAGGGGGTCCACAGCGCAGCCTGTGTCGGAGCAGTGAATGATTGATCGCATCTTCAGGATTTTCGTATTTAGAAGTGCATGTGCTAAATCCTGAAGTTGTGGTCAGTTTCAGAGTGGTAATGTCAGTGTTCACTGTGATTACCCACTGCAAATTCTGGGCCTTTATACATATCAAAATCAGCTTTATTTGGTATTGAAATTGAAACGTCATTACCCATTGCAAATTCCAGACCTTTATACATATCAAAATCAGCTTTATTTGGTATTGAAACTGAAATGATACTCTGACTATTGCTGACTGTCTTATTTTATTGTGAACCTTTTCAAATGTCTTAACATTATTTTTACAAATCTATCAATGCTGCTCCTGGGCTCCTTCAAAAATACACACGTCTCACATGCAAACAGCCCATTTTATTAACAAGGAGAGTAAAAAAAGAAAACGATTAAAATAACTGCTGTATGATGGACTGATTCATGTGCTCAACCAGTATCATGGCATGTTTAGGAGTTAGTTACACTAAGATTTCCAATTGAAAAAAATCTGCTTGGGTTTAATTTATGTATGATCTTGGACAAAATCAATGATCAGATCCTTGCATTTGACGATCTCCACTAGAGGGCAGCTTTTGCATCAACAGCAATCTGATCAGTTTGTTAACAGCACAAAGCTCCGCTTTGTAAGGAAAATAGATACAAATTTGCTCCAAGAATCCACAAAACGTTAACAAACTAAGTCCCAGACTGGACAGACATAGCGGTGGGATTGCGTTTTGAGGGTAGAAATTAACATCAGTGATATTAGTGGACTATGCTTAACCTATTCTGATGACACACCACTATTTTAAATTGTTTAACACTTCCTTTAAAATAATGGACAGAGGAATCCCCATCACACTGAACATTCATCTCGATTATTGCCAATGATGTGATGTTTGAAGGCTGATACTAACTTTCAGGAAACAGGTGTTAGTGAATCGGCCCCCCATTATTACCCCCCCCATCCCTCCCATTTTGCTTTCTGCCCATTTTACATCATTAAAATAAACCCTTTGATGTCCAGTTTAGAAATTTCCAGCCAGTCCACTCTAAAAATAGGACTATCCCATCCAACCAAATGTGGGGCAGCTCGAAAGAAACTCCCAAATCACATCTTCCCATGTGTCTGTAGACATTGTTGTTGTTGAAGGGGACTGAGGTCTTTCCGAGAGACTGAGCTTGAGGCATAACTGCTCATTTCTAAAGAGGAGGAATCTGGAATACAGGCTTAGGTTTGAAAATTGGACAAAGATGAAGCATTTTTGTCTATGACGGACGCTGGTCTTGGCTTCTATCTTTTCGGTCATCATACATATGGGATTAAAAGCCAGGTTCACTCCTGGAAAATGTCCCAACATGCATTAAAATGTAGATGTTATGACTGTTCAGGGTGCCATATCATAAGCATCTTGTGTTTCTTGTCTGTGTATATGCCTGACATCTTTTTAAAAAAGAGACACGTAGTTGAATTTTCTTTGTCCCAGCCAAACTTAAAAATTAAAAGATAACAAGACTGAGATTGATCATCATCATAGGCAGTTCCTCGGAATCGAGGATGACTTGCTTCCACACTAAAAATGAGTTCTCAGGTGACTGAAGAGTCCAATGTGGGACCTACAGTCTCTATCACAGGTGTGGCAGACGGTGGTTGAAGGAACGAGTGGGTGGGATGCCTGGGTTGCCGCGCGCTCCTTCCGCTGTCGATGCTCGGCTTCAGCTTGCTCTTGGTGAAGGGACTCGAGGTGTTCAGCGCCTTCCCGGATGCTTTTCCTCCACTTGGTCTTGGGTCAAGGATTCCCAGGTGGCAATGGGGCTGTTACATTTTTTCAAGAAGGCTTTCAGGGTGTCCTTGAATCATTTTCTCTGCCCATCTGGGACTCGCTTGCCATGTTGGAGCTCCAAGTAGAGCGCTTGTTTTGGGAGTCTCGTGTCAGGCATGCGGACAATGTGGCCTGTCCAGCGGAGCTGATCGAATGTGTTCAGTGCTTCGATGCTGGCCTGAGCGAGGACACTGACATTGGCGTGCCTATCCTACCAATGGATTTGCAGGATCTTGTGGAGACAGCGTTGGTAGTACTTCTCCAGTGTTTTGAGGTGCCTGCTGACATAGTCCATGTCTCTGAGCCATATCGGAGGGCGGGTATCACTACTGTTCTGTAGACCATGAGCTTGGTGCCAGCGAATTACAGTACACAGACGACACTTGCATCTGCGCACACTCGAACTCCAAGCCATCGTCAATGGAGATTGATAGATTTTTGTTAGGTAAGGGTATCAAAGGATATGGAGCAAACGTGGGGAAATAAAGATAAGATACTGATCAGCCATGATTTAACTGAATAGTGGAACAGGCCCAATGGGATTGGCTTACTCTACTTACTGTTTCTTATTGCTTAGCCAACTGAACAGTTCTTAAATTAACAGTTACATCAATCCTGGTTTTATTGCCCAATGTATTTATGATGCATTAGGAAGTGCGATGTCCTGGAGCTATGATACCCTAAAGTTTGACACTTTCAGGTGTGTAGTCCTTGAGAGGTATGACATACCAGATGCACACTAAATGCAAGACTTTTAATTATATGGACTGATAGATGGGGAGCATAGAACATAGAAAAAAGGAAGACAGAACTAACAAATGTACAGTACTTTAACTCTATTTTTTTAAGTGTTTAGTATAGTTGTATAGAATTAATATTACAGTAATAACACTATTGTTGACATCAGTGAATCTTTATTATTTTAATATTCGTGTTTGTTTCAGTGTCATTGTGTGTAAACTTTAAAACATGGTCTGTCCAGAGACATGACAATTTCTTCGAACTTTCAGCAGTTTAAGAGTTAACGAATAATACTGGCTAAAATGTACAATAACTTGAGGCTTTAAAACACAATTTGTAGTAATACTTAGCAGTGGTTTATATGTTCGCAGCAAAACTAAATTATAACAAGATCTCAGATTATGATATTGAACAGATACATAATACGTGCCGGCAAAATAAATCAATTTACATAATCAAGAAGCATAGCTACTGTTAGAATGTCATAGTTTAATGAGATATCACCATTGACAAAGCTGCACAATGCTCTGAATGACAAATTCATTTTACATTTGTATAAATGTGATTAGGGGCTATAATGACCCAATTTGATTTACGTATATGGCCTAATTTGATGGTATTGCAATCTATGACACTTTTACTGCTCATAAGTGTCACTCCTAACATTGCCACAAGCTCTGATTATGATACATTCAACTGAAAATACCTCTCACAAAAAAATCGGTGTAAATATTGAGCAAAATGTTTTATGAATGAAGTTTGTAAATTTAAAGAAAGTAGATTTCCTCCCAGGATTCTTGTGGGGTCTTTTTCCAAGTCTCATCTTTTGGCAGACATTGATATCACTCATATCATCACTCTGCTCCATCCTTAATCTGTTTCTCTACTTCTTCTAAAAATTACCACTTCCTTCCTTTCCCTCCTCCATTTAATGATGTCTCCCGAGTGCTTTCACAGCTGTTATAAAAACCATCCATAATTTTCTGTGACTTTACACTTACATCTTTGATGTTCTGGAACGACAGTAAAAAATGGAAACCGTTATCTCCATCCCATTCACCTTCTTATAGCAATCGCCTCTGACCTTTACTAACAAAAATGGGAAAATATTGGCTGTTATTCTTGCCTACCCAGCATTCAAAATTAATCGTGCTCAGTGTCTGAGGCTACGCTCACAGTCCAACAGTGAGTACATTTAACTGTATTCCTTCAGGGAAATGCAAGTGATTTTGATTATTTTGTACACATCGTTTAAGCCCCATTATTAGCTACAAGCATTTTATTTCACTGCTTTCTGGCCTTTATTCATGTCCCTGAACTTCCTCAGACCTTCTGCCACTGCGTTACCATAACTTTAGAGGAAGTGCAATGGAAACTCCATGAAGCTGAGATGCACATGGATCTCATAATTTGTCAGCAATTGCCTTTTGTTTTAACAATGTGTTGCTGGGAAATTCTCTCACCTCATTATTGTTAATGTTACAGAGAGGGTTGACAGAAGGACAACTTATTTATTTCGCTTTAATACTGCATTTTCTATCCCCCTTCCACCACCCTTTTAAGGCATAATTTTTTATTCCACAGTTGTTTCCACTGGAAGCTGTTCTTCAATGTGTTAAGGCTGGTGGTGTTTGCACAATGTCTGAGGATTTACTGCTTGGCAGAAATACTGAGCCCACTGCCCAGATGCAAGGACCACATAGCTGCAGTTGTTCCAAAGATTGAATTGTGGCTTTAGGATGGTGACGATGGACATATCCTGTTGTCGGTGGGGGGGTGCCGGGGGAGGGACCTGCTCATCCAGCCCGATGACCAGAACAAAATGGCAGTGCATTTAGTGGTTCTGTGCCACCCGCAGCATGGGCAGAAATCGCCTCTTAAGGCAGAAGTCCATGCTGCCTGCACAAGCTCCACCTTCTTATACTGTATTACTGCACCTGCAGGTGGGTCTGCCTCTGTTTGTAGTGCTGTATTATAAATGCAGCACAAGTCTTTTAAGGCTTTGTCAGGCAGACAGCAAGGCAGTATGGCATTTACAGGATGGTAGTAAGATACTGAAAGCTTTTTGCAGGCATTCATAATGCATCCAACTGGCCTATAACAAGCTATTCCAACACCTCAGAATAAATTAGTGTTAAATTAGTGCAGACGTATGTGAATGCACTAGAATTACAGTATCGGGGAATTAATCCCCCTGAGCAGCAATCCTTCCATAATCTCCTTTTGCCTAATTTGTACTTTCCATATAAGGCATGCTTGTACATGTTGAATTTACATAGTATCTCACCAAAACAGGCCATTCGGCCCAAATGGTCTATGCCAGTGTTTATGTTCCACACGAGCCTCCTCGCACGCTACTTCATCTCACCCTATCAGGAGATCCTTCAATTTCTTTCTCCATCATGTACATAGTAACATAGAAACATAGAAAATAGGTTCAGGAGTAGGCCATTCGGCCCTTCGAGTCTGCACCACCATTCAGTAAGATCATGGCTGACCATTCACCTCAGTACCCCTTTCCTGCTTTCTCTCCACACCTCTTGATCACTTTAGCCGTAAGGGCCATATCTAACTCCCTCTTGAATATATCCAATGAACTGGCATCAACAACTCTCTGCGGTAGGGGGAATTTCACAGGTTAGCAACTCTCTGAGTGAAGATGTTTCTCGTCATCTCAGTCCTAAATGGCTTACCCCTTATCCTTAGACTGTGTCCCCTGGTTCTGGACTTCTCCAACATCGGGAACATTCTTCCTGCATCTAACCTGTCCAGTCCCATCAGAATTTTATGTGTTTCTATGGGATCCCCTCTCATCCTTCTAAACTCCAGTGAATACAGGCCCAGTCGATCCAGTCTCTCCTCATATGTCAGTCCTGCCATCCCTGGAATCAGTCTGGTGAACCTTCGCTGCGCTCCCTCAATAGCAAGAATGTCCTTCCTCAGATGAGGAGACCAAAATTGAACACAATATTCCAGGTGAGGCCTCACTCAGGCCCTGTACAACTGCAGTAAGACCTCCCTGCTCCTATACGCAAATCCCCTAGCTATAAAGGCCAACATACCATTCGCCTTCTTCACCGCCTGCTGTACCTGCATGCCAACTTTCAATGACTGATGTACCATGACACGCAGGTCACGTTGCACAAACCCTTTTCCTAATCTGCCACCATTCAGATAATATTCTGCCTTCGTGTTTTTGCCACCAAAGTGGATAACCTCACAGTTATCCACATTATATTGCATCTGCCACGCGTTTGCCCACTCACCTAACCTGTCCAAGTCACCCTGCAGCCTCCTCACAGCTCACACCGCCACCCAGTTGAGTGTCCTCTGCAAACTTGGAGATATTACACTCAATTCCTTCATCTAAATCATTAATGTATATTGTAAATAGCTGGGGTCCCAGCACTGAGCCCTGCGGCACCCCACTAGTCACTGCCTGCCATTCTGAAAAGGACCCATTTATCCCGACTCTCTGCTTCCTGTCTGCCAACCAGTTCTCTATCCACGTCAGTAAATTACACCCAATACCATGTGTTTTAATTTTGCACACCAATCTCTAGTGTGGACCTTGTCAAAAGCCTTTTGAAAGTCCAAATACACCACATCCACTGGTTCTCCCTTGTCCACTCTACCAGTTACATCCTCAAAAAATTCTAGAAGATTTGTCAAGCAGGATTTCCCTTTCATAAATCCATGCTGACTTGGACTGATCCCGTCACTGCTTTCCAAACGTGCTGCTATTTCATCTTTAATAATTGATTCCAACATTTTCCCCACAACTGATGTCAGGCTAATTGGTCTATAATTACCCGTTTTCTCTCTCCCTCCTTTCTTAAAAAGTGATGTTACATTAGCTACCCTCCAGTCCACAGGAACCGATCCAGAGTCGATAGACTGTTGGAAAATGATCACCAATGCAGCCACTATTTCTAGGGTTACTTCCTTAAGTACTCTGGAATGCAGACTTCAGGCCCCAGGGATTTATCGGCCTTCAATCCCATCAATTTCCCTAACACAATTTCCTGCCGAAAAGGATTTCCTTCAGTTCCTCCTTCCCACTAGACCCTCGGTCCCCTAGTATTTCCGGAAGGTTATTTGTGTCTTCCTTCGTGAAGACAGAACCAAAGTATTTGTTTAACTGGTCCACCATTTCTTTGTTCCCCATTATAAATTCATCTGAATCTGACTGCAAGGGACCTAGGTTTGTTTTCACTAATCTTTTTCTCTTCAAATATTTATAGAAGCTTTTGCAGTCAGTTTTTATGTTCCCTGCAAGCTTCCTCTTGTACTCTATTTTCCCCCTCCTAATTAAATCCTTTGTCCTCCTCTGCTGTATTACAAAATTTTCCCAGTCCTCAGGTTTGCTGCTTTTTCTGGCCAATTTATATGCTTCTTCCTTGGCTTTAACACTATCCTTAATTTCCCTTGTTGAGCCACCTTCCCAGTTTTATTTTTACTCCAGACAGGGATGTACAATTGTTGAAGTTCATTCATGTGATCTTTAAATGTTTGCCATTGCCTATCCACCGTCAACCCTTTAAGTATCACTCGCCAGTCTCTTCTAGCCAATTCATGTCTCATACCATCGAAGTTACCTTTCCTTAAGTTCAGGACCCTAGTCTCTGAATTAACTGTGTCACTCTCCATCTTAATAAGGAATTCTATCATGTTATGGTCACTCTTCCCCAAGGGGCCTCGCACAACAAGATTGTTCATTAGTCCTTTCTCATTATACATCACCCAGTCCAGGATGGCCAGCCCTCTAGTTGGGTCCTCGGCATATTGGTCGAGAAAGCCATCCCTAATACACTCCAGGAAATCCCCCTCCACTGCATTGCTACCAGTTTGATTAGCCCAATCAATATGTAGATTAAAGTCGCCCATGATAACTGCTATACCTTTATTGCATGCTTCCCTAATTTCTTGTTTGATGCTGTCCCCAACCTCACTACTACTGTTTGGTGGTCTGTACACAACTCCCACTAGTGTTTTCTGCCCTATGGTATTCTATAACTCCACCCATACCGATTCCACATCATCCAAGCTAATGTCCTTCCTTCCTATTGCATTAATTTCCTCTTTAACCAGTAACGCCACCTCACCTCCTTTTCCTTTCTATCTGTCCTTCTTAAATGTTGAATACCCCTGTATGTTGAGTTCCCAGCCTTGGTCACCCTGGAGTCATGTCTCCGTGATGCTAATTACATCATATCCATTAACTGCTATCTGTGCAGTAAATTCATCCTCCTTATTCCGAATACTCCTTGCATTGAGGCACAGAGCCTTCAGGCTTGTCTTATTAACACCCTTTAGAATTTTGCTGTAATGTGGCCCTTTTTGCTTTTTGCCTTGGGTTTCTCTGTCCTCCAATTTTACTTTTCTTTTTTCTATCTTTTGCTTCTGTCCCCATTCTACTTCCCTCTGTCTCCCTGCATAGGTTCCCATCCCCCTGCCATATTAGTTTAGCCCCTCCCCAACAGCACTAGCAAACACTCCCCCTAGGACATTGGTTCTGGTCCTGCCCAGCTGCAGACCATTCGGTTTGTACTGGTCCCACCTCCCCCAGAACCGATTCCAATGTCACAGGAATTTGAATCCCTCCCTTCTGCACCACTCCTCAAGTCACGTATTCATCTGAGCTATCCTGCGATTCCTACTCTGACTAACATGTGGCACTGTTAGCAATCCTGAGATTACTACTTTTGACGTCCTACTTTTTAAATTTAGCTCCTAGTTCTCTAAATTCGTCTTGTAGGACCTCATCCCGTTTTTTACCTATATCGTTGGTACCTATATGCACCACGACAATTGGCTGGTCAACCTCCCTCTTCAAAATGTCCTGCATCTGCTCTGAGACATCCTTAACCCTTGCACCAGGGAGGCAGCATACCATCCTCGAGTCTCGGTTGTGGCCGCAGAAACATCTATCTATTCCCCTTACCATAGAATTCCCTATTACTATAGCTCTCCCACTCTTTTTCCTGCCCTCTTGTGCAGCAGAGCCACCCATGGTGCCATGAACTTGACTGCTCCTGCTCTCCTCTGATGAGTCAGCCCCCTCAACAGTACCCAAAGCGGTCGATCTGTTTACCTATCTAGCTTCCCCTTAAATGCATCCAAGCTATTCACCTCAACTATTCCTTGTGGTAGCGAGTTCCACATTCTAACCATTCTCCGGGTAAAGCAGTTTTTCCTGAATTCCCGATTAGATTTAGAGTGACTATTTTATATTTATGACTCCTAGCTTTGGACTCCCCCACAAATGGAACATTCTTCTCCATGTCGACCCTATCACACCCCTTCATAATTTTAAACATCTCTATCAAGTCATCCTTCAGCATTCTCTTTTCAAGAACAAACAGCCCCAGCCTATTCAGTGTTTCCTGATAGTTGTAACCTCTCAGTTCTGCTACCATGATTGTAAATCTTTTTTATGCCTTTTCCAGTGCCTCTATATCCCGAGAGACACTGGGAACCAAACACCGGGAGTTCGACCCACCAAGTTGTAAAGTCCTGTCCCTGCAGTACAGATTCACACGAGGCACATACTGAAGTCAAGGTCACTCAGGACCTGCACCTTTATTACACAGCTGTCGAATGCCACACTTGCCTGAGACCTGTCTTTATATACCTGTCTGGGACAGGTATCCAGTGTCTCCTGCAAGTGCACCCCTGGTGGTAAGGTAAGCTTGTGGTTACAGGTCATCTCTGGTTACAGTCATGCATAGCATGGTAAGATACAGTTATGTACAGTAGTGTGAGATACATGACATAGGTCTTTTAGTCTTTTATTTTAGTCTAACATTTTTATTGTTTTAATGTTTCCTTTTAATATTTTAATACTGACATTTTAAAGTGGCGGGCCTTCTTCCCTCCAGCGACGATCAGGCCTCTCCTTTGCGACAATGGCTGGACCTCAATCAAGCCTTGGACCATCTACCATCAAGCGCTATTCGGCCAACATCTCACCGTAGGCAACTAAGCCTATATAGCAATGCCTGGTCTCCAGTCGTCTTGGACCCCCTTGCCACTAGACCAAGACCTTGCTCAGCTAAGCCCGTGTGGTAACCGACGTGCAATGGCGACCCCACGTTAAAAGAACTCAAGCACAGGCATCTTCCACCCCTTCAAAATGAAGTTCGGGACCTGGAACGTCAGGACCCTTATGGACAACTCCAACAGCGACAGACCGGAACGCCGCACCGTCATAGTTGCCCGGAAACTTAGACACTTCGACATCGGCATCGCTGCCCTAAGCGAGATCCGGTGGGCAGGGGAAGGCCAGCCCAAGGAACAAGGTGGAGGTTACACCTTTTTCTGGAAATGGAAACCAGAGGAAGAACGGCGCCTTCACGGAGTCGGCTTCGCCATCAAAAATGAGCTGGTCGACCGCCTCAAAGACTGCCCCCTGCGGGGTTAACGAACGCTTCATGACTCTTCGATTCACCCTATCCCGGAACAAATGCGCCACAGTCATCAGTGCGTACGCCCCAACACTCGATGCAACGGAGGAGACCAAAGAGGGTTTTTATTCCAGCCTCTCAAAATCCCTGTTCCACGTCCCCTTGGACGACAAACTGATCCTCCTAGGTGACTTCAATGCCAGGGTCGGCAAAGACACAGCCCTCTGGGGAGGCGTGATTGGCAGAGACGGGGTAGGGAAAGCCAACTCCAGTGGTACCCTACTCCTGACGAAATGCCTAAAACATGAATTTCTCATTACCAACACCCTGTTCTGCCAGAGGGACACATACAAGGCATCATGGCAACAACCTCGCTCCAAACTATATCATCGGCTGAGCCAGGGATCTCAAGGATGTGCGCATCACCCACGCCATGACAGAAGCTGACAACTGCTGGATGGACCACCACCTAATCTAATCCATCATTGACATCAACATAGTCCCAAAGTGGAGGGGGCAGCAGAAGCAGTGCCGCAAAAAAGTCAATACCGGGACATTTAAAAACCCAGCTAAGAGAGCCCTATACAGCCAGCACCTCACAGCTAACTTGGCCTACCTTGATAATCCTGAGACAGAGAATGTCCACAGCACTTTGTCTGCCCTCCAGGCCTCCATAACCAGTGCCTGTGAAGAGACACTTGGTCACTCAACCAGAAAACACCAGGACCGGTTTGATGAGAATGATCAGGAGATCAAAGAACTAATAGGTCACAAGCACAGAGCATTTCTGAGCCTTAAGCAGCAACCCAACTTGGGAGCTGCAAAGGAACATTACAAGCGGCTCAAGGCTGAGGTCCAACAAAAAACCTGGAACCTAAAGAACAGGTGGTGGATAGAGAAAGCGCAGGAGATACAACAACTGGCCGACAGCCATGATGTGCGAGGATTCTTCATCGCAGTCAAGGCCACCGATGGTCCAAACTCCTAAGGCCCCACCCCACTACTGGCCAAGAATGGGGAAACACTCATCAAGGACACCGAGGCAATCAGGGCCCGCTGGAAGGAGCACTTTGAAGATCTCCTCAATCGAGACTCTGCCTTTGACTTGAGTTTTCTCAACATCCCGCAGTGTTATGTATTTATGCTTGGGGTCACCAGACACCAGGAGGCGCTACTGTCAGAGGCTGTACACGCAAGTGCGTGGTCACTGATATATAAGCGCAGATACCATGTCACGCGGGTTAATTTGGGCGCGAATAAAGTTGGATCAGGTTTACATCTGAGGCAGTTTGCAGTAACAAGTCCTGTGAGTCATTACATTCATTACATTTGGCGACGAGGTAACTTAAGAAACTTCGCATGTACAATGGGCACTATTGGAATTCTGGAGAGATTCGTGGATGGAGAGGATTGGGCGGATTTTATTGACCGCCTGGATCAATATTTTGTGGCCAACAAAATGGAGGGAGACGCTGACACAGTTTGGCGCAGAGCAGTTTTCCTCACCGTTTGTGGGCCAAACATTTATGGCCTCATGAAGAATCTTCTCTCACCTTTACGTCCAATGGACAAAGAATATGGGGATTTGTGTGCTTTGGTGCGTGACCATCTTAAGCCAAAAGAGGGGATCACCATCTCACGCTATCGCATCTACACGCATGTTCATGCTGAGGCCCAGGATGTATCGGGATTCGTCGCCGACCTGCAACGTCTTGCTGAGCTGTGTAAGTTTGGGAATGTGTTGGAAGACATTCTGCGAGATTTCTTCATGATAGGCGCAGTACAGTGGGACCTGGGGGTACTTGTGCATGAAAGACAAAAGGATGGTATGCAGGCACAGCAAGTGATCAGGAAGGCCAATGCTATCTTGGCCTTTATTGCAGAGGGGATGGAGTATAAAAGCAGGGAAGTCTTGCTACAGCTATATAAAGTATTGGTGAGGCCACACCTGGAATACTGCGTGCAGTTTTGATTTCCATATTTATGAAAGGATGTACTTGCTTTGGAGACAGTTCAGAGAAGATTCACTAGGTTGATTCCGGGCATGAGGGGGTTGACTTATGAGGAAAGGTTGAGTAGGTTGGGCCTCTACTCATTGGAATTCAGAAGATTGAGAGGTGATCTTATCGAAACGTATAAGATTATGAGGGGGCTTGACAAGGTGGATGCAGAGAGGATGATTCCACTGATGGGGGAGATTAGAACTAGAGGGCATAATCTTAGAATAAGGGGCCACCCATTTAAAACAGAAATGAGGAGAAATTTCTTCTCTTAGAGGGTTGCTAATCTGTGGAATTCGCTGCCTCAGAGAGCTGTGGAAGCTGGGGCATTGAATAAATTTAAGACAGAAAAAGACAGTTTCTTAAACGATAAGGGGATAAGGGGTTATGGGGAGCGGGCGGGAAAGTAGAGCTGAGTCCATGATCAGATCAGCCCTGATCATATTAAATGGCGGAGCAGGCTCGAGGGACCGTATGGCCTACTACGGCTCCTATTTCTTATGTTCTTTAGTTCTTAACCATAATGTGATTCTTCGGAAGTTATTGGCCGAAGAGAAGCTGGATTTGAGCAAGGCCATCGCAATTGCCCAGGCATGCATGACGACTGATGATAATTTGAGACAGATATCATCGAAGAGTCGGAGCTCCACGGCAAGTACTGTAAGCAAGATTGTGTCGTCGTCTGGCAGAGCTGCCTATGGCAGGGCCTACTCGACTGCTTATGTGAAATCTGTAGCTGCTCAAAGTCCGCCAACTGGTACGAATCCGATTTCACCCTGTTGGGGTTGTGGAGGCAATCATCGGCCTCATCAGTGTCGGTTTAAACAGTACGCCTGTAATGGCTGTCCGAAAGTGTGGCATCTTCAGAGAATGTGCCCACAACTGAGCAAGCGTGCTGCCACTCATTGCTGATGATGACCGGTCCAGTGCTGGCCCAGATACACAACCCGAGGAAGTATATGGTCTGTATTCGTTCTTGGGAAAGAGTCAGCCGATAATCGTTAATGTGAAGCTGAATGGTGTGCCAGTATCAATGGAGCTGGACACAGGTGCGAGTCAGTTGATAATGAGCCAAAGGACATTCGACAAGCTTTGGGACATTGAGGCTGTGATGCCTAAGCTGAGTCCAGTCAATGCCAAGTTGCGTACTCACACTAAGGAACTCTTACCGGTGATTGGCAGTGCAGTAGCCAAGGTGTCATATGAAGGTATGGTTCATGATCTACCATTATGGATTATCCCAGGTAATGGTCCAACACTGTTCGGCAGGAATTGGCTTGAGAAAATCAAGTGGAATTGGAATGATATCAAAGCGTTGTCATCGGTGGATGACACTTCGTGTGCTCAAGTGTTGAAGAAGTTTCCTTCTTTGTTTGAACCAGGCATTGGCAATTTTACTGGAGCCAAGGTGCAGATTCACCTGGATTCTGATGCAAGGCCTGTCTATCATAAAGCTCGGTCTGTTCCTTACATGATGAGGGAGAAGGTTGAAATTGAGCTTGGCAGACTCAAGGGGTCATATCACCGGTCGAGTTTAACGAGTGGGCCAGCCCCATTGTTCCTGTGTTGAAGAGTGATGATACTGTCAGGATTTGTGGAGACTACAAGGTTACGATTAACCGATTTTCGAAACAGGATCAGTACCCGTTACCGAAGGCTGATGACCTGTTCGCTATGCTAACTGATGAAAAGTCATTCACTAAACTGGATTTGACATCGGTCTATATGTCATAGGAGCTTGTTGACACTTCAAAGATGCTCACCTGCATCGACACCCATAAAGGACTGTTTGTCTACAACAGGTATCCTTTTGGAATTTGTTCGGCTGCAGTCATATTTCAGAGGAATATGGAGAGTCTACTGAAGTCCGTTCCTAGAACTGTCTTGTTTCAAGATGACATTCTGGTCACAGGTCGCGACACTACTGAACATCTGAACAATCTTGAAGAAGTCCTACATCGGCTGGACAAAGTGGGACTGAGGCTGAAATGTTCGAAGTGTGCCTTCATGGCACCTGAAGTTGAATTCCTGGGGAGGAAGATTGCTGCTGATGGCATCAGGCCTTCTGATTCAAAAACCAAGGCCATAAAAAAGGCACCCAGGCCTCAGAATGTGACAGAGCTGCATTCATTCATTGGGCTACTCAACTACTTTGGTAATTTCTTACCCAGATTGTGTACTTTATTAGAGCCACTGCACGTGCTACTCAGAAAAGGCAATAACTGGGTCTGGGGTGTGTCTCAAGATAGAGCCTTTGAGAAAGCTAAGAATCTGCTCTGTTCAAACAAGTTGCTTGTTCATTATGATCCGTGTAAGCATCTTGTATTGGCCTGTGATGCTTAATCATATGGGGTTGGCTGTGTAAGCCAACAAGCAAATGAGACGGGTAAGCCACAACCTGTTGCGTATGCTTCGAGAAGTTTGTCAAAGGCAGAAAGAGCTTATAACATGGTCCAAAAAGAAGCTTTGGCTTATGAGTATGGGGTCAAAAAGATGCATCAGTACCTGTTTAGTCTTCGTTTTGAACTCAAAACGGATCACAAGCCACTCATTTCATTGTTTTCAGAAATACCACTAATGATGCCTCCGCAAGATCCTACAAGTTCCCTGGCAGAACAGACGCACTAACATTAGCGTCCTCGACCAGGCCAACATCCCCAGCATTGAAGCACTGACTACACTTGATCAGCTCCGCTGGACGGGCCACGTCGTCTGCATTTCAGACACGAGACTCCCGAAACAAGCGCTCTACTTGGAACTCCTTTATGGCAAATGAGCCAAAGGTGCACAGAGGAAACATTACAAGGACATCCTCAAAGCCTCCCTGATAAAGTGCAGCATCCCCACTGACTCCTGGGAGTCCCTGGCCGAAGACCGCCCTGGGTGGAGGAGGCGGATCAGGGAGGGTGCTAAGCGCCTCGAGACTCGTCAGTGAGTGCATGCAGAAGACAAGCGCAGGCTGCAGAAGGAACGTGCGGCAAATCTGTTCCACCCTCTCTTACCCTCAATGACTGTCTGTCCCACCTGTGGCAGGGACTGTGGCTCACGCATTGTACTGCTCAGCCACCTAAGGGCTCATTCTAAGAGTGGAAGCAAGTCCTCCTAGATTCCGAGGGACTGCATATGATGATGATTCTTTTTGTAATATGGAGACCAGAACTGTGCACAGTACTCTCAAGTATGGTCTAACCAATGTTCTTTATAAGTTTAACATAACATCTCTGCTTTTGAATTTTATTCCTCTGGATATGAACTCCAGAACCCCATTTTTTGTGACTTTGTTAACCTGCGTTGCTACTTCAATGATTTGTAAATCTGTGCCTCTGTTTCTCTATGCCATTTAGACTCTTAGGTCGTAATTTTGCCAGTGCTCAAAGGATGGGTTTAGAGGTGGGCTCACTTTCAAAATAAAGAAGATTAACAGCGGGTCAGGATCCCACTGTCAACCCGCCTCCATGTCAGTTTTCCCAAGTGTTGACTCTGTCTGCGCTTTACAGGCCCGACACCAAGCGGGCTAATTGACATAGTTAAGAGCTTATTAACAGGTACTTAAACAGCATTTTACCATGTACTTAGCATTTTTCCAGTTTTTTGACGAGATTCACTGAATTCGGAGATCACGTCAGATAAGTAGGTCAATGACTCTCCATTCCTCTGAATAGGTGACAGCTGCAAAAGTTGTCTCAAAGCTACCATTTCACAGCTGTTCACTTTCCAATGTTAGAATTTGGAGCCTTCAGGATTTGGAATACACTTTTCAGCTTTAGGAATGAGTGAAGTGTTTGGAGTAAACTCTCTCTCCACTGTCACCTCCTTCGAGCAGCCTATCTCTTTATTGACAGATTGCTTCTGTCACCTCAACCTCAGCTGCCATCTGTTCCAGCAGCATTGGTGCCTTTGAAAAAATCTCAGCTTGGTCCTCAGAATCCCACTATCATCAGCCCCAACACCAATATCACCAGGCATACCAGCAACATCAGCAACACCAATCTTCTCCGCAATCACCTGATGCTGCACAGGACACAGGGCATCAGCACATGACCACATTGCTGCCTGGGGGGGGGGGCAGTGATGGCCTCACCATGATCAAATTTACTTCATTTGATGCTGTACACCCTGGCTTCCACATGATGCACCAGGTTGGCACCACCCCACAACAGCACCATAAAGCATCCTTACAATGCCCAAGCCATTCCTTTCACACTCATCATCTCACTGCAGGGGCTGGGGGGGCGGGGGGTGGGGGGGGGGGTGGGGGCGGTACAACCATGCCTCACCATTCACTACAACTCACTAAGCCACTTCCAAAGGTGCACACAAATCTGTCCAAGAATGTTGAAAATAAAGATTTCAATGTTTGGCAACACAGTAACAGAAATGTTACATGAACATTGGCTAAAAGACACAAGTGCCTACCCTTGTGTGTTGTTAGTGGTATGATTGGACAAGGATGAGGATGAGTGTGAGAAATGGCTTGTGAGATGGGAATGTGATAATGTAGAGAGAGAGAGAGGGATGGGCGGAGGTGCAAGGTAAGTTGGTGTGTGTAAGGATGTGCAGGAGTAGGGTGCGGAAGGCAAAGTGATGAGGATGTGATGAGTGGAACAGCAGGATGAGGTTGAGTGTGACTTTGCAGTACCGTTTCATGATCTACTGAGATCATTGAAAGGTTTGTGCCACTGCAGCCAGGTCCTCCCGATGACATTCCTGCTTGTGTTCTCCTGTGCAACCAGACTGTGTTGGTGTCCTGGGGAGTTCTCTTCCACCCATTGGAAAGGAAGAAAACCCTCCCTGCATGCTGTGACTCCCTCCATAAGCATATGGCGGGAGTCATGGAGAGCCTGGGTGCAGCCGTGCACCTCAGTGCAGTATCTGTCAGTGTTTGCAGCACCTCAATGCTGTAGAACACAGATAGCACAACTGTCAAAATGAATGTAGACATGGTCCCTTTAAGGAAACTGGCTGATGATGCTTCATCAAATGACATATCAGACCTGCTTCCTTTTAATTAGCTGGGACCCTCACAAGGTGGGCTTAACAAGCCCCATCAACAGAAGATTCTTCTCAGAGTGGGATGGAGCCACGAGTGGAGTCACAGTTCGCCATCTATCCCGGTCGCACTGGGCCCGCGTCGCTAAGCAAAATCACGTCCTTTTTTTCCAAGGAGTAGGTGGTCTCCCTGGTGCTTCTACCAAAATACATCACCTAGTACTTATCTATATTGAAGTTAATTTGCCATTGACATGCCCATTCTGCAAGTTTGTTAATGTCATCTTATTTTTTGTCACAGTCATAACCCCCAATTTGGTGTCATCTGTAAATTTTATAATTGTACTTCCGATACAGGACACCAAATTGTTTATGTGAAGAGTAAAAAACACTTACCACCTACTGCCAGTCTGCGTAGGTGGCTTTAACCCCTACTCTCCGTTTGTATCTTGTAGCCAGTTTGCTATAAATTCTGTTACTTGTCCCGATTTCCCTGTGCTCTGACCTTAACCATGAGTCTACTATGCGGTATCCTATCAAAGGTTTTTTAAAAATCCAAGAATAATTATTACCCCTGTCTACTCTCCATTACTTCTTCAAACAATTCAATAAGAATAGTACTTGTGTTCTGTGTTAGAAGCTAAGACATTCATGTCAATAAATGCTAAAAATAATTCACAACCCAGCTGAAAACAAAAACTGTTGACATAAAGCGAAAAAAATACAAATACAACTAATTTGGAACTAAATTCCAAAAATAAGACAAAGGGGGAGAAAAGTTAACGCCAGGCACTAATGATTTAAAACTTTAAAAAAATTTGCTGTTTGTGCTCCAAAAAGCAAGTGGAGCTCTAAAAGCATTCCACTTCCTTCTTGGAGCATAATTGGCAGCAGGCGAGGCTGAGACACTGGGCCGTGCAGCGCTGCCGCGTTCAAAGGCACCTTCCCTCCCTTAAAGGGAAGCGCCCTTGTTGCAAGCTCTGCAAAATAAAAAGTACCTACCTGGACCAGCAAGGCAACCATGAGTGCCAGGCTGATCGATCGCGGGCAGGATCCCGCGAAAAAAGCTGGACCAAGAAATGTAAGTATTTAGGGTCCGGGGCAATACGCACAGTGATGATGTCATGATCTCCGAGCCAAGTTGATCGGGGCGCAACGCCACAGCGCCGCCGCAAAACTCCCGAGTATGGCGGGAGTAAATGTCAGCGCCGCGCCCAGTCGTACTAACGGGAGGCGCAAAGGCACCCAATTTTGCCATGAAAGTCTGCACAAAGTGAATCTTTTGTTTTTTTGGATAGCTGTGGTAGCAAATTGTTAAATAATCATTGGCACAATCAATGCAAGTCTAAAAAGAAAGCGTACAAAGCATTACTAATTCTTTCTGGTACATCCTTCAATTTTAATGGTCGTTTTGTGTTAATAACATAAACAGTCCTTCCTTCAGCGTCTACACAGCATGTCAAAGACATTTATTCTATGAACCGGGGAACTCAAAAGATATTTCACAAAGAGCACTTGTTAAAGGATGTTGAGGAAATGAAAATGTATTTTTTTCACATTATGCAAAATCTGGCAAAAGGAAGTCTACTTTCCACTTACAAACCAGCCAGTATTTTTTTTGTTTGCTCTCAAACAGTCAGGCATGCCTTATATATCATGATACCATTGTCAATTATTTCAGTGCCAAATGTAGAACTTTCTCAATCTTCTGAATATTATTGTTAACATTCTGTAACATTCATATTCACAGGTTCTTGCAAAACAAAACGGTGGCGATTGCCTGATATGTTTGGTACTTCAGATGGTGCTTTCGGAAATGCCCAAGAAACAAGACACACTTGAAATCTACAAATATCGAGAAGAATGCAGCTGCAACCGTGTCTCCTCTTCCAAGGGAAAATGAAAGAGCAAGATCCCTTCCCCTCGACCAGCTCGGCAACATCCATTGAAAAAGGACATCTAAAGCATGGCAGGAAGTTAAAAGAGCTCCCTGATGACATCCTGGGTAAATGTACCAGCGTGTACTCAGTGCGCTACTGAGACATATAGAGACGAAAGTCTCAGGTTTGCACCCATTCTGTACTAAATTAAGCTGATCTCAGCCAATGGGAGCAATACGAGAGCTGCAATTGACCTTTCATCACCCTGGTTTAGGGAGAGTGAATAAACTTGGCCAGAGTTGCCATTCCTGACGGTTGTACACCCTCCTGGAAAGCACACCCTCCTGTTTGCTGGGCGGCACAGGATTGAGGTCAGCTGCAACGCCCCCTCAAAGTGTCAACCCTCATTATTTAGGCTTAGACATAAAGACTAGTCACTTGAATGTGTTACCAGAGGACTGTCAGTGCTTGCAGAACTGTACCACAGCATGATTTAATGCCTTCCGGAGAGAAGGGGGGGAGTGGGGGGGGGAAACAAAATCTGTATTTATTGACATCACTATTAACAATCAATGTAGTTTCTTATTGCTTACTAACCATAATTTATAATTATTTTACACTAGGATTAGCTTTGAAAAAATGTCAAAAATCTGAGTCAAATTGAATTTTTCCAGTGTTAATGTAGGCCCATTTGGAATGTGCTAACTGTTGTAAGTTTGTGCACAATAAAACATTATGACTGCTCCATATGTGTGAGTTTGAATCAGTTGGTAGCACTTTGTGTCAGAGGTTTATGGGTTGAATTCCCATATCTGGATTTGTGCTCATAAAACTATGCTAAAATGTCAGTGCAGTCCTGAGGGAGTGCTACATTATTGGAAGTGCCATCGTTTGGATGACATAACCAAGGTTCTGTTTGCCTATTGCGATGCTTCGGAGATATTAAAGATCCCATGATGCTAGTCAAAAACTGGCAGGGAGTTCTCCCAACAATCAAAATTTTTCTCTCATCCACTACAATCAAGATGTGGGCATTCCTTGCAGTTTGAGCATGACTTCCTTTGACTTGGTTTAGCCACATAGTTCAGCATTCTTTAGCTTTGTTGACTGGTACTTTGTAGAAATTGGGCATTTTGAGCATTAAATCAACAAGAATCCATAAATCTCTTTAAATTCACCTGTAGCTATTTTAGCACACTTATTTTGGATCAGGTTGGTGATTGGCGCGAGGGCAGGTGCAGCAAGAGCGGCGAGATCAGGGCGAAGGAGCTGAGAGAGACTGTGGAGGGACATGATCGGGGCCCAGGAGAGGTGTGAGTTCGGGGCCAGGGGCCCAGGGGCAGCACGGGCCAGCCCACACTGCGATATGTATACACACTAGGTCCGTGCAGTAGAGCAGGTCTCCAGTCATCTTGGTTAATCCTTGCCACTGGACCAAGACCTAGCTCTGTCAAGCCTGAGTGGTGACTGGTGTGCAATGGCCACCACACGTTTAACAAAAAAAAATCCACGCACAGGCATCTTCCACCCTTGAGGATGTAGTTCCGTTTCTTCTTTCGAAACACCTGTGAACTCATCCTTTTTTTTGGCGTGGAAGCAAGTCATCCTCGTTTCGAGGGACCGCCTATGATTCCTTGCAAGGCTCATCTCTATTTTCTCCGAGAAAGTGGTGGTGGGACTTCTATTTTTGTAGCAGTTTGATACAACTGAGTGGCGTGCAAGGCCAATTTAACCTCATTGGCGTGGGGCTGCAGTCACATTTAGGCTGGACCAGGTAAGGATGACAGATTTCCTTCTCTGAAGGACAGTGCTGAATCAGTTGGGTTTTATGGATACCAGCTTTTTCTCCTTCCCAGATTAAAAAAAAACTGAATTCAAATTCTCAAACTGCCATTATGGGATTTGAACTCTCATTCTCTGGATTATTGGTCCAGGCCTTTGGGTTGCTTGTTGAACAACATACCCACTACAGCACTGCGGCACAACTGTTTTGAGATGTTCCGATGTGCTGAGGTGTGATATATAAATAAAAATACTATTACCCCTGAAGAGTCTGTGCTTCTCTGTTTCAAGTAGGGGCAGGTGGTGTGGGCATAAAGAATATTTGTGTTTTGTAATTTATTTTATTAGTTTCTTCCCTTTTTTGCCTTCTGCAGTGTTCCTACGCCAGGCAACGAGTATGGATTGGAGAGATCTGCACTCTGACCTCTCTCAATGATGCTTTTTATTGAGAGGTTAAAAAAAGAGAGCTTTCATTTATACAGCGCCTGTCATGACTTCCGGACATCGCAAAGCGCTTGACAGTACTTCAATTAAGCATTTTGGAAGTGTCGTAACTATTGTAATGTAGGGAAATGTGGCAGTTAATTTGCTAAAGTAAGATCCCTCAAACAGCCTCAAATATGATGGTGACCAGATAATCTGTTTTAGTGATGTTATAGATCAGGATACTGAGAGATCTCACTTGCTCTTCTTCAAATAACAACAATAACAACTACTTGTATTTATATAGTGCCTTTAATGTAGTGAAACGTCCCAGGGTGCTTCACAGGAGAATGACTAAAAAAATGATCAAGAAAGGGAAGAAAGACTATGAAATTAAACCAGCACGAAATATAAAAACAGATAGCAAGAGTTTCTATAGGTATATAAAAAGGAAAAAAGAGTGGCTCAAGTAAATGTTGGTCCCTTGGAGGAGGAGACCGGGGAATTAGTAATGGGGAGCATGGAGATGGCAGAAACTCTGAACAAATATTTTGTATCAGTCTTTATGGTAGAGGACACTAATAATATTCCAACAGTGGATAGTCAAGGGGCTATGGGGAGGAGGAACTTAACACAATCACAATCACTAAGGAGGTGGTATCCAGTAAGATAATGGGACTAAAGGCGGATAAATCCCTTGGAACTGATGACTTGCATCCTAGGGTCTTAAGAGAAGTAATGGCAGGGATTGTGGATGCATTGGTTGTAATTTACCAACTTTCCCTGGATTCTGGGGAGGTCCCAGCAGATTGGAAAACTGCAAATGTAATGCCCCTATTTACAAAAAGGAGGCAGACAAAAAGCAGGAAACTATAGAGCAATTAGCCTAACATCTGCGGTTGAGAAGATGTTGGAGTTCATTATTAAAGAAGCAGTAGCAGGACATTTGGAAAAGCAAAATTCGGTCAGGCAGAGTCAGCATGGATTTATGAAGGGGAAGTCATGTTTGACAAATTTGCTCGAATTCTTTGAGGATATAACGAACAGGGTGGATAAAGGGGAACCAGTGGATGTGGTGTATTTGGACTTCCAGAAGGCATTTGACAAGGTGCCACATAAAAAGTTACTGCACAAGATAAAAGATCACTGGGTTGGGGGTAATATATTAGCATGGATAGAGGATTGGCTAATGAACAGAAAACAGAGAGTTGGGATAAATGGTTCATTCTCAGGTTGGCAATCAGTAACCAGTGGGGTGCTGCAGGGATCAGTGCTGGGACCCCAACTATTTACAATCTATATTAATGACTTGGAGGAAGGGACTGAGTGTAACGTAGCCAAGTTTTCCGACGAGACAAAGATGGGAGGAAAAGCAATGAGTGAGGAGGACACACAAAATCTGCAAAAGGACATAGACAGGCTAAGTGAGTGGGCAAACATTTGGCAGATGGAGTATAATGTTGGAAAGTGTGAGGTCATGCATTTCGGCAGAAAAAAATCAAAGAGCAAGTTATTATTTAAATGGAGAAAGATTGCAAAGTGCTGCAGTACAGCGGGACCTGCGGGTACTTGTGCATGAAACACAAAAGGTTAGTATGCAGGTACAGCAAGTGATCAGGAAGGCCAATGGAATCTTGGCCTTTATTGCAAAGGGGAAGGAGTATAAAAGCAGGGAAATCTTGTTACAGTTGTACAGAGTATTGGTGAGGCACACCTGGAATACTGCGTGCAGTTTTGGTTTCCATATTTACGAAAGGATATACTTGCTTTGGAGGCAGTTCAGAGAAGGTTCACAAGGTTGATTCCAGAGATGAGGGTGTTGACTTATGAGGAAAGGTTGAGTAGGTTGGACCTCTACTCATTGGAATTCAGAAGAGTGAGAGGTGATCTTATCGAAAGGTATAAGATTATGAGGGGGCTTGACAAGCTGGATGCAAAGAGGATGTTTCCGCTGATAGGGGAGACTAGAACTAGAGGGCATAATCTTAGAATAAGGGGCCACCCATTTAAAACAGAGATGAGGAGGAATTTCTTCTCTCAGAGGGTTGTGGATCTGTGGAATTCGCTGCCTCAGAGAGCTGTGGAAGCTGGGACATTGAATAAAGTTAAGACAGAAATAGACAGTTTCTTAAACAATAAGGAGATAAGGGGTTATGGAGAGCGGGCAGGGAAGTGGACCTGAGTCCATGATCAGATCAGCTGTGATCGTATTAAATGGTGGAGCAGGCTCGAGGTTCATATGGCCTTCTCCTGCTCCTATTTCTTATGTTCTTATGTTCTTATGTTTATTATGAGATACAAAATTTGACACCGAGCTGCATAAGGAGAAATTAGCGCAGGTGACCAAAAGCTTGTTTAAAGAAACAGGTTTTAAGGAGCATCTTGAAGGAGGAAAGAGAGGCAGAGAGATGGAGAGGTTTAGGGAGGGAGTTCCAGAGCTTGGACCTAGGCAACAGAGGGCACGGCCACCAATGGTTGAGCCATTATAATCAGGGTTGCTCAAGAGGTCAGAATTAGAGAAGCGCAGACATCCTGGGGGGTTGTTGGGGCTGGAGGAGATTACAGAGATAGGGAGGGGTGAGGCAATGGAGGAATTTGAAAATAAGGATGAGAATTTTGAAATCGAAGCGTTGTTTAACCGGAAGCCAATGTAGGTCAGCGAGCACAGGGGTGATGGGTGAGCGGGACTTGATGCGAGTTAGGACATGGGCGAGTTTTGGATCACCTCTAGTTTATGTAGGGTAGTATGTGGGAGGCCATAGTCGTTGGAATAGTCAAGTCTAGAGGTAACAAAGGCATGGATGAGGGCTTCAGCAGTGGATGAGCTGAGGCAAGGGCATAAACGGACAATGTTATGAAGGTGGAAATAAGCGGTCTTAGTTATGCTGCGGTTATGTGGTGGGAAGCTCATTTCAGAGTTAAGTATGACACCAAGGTTGCGAACAGTGCTATAGGATCTTTTGTGTCCACCAGATGGGCCTCAGTTTAACATCTCTTTCAAAAGATGGCACATCTGACAATGCAGCACTCTCTCAGCACCATACTGAAGTGTCAACCTGGATTATGTGCTCAAGTCTCTTGAGCAGGACCTGAACTCAATAAATAGTATATGTAAATAATCAGAGATAATTGGATTCCGATAGTCTCATCTACCCTCTAGGGATGTACCTGAACTTTATTTGGCATTGGCTAGTGATGAAATAGGTTAGATCAGCAACTTACTGAATAGGAAAATGTGGAAATGAATTTTGGAGCTATAGTACACTATTCCACCATAATAGCGGTTCCTGAGAAAGAAATTTTGTTAGCGATAATGAAAAACTAACAGCCAATCATGATGCACCTACAATAATGGCCCTTATTGCTTCCCAGATGATTAATAAGACATTTAACTGGTATTCATTTTGGAAAGCTTCATTATGCTGCTGTGCACTGCACAATATTTGTGGATAATGACCACTGAAAATGGATTAAAAACAGATTTGGTGACCAGGCCTGCATATATTGGTGACTATGTAACAGTGATGTACAAAACAGTGCAATTGGGTTTAAGAGACAACATAAATATGTTTCTGGAGAAAGAGAAGAATGAAGATATATGGCAGAAAGTGGGAAGGAAGATGGAAAAAAATGAGAGAAATTCAATTCTTCAGCAAAAGAGTCTAAGCGCAACTATTAAAGGGACAGAAATTCCACCTTTATTCTGCAGTTTCAGGATTTTCTTGATACATCGAGCTATTTGTACATGGTTGATTAGGAGACACATCACCATGGATGGGCACAGTCCTTTGGTAACTGTCACAGCTATTCCATCAGATGTGTTTTATTTCAATCCAGAAAGGTACCAGCAGGTCACAAATGCTACGCCAGGTCAGGCAGATGTCAAAACAAATAATGTTTATGCATGCTGGAGCAAATGGGTCACTCGGGATCAAGTTACGCCTAAAAAGGGGCCTAAACCAGTGTCAAAATAAAAGAGGATTGAGTATCTGACATTTCCTAATTAAAAGTCTTTAGAATGAAAACATTCTTGCACCATTTTGAGAATAATTAGTTCGTCACAAGTCTTACTATTAATTGGTCCTTTTAGAATTGAGAATTTTGAAATTATCATTCTTTTGTCCAACTCCCTCCATAGCCTCACCCCTCCCTATCTCTATAACCTCTGCCAGCCCTATAACCCCTAGAGATTCCTGTACTCCTCAAATTCTGGCTTCTTGGGCACCCCGATTTTAATCGCTCCACCATTGGCAGCCGTGACTTCAGCTGCGGACGACGCCTGCATCTGCGCACACACAGAAGCTGGACTCCAGGAAATAGTCAACGTAGTTACCGAGGCGTACGAAAGCATAGGCCTTACGCTAAAAATCCATAAGACAAAGGTCCTCCACCAGCCTGTCCTCGCCACACAGCACTGTCCTCCAGTCAGCAAGATCCACGGCACGGTCCTGGACAACGTGGACCATTTGCCATACCTCGAGAGCCTCTTATCAACAAGAGCAGACATTGACGACTAGATTCAACACTGCCTCCAGTGCGCCAGTGCAGCCTTCGGCCGCCTGAGGAAAAGAGCGTTCGAAGACCAGGCCTTCAAAACTGCCACCAAGCTCATGGTCTACAGGGCTGTAGTAATACCCGTCCTCTGCTATGGCTCAGAGACATGGACCATGTACAATAGACACCTCAAATACCACCAACGATGTCTCTACAAGATCCTACAAATCCCCGGGAGGACAGACGCACCAACATTAGCGTTCTCGACCCAGACCAACATCCCCAGCATTGAAGCACTGACCACACTTGATCAGCTCTGCTGGGCAGGCCACATTGTCCGCATGCCAGACACGAGACTCCCAAAGCAAGTGCTCTACTCGGAACTCCTTCACAGCAAACGAGCCAAAGGTGGGCAGAGAAAACATTACAAGGACACCCTCAAAGCCTCCCTGATAAAGTGCAACATCCCCACTGACAGCTGGGAATCCCTGGCCAAAGACCGTCCCAAGCGGAGGAAGTGCATCCGGGAGGGCGCTGAGCACCTCGAGTCTCATCACCAAGAGCATGCAGAAATCAAGCGCAGGCAGCGGAAAGAGCATGCGGCAAACCTGTCCCACTCTCCCTTACTCTCAACGACTATCTGTCCCATCTGTGACAGGAACTGTGGTTCCCGTATTGGACTGTTCAGCCGTCTAAGGACTCATTTTCCCTCTGATTCCGAGGGACTGTCTATGATGATGGATGCCTAGGCCCTAACCTCTGGAACCTCATCCCTAAATCTTTCCACCTCTCTCTGGTTCAAGTCACTCCTTTTAATCTACCTCTTTGACCAAGCTTTTGGTCACCTGTCCTATCTCTTTATGCAGCTCGGTGTCAGATTTTTGTCTGATAATGCTCCGGTGAAGCCCTTTGGGGACATTTTACTAAATTTAAAGCACTTTATAAATGCAAATTAAAACCGTTAATATTTCGGGGTGGTAATGGTGTATGTATGCATAGGGTGGAAGGACTAGGGTTATATTTTGTGTGTTTCATTAGTTTTTAGCCAGGATTACAGAATAGAATATCTCACTTGTGCATAAAATGCCGTGCACCCTCTCCAAATATTTCACAGAACTGGCGCTGGAGACCTCCCACAGGGTATTTTGTTTTTCCTCCAGTTTGAAATAAAATGCCTTTGTAGAAGATGACAATAAAATTAAAAGTTAGTACTATGTGTGATAAAATGATTGAGAATAATACTAATAAATTTACACTCTACTGAAGACATTCAGAAGTGTCCAGGATAAGTACTGTACCGTGTAATTGTGCCGCTAACAATTAATAATATTTTTTATAGTTAAGTCAAGTTTGAATTAGCTAATGATTTCTTAATAATTCAGCTACAGCAGTGGAATCCTGTGTTGTTGGGCAGATAGAAAGTTATGCAAAGCAAGCTAACTAGTGAGAGTCCCTCTTATCTGGGAAGTGGATAAACTAAAAAAAAAGAGAAGGTAACTCAAAAAGAGAGACAAAAAAGTAAATACTGTAAACAAAGTGTCCCCATACACAGCTTTACAAATTCTATTAATAGTGCACTGGAGAGTATGCAGCTATGCACATACGTTCGCAGTTGCTTTCAAGAATTTAATTAAAATACATATTTGATATTTCAAATAATTATCAATATTTTGCTTTCAAAAGCTATTTGTGATCATTTAAGTAGCTGTTCACAATTAGAGTGCTGAAATATTATCATTCCAATAAAGTTCCTGTGCCGGTTGAGCATGTCATCTACCTCATTACTGAGCTCCTGAGCCATCAGTCAATATTTTGTTTCATGGTTAGTAAAATCATTAAGTCTATAATGTTTCTCTACTTTCTAATTGGTTAATTTATATTTTTGTATTTTGCGATATTATGCAAATCCTTTCTCCCAAATTTTAGTTTGCTCTCCAATCATATTCCACCAAAAAACTAATGGTTACCACATATTCTACTTTATGCACTAAAAATAACATTCTTAATAAACACATAAAAAAAATTAATAATTCAGCAAATAATCACAATCTTACCCATCCCATTTCCTAGTTGCTTTAAAATCCTTGGGGGCGAAATTGCCCCTCTTTGTAGCCCCATTAGTGGCTTTGAGCATGACAGTTTTTGTCTGAGGAACGGGGGGCACTACCGACTCCTGGGAAATTGCCCGGGAGTATGTGCAGGGCCTGCCATGGCAGCGCTGCACCCCGTGGTTAGCACCGCCATGCAACCGGCGATGCCGTGGGGGGAATTGCCCTGTGGGCCTTGAGGCTGGCACGGATGAATGTCAATGCCAGCTTCACGGGTTGCAAAGCTGACCAACATCCGCTCTCGGGGTGGTGATTAAAGGGAAAGGTGCCAGCGCCCTGGGCCGCCATCTTTTTTTGTCAGCCTACTCTCGGGTCGGCTCGATGATAGCGGCCCTAGTGTCCGCCGTCTTGCAGCCCGGCACTCCATCTTTGGTGCCAGACTGCTGGCCCGGTAGCACGCTGCCCTGGTGGCCCAATGGAGGCTATCAGAGGTCAGGCAGAGTGTGCAGCGACCCTCCCCTTTAATCGAAGGGGCATGGCATTGAAGTGCATCAGTGCTATGTGGAGCATCTGCGTGGTGCCCTGGAACTCGCCCTAAAGGAAGTGGAGTGTGGGAGATTGCACTCCACTTCCTTTAAGGGCAATTCCACGGCGGGACTTCTGTGCTGGGTGCTAAATGTCCTGGCCCCGGAAGGTTACCTCCCTCAATCAGGATACAGGGCACTTTCACCACCCTTATTTTTACTATAATAATCTGAGTAACACCATTGGAGATTGACCAGTACATTTAAATGAATGAGAAAGCTCAACATCTTACAGTTCCCATTAATTATTTGCTATATTCACATTTCTCAGATTCCAGTATCTTCAGTAACATTGTTCAATAGTTAACATGGTTCATATACAATTTTGAACATTTTGGACATAATGCTGAAGCCAAATGTTTAAACGTGTCTGAATTTTAGAGGAGAGCATAGTTACAACGATTTGAAGTGCAGGTAGTTGAAACATGTAACTTTGAGAATTACTGATGGTCATTGCAAATTATAATTACTTGTCTAATGAGAATTTGGAATTCAATGCTTGTGTCTCATTTCTCCTGCTCTTGCCTGCCCTGCTGCCTTGCTTCTGGTTTACTATGTTCCTGCCATCAGCAATATGGGATAATTTGCAGAAAGCTGTGGACATGCTCTTGTTTCTGCTCTCTGTTGGAGGTGGAAATCATACCCTGCCAGGATGATAGATTGTGCTGTCAGTTCTAACTCTCTGGGGAACTACATCTACCCTGTCGGCCCCGTCAATAACAGTGGAAAACAAGTCTACCAGGAATGGTGGAATTGAAATGCCAATCAATATAAAGAGATGAATGGAAATGTTATTTACTTTTTCCTGCAAGACCTTTATTTAAAAAAATGGAATGTCAGCATAATATTTTCAGTCACCATTTTGAAGAGAATTTTATATCTCAAATCTTGCATTTTAATCAAATAATAGTTTTTCACTTATACTGTTGGGGGGAGTTGTGAATAAGCAGGTTGAGTCCTAGTACATACTCTTACATAGATGGCCATTTGTATTACTGGAGAGTTGAGGATAATCAGGTTGAATCCTTCAATCAGTCTACTATCCTCAGTTGCCTGGTACAATACAGATGGAATTCATTCACACTGTACAATCTTCTCTCATTCATATAAGAAAATGTGGACTGAATGACTAGCTTGTTCTTCTTTACAATCTTCAAGTGAATTAGGCCAGTTTAGTTCTCTGTGCTTTCTGCTGAGTGGAAACAATAATTCCTGTGTGTATCCACATTGATGTTATTTTTTCTGCCTCTGGATTACTAGTTTAGTAACATAACCACCGGGCTACTGTACCCTCAGTTACATCATGTGATTCGAGAGACTGGTAACCTGACCCACACTTCACAACTCTGGGTTTTTTAAACAAGCTCAGGCTTAACATCATTGTGAAGCATTTACAAAAGAACATATTTCATACATAATCCCTTCAGCAGCATCTTGGATATTGGTCTCAGCAATGGTGTGACTGAAATCTAACAGTGAGGAAAGACAAAGGCCAATCAAATGGAGAAATATTCCAAACTAAACCATGTTGTGCCCTGACAATGAAACGGATATAATCTGATGATAACATTCAAAAATATTACCAATTGATCAGTGTTCGTTATCTGGGATTGGTTTATCAATATAATACTCACATAGCAAGATCATAATATTGTCTAAATGCCATATGATGCACTGTATCCTTGCTAAACACATACCCTATTTATGTAAGTAATTCAAACTCATATGTACCTATCATCCGCTCCAGCAGTCAGACTTGCTTTGGTCTCGTAGGAAGTGGCAGAGGGCAGTGCAGCCTTGACATTGCTTTGTGCAATAATTGCGCGCAAATGCTTAATATGTTCGTGTGATAATACTTTTCCTGCTATTTTATGAGGAGTTAACTCATTTAAAGCAAATAAGCTGGGAAGTATGTCACATTAATTATACCAACTTGAAAACTTATGAGACTTGTAAAAGAGATGGATTTCAATTTGCATTAATATCGTGCCTTTAAAGTTGAAAATGTCCCAAGGCTCTTCATAGACGTGTAATCAGGCAGAAATTGACGTCGAACTAAAGAGGCGAATAATAGGAGGGGCGACTAATAGCTTGATGAAAGAGATAGGGTTGTAAGAAGCGTCTTAAAGGGAGGTAGAGAGACAGAGATATTTAAGGAGTGAATTCAAGAGCTTGGAACTGCTACCAATGGTGGGGAGAGGGAAGTGGGGGTTGTACAAGTTGGAGGAAGACCAAGTTCTCTGATGGTTGTAGAGCTGAAGGAGGTTATAGAGGTATGGAAAGGTGAGGCCATGGAGTGATTTGAACACGAGGATGAGCATTTTAAATTGGTGCTGTTGGGTGACTATTTTGTGGTGGAAGAACTGCATTTTCTTTGGCATTCTCCTTCAAAAATCATCTTCGGAGGTCCTAAGTTCATAAAATGATCCAAATAACACTTCGTCTAAAATAGTAAAGTAATGCAATATGAACGCTTTGTATGCTTTTGTTATACATGAGTGATTTCTAGGTTTGTATGATTACAATGAGCTGCGTTATAACATGTAAATAATTCTGCTCCTATGCATCCTGTTATAAGGGCATGGTGCATTCTAAAAGAAAATGTAAAGTCAGCCACAATTTCAAATGTGTAACTCTGATTATATTTATTTTAAAAATATAATAATTACCAAATTTACTATGTACAATCTACATAATATTTCTTGGATTTATTCCTAAAGTGTCATTCAAACTAACAGACTCAAAGAAAAATGATATAATCAAAGATATAATGACTGGGTGGAATTAATTAACTTCACGCCACACGATAGGAATGGTTTCTTCATCAGAATGATCTTTTACTTTATGTGGTCACCCTCTGATAATGGAGCTATTTTAGGCAGCCTGTTTGTACACCAACTATTGCTTGAGCACAGACATTTGGTGAGACTCCTGACTACACCGACCTTGGGACTCTAGCAGGGAACTGACCGAGCCAGGTGCCAGCTGAACAGAACTAAATTAGAAACTAAAAGTTCTCCCAAAATGAACCTAACCCTCCCGATTTTAACCTAATCCTCCCAATGACTTCAAAGGAGAGTAAAATTGAGCTGGGTGTAAAATAGGCAACTAAAATGTTTCCATTGCTGGTGACATTACAATGAAATCAATGTGCACTTCCCTTCATTTCTCCCTGACTTAAAAATGAGAACTGGCTGTCCTCATGCACCTCAGGGACTCTGACTTTCCAGCTCAAAGTACAAGTTGCGATTGGTTTTCAGACTGAGCTATCAATCTGTATAATGGCCCCGATTGGTTTTGTAGCTGGACTGCGCAGCAAGACTGAAAGAGATTAAAACTCCATCTGCTGAGTTTGACAAGCTTCATTCAGGTGACTCTTGAATAACAGTGTTATTTCAAAATGTGGACAATTCCAAACTAAACAGCTTTTGTGCCCTTACAATGAAATGGATATAAACGGAGGGCAACATTCAAAAGCATTATCACTTGATTAGTGTTCTCTATCGGGAATTGCTTTATCAATATAGGACTCACAAAGCAAGATCTTAATATTGTCCCAGCTTCTTTTTGAAACTTTACTGATATGTTGCACTGTATCCTTGTTAATTGAATGCCTGACTTATCTAAGTATTTCAAACACTGACGTATCTATCAGATATTCTCAGTGACCCACTTCTATTATACATAACTGCATTTGTTGAAAACAAATCGTATTGGACTGAACACATGGAAAAACACTTGGAAATTTTTCCAAATATAACAATGGCATGAACCAACCCTCCACTTGTTTACCGTGACTCTTTGCCGAATAGCAAAGATTATGGCTGGACCCTTTGGCTGGCTTTTCAATTTGGCTGCTGAGGACACATAAGGAGATTTTGCAATTTCCACTTGAATCAAACTGGGTCGGTGATAAATCTTTCAAACAGACAGCGATGCTCTTTGACAAGGCAGTTATTTCAATCATCTGACTGCTGGGTTCATTATCATGGCTTCCTTAAGTTACTGGTTTATTTTAACTTTTGCCATGACTGCCCTCTTATTACCCAACTTACACCCTATTTCAGAGCTGGTCACTGCCTCGGCACACAGCGGTATACATTGAGATACTTTACTTGTATTGCGCTCTTCCATAATGCTGATGGGAATACTAAGTGAGAAACTGCTGCTTCTTGCATCTGGTGATGAGGGAGGCCATTTACCTCTCCCCTTCACCAAGTACGTTTTATTAATTTCTACTAATTACAACTTACACCTTACAGCTGTGGCTCAGTGTGTAGCACACTCACCTCTGAGCACATAAATCTAGTGCAGTGCTGAGGGAGTGCTGCACTGTCGGAGGTGTCGTCTTTCAAATGAGATGCTAAACCAAGGCCCCATCTGCTCTCTCAGGTGGACGTAAAAGACCCCATGACACTATTTCGAAGAAGAGCAGCGGAGTTATCCCCAGTGTCCTGGCCAATATTTATCCCTCAATCAACATAACAAAAACAGATTATTTGGTCATTATCACATTGCTGTTTATGGGAGCTTGCTTGTGCGCAAATTGTCTGCTGGGTTTTCCACATTACAATAGTGACTATACTTCAAAAGTACTTCATTGGCTGTAAAGCGCTTTGAGATGTCTGGTAGTTGTGAGAGGCGTTATATAAATCCAAGTCTTTCTTTCTTTCTTTCATTACTAGCAAGACTAATATATTCATTATCTTAAGGCACTGCCTCAGCTGAATCATATCCTTTCTAATTCACTTAGTGCAATGGAAGGAAGAGAACCAGATGAAGACTCCACTGCACCAACACATTATGCACAATGTGCCGACACAAGTAGAAATGAATGAAGTTGAGTGTTTCCAATATTATGTTATTATATACACGTGTTATTACATCACCATGTCTTTTCTGAAAATTGTAACCCTATTATAATTTTAAAATTATAATCTTATATCAGCACTTGGAAATTATTTCTCTGTTATTTGTCATTGCTGATGTCTCATCCTCACTGATCTTATTACCAAATGGTCTCATCACCTGCATATTCCATTTATCCTGCTTTAAAATCAGCCCTTTTTTGTTCAGCCAGCACTTGTAAAGGAATACTGGCCTGACTTGTATGTGTTATATAAAGTAATAGACTGCCAGGGGATGAACTGTAGAAGTACATATTAATTTTAGGTTTGTACACAAACACCACTCACTGACCACATACCCTCTTTCCCAAAAATGGACCAATTTTATGGCTATATTGTCTGGAATGCATTGCCTGATACGGTGGTGGAAGCAGAGTTAATAGTAAATTTCAATTGGATATCTGTTTGAAAGGCAAAAATGTGTAGGCCAATGGGGAATGTGCAGGAGATTTGGACTAATTGAATAGCTCTTTCAAGAGTCGGCACAGACACGATGGGCTAAATGGCTTCCTTCTGTGCTGTATGATTATATGAATGCTCCCTTACTGTCCTCTAAGCTATTTTTAAAATTTATCACTATACAATTTTGCCTGTATGGAAAACAATTTGAATTCCAATGGATCCTACGCCAACCGTTTCATTTAGAATGAATTAGCAAAATATGACAGCATTCTAAACACAGCACTATTTCCATGGAATATAATTTTTATTACATATAAATCAAACACACTTTTATGCTTTGTTCTGCATATATTTCTCCAACTGCCAGACAATTTGTAGCACAGATGTATATTTACGAGTCCCTGCATTTTATTAGAAATGGGAGCATACACCCAAAACGTCTGTACGTGGCTTTAAAAGAACCAAAGACAGCACATGGAAATACAATCAAGCCTGCACCGTCACTTCTGTCTGGAGTGCTGACATTCCCCACTACCTGTTCTCTAACGCTTTGCCAAGATCGGGAAAAGAGTGTGAGATAAATGCAATTGGAGTTAAAGATTGATAAAGTGCTTAAGGAAATAATGTTCTTTGGGGAAAACAATAATGTGTCCAGCACCAGATTGTGCTACAGTTGAAAGCCAGAAAAGGGTTTGTAAACTGAAAAGTTTTAAGTTCACAGCTGACTTTAATCACGAGCAACTTTAAGGTCTGTCAAGCTAGCTGCTGATCAACAGTTGGATTATTCTGTGAAGAAAAAGAGTACAAATATGTTGACAAACATCTGCAGCAGGATGCATATCAAAAAATACTTCCTGCGAATTCATGGAATAAAAGAACAAGAAGCCACTTACCTTTAGTGGTTCTGAAGTAACAACAACATCCCTTAGAAAGTGGAGACAGTTCCCAGTGCAGCTGGGCAGTAGCTCTTACTGCTTCTGAGGAGGTTGGAGGAGTGAAAGAGGCTTTGCTCTGTGCTCCTGCTTAAGTACCACAGGTCTTCAGCTGCATTCGTGCTGGAGTTTCTTGCACTCCAAAAATCGAGCCTCTGCCACACAGCAAGGCTTTCCAGCTCAAACATTTAAGGGTACCAAGGGAGAGAAGGGCTGCCTGGGAGTGGAAAGCTGTGTCTAGCTATTGGTTGAACGTATACTATAGGAGCATTGAAGACAGCATAGAGGAATAGGGGAGAGGGTGGGGATTCAAAGTGAGAAAGGGCTTTAAAAAGCGAGACAGAGAAGTGTTTTCCCCTTTCGATATTTTCTCTCAGAAAAAAGTATAGAAAGATTTGATTTTTATGGCACAATAAAGCATATCACCTTTCACTGAGGGGAATAAAACTTAATACTACAAAGCATTAAGGAGATTGCTTAAAATGGTTGTAAAGATATATTGCTAATGGTAGTGAACAACACAGTGCAACACATCTTGGTGTATTCACAAGAGGGTTAGAGTTAGAATTATATTTCATCATAACACATATTTAAATGGTTGTTACCCTCTACAACCTGATCAGCAACTCAATAGAAGATACAGGTTTAACTAAATCAATCATTCTTTTTATATTTACTGCTCAAATTGATTGATTGTTAGCACCCCAATGTGTGACACTAATTCTGTGCACCAGTGTCAAAAGCCTTGTAACATGTTTTAATTGTCCCTATCAGAAGATTTGATGCCACTACACAGTAGATGGATAGTGATGGGCAGATCCCTCAAATGTTTTTGTCTTTCTTCCTCTTCTCCTCAAGACACACCTCAAAGATGGGCTACAGTTCCATGGCCACAAACTCTTTTCACTTGGCTAAAGATATAGACCTGAAAATGACAGCGTTAGTTACTAGCATATAAATGATTAATGCTTGAAAGTCCTCTCCCTGCTCTTTTAACAGGGATGTTAACCTATTTAAAATTAATGGGTTATCGACATCACTAAAATGGCAGTGGAAGAAATTTCAGACCAATGTGTTTAGCACTTGGATGCTAATATCCCATGGCACAATGTCAGGGTCATGGTATTATTTATTAATGTCATTAACAGAATGAGGTCATATCTTTGCTTTCTTACTCTTTTGAAAAGAAACATATATTCTCATGTAGTTCGTACTTTACTGCAACCTTGCAGCAGTACCCTCCACTTTTAGGGGCCAAAATTGATGGCCTTATCGCCCACTGCTGCCGACATTCCACCTCGAGTTGCGTCCAGTGTCAGTTTCGATTTGGTCTGGAGTGAGCGCGAGGGGAGAACCGTCGGGAACACCCGCTGACGTCAATGGACAGCCGAGTGGCGCAACTGATCTCTCGCCCGCCGAGATGCCAGATTGGTGCGAACGAGAGTCGGCGCCAGAACGGGGGTGGACTGCTGTGAGGAGGATGGTCTATCCCTAATGGTGAGTATGAAGAGCTGAAAATAAAGTTTAGTAAACAATTTTAAATTTTTTTCTTTACAGCGACTTACCTTGATGGGGTCCCCTGATGTTTTTTTTAATGCTTTTTATTTGCAGCTCTTTGACCCTCTGTGGGCCCGACTCCATCCTCGGTGGCACTTGGGCAGCACGTACCTTTGCCGCTGAGATTGGGAGCTCCTGCCGGCTGCCACCCAGATTGACAGCATAAGTCCCTCTTTTGCCAACGGCTGCCCTTTCAAGGTCCTTATTGCCAAAAACCCCGCCCAGAGTACCGTCAGGTATCTCGGTGGCCATAGGCGGTCCTTTGGGTGGCCCCATACTGTACAAGGTGACAATGATCTGTTTTCTGTCTTATTGATGTAATTTTCATTAAAGTACATAATGAGCCAGATGAAGCAGGGCTGTCACATCTATTGATGACTGTCTTATTGATCAAACCAGATGTTGTGCAAAAGCAACTTCGCCACAATTCAACTCTGTACCAGTCTCTATCAAGGGGAAATTTAGTTTCCAAAGAGACAGTTGATTAAAGTTTGGAACAAACTGCAATGATTAAATATGGATTCTTCAACTTTTCTTTTTAAGCACATAATTAAACTATAAGGCTGGAAACCATTCTGTGCAATTTATGTTATGAATGTTTAATGCTTTCATAAAGGTAGGGTTAAAAATAATTTATTTTAAGCGTGCGAGTATCCCTGTTAAAATAGCAAACAAAGGAATATGAATGCATGAAGCATTTGCATGATAATATCACAGAGGGTAATTTCCAGACAACAGTTCCTTCCAATTCCCGGTCCATAGTACTGTCGAAGTTTATAGCCTGAAAGCAGCCATTCAACCCATCATGCTGAGCCTACTCTTTGCTAAAACAATCCAAAACTAATTTCACTGCCTTGCTGTGACTCTACAGCCTTGTATCTCCCCTGCTTCCTTTAATAGATGCAGTGGTCTCTACCTCAACCACGCCCTCTTGCAAAACATTCCATCTTCTAACAACTTGTGCTATAAAGAGATTTTTTCCTCATTTCTTTCCTCACTGTCTCAGTAACGATTTGAAATTGGTAACTTTTTGTCATGAGCTCCTCCACCAGAGGAAATAATCGTTCCTTATTTGATCGAACAAAACCCTCGATAATTTTGAAAAACCTATTGAATTTTCTTTCCGGCTTCTCTTCACCTGTGAAAATAGTCAGAATATGTCAAGGATCTCCTGATAAGTACAGTTTTGCATCCCTACTACCATCCTGGTGAATCTACGCTATACACACTATGGTTTTAATGTCCATTCTAAAATTAATAAAACCTATTAATAAAACCTGAAATATTATTGGGTTTATGGTTTTATTCACCTGCACTCTCAATCAAGGAGTTATGCATTTGTTGACTAGGTTTGTCTGTTCCTCCATACCCTTCAGCATCTCTCTGTTCAATATATACTCCCTGTTATATATGTAAACTTGTATTTACTCTGTACAGCCACCAGAGGGCTCATCTCCTGGAGTCCCAAAGGATCCCATAATCCCTTGGGAGCACAGGTATTTAAGGAGGCTTCACAGGTTGGAGAGGCACGCTGGAGACCTGTAATAAAAGACTAAGGTCACACTTTACTTTGAGCTCACAGTGTTCAGTCTGACTCTTTCTCCATACACAACAACTGGCGATGAGATACAGATAGCGAATCCAAAGATGCAGAGAACAGTGGGAATCCTGGAGAAATTCTTGGAGGGAGATGATTGGGAAACTTTTGTGGAGCGACTCGACCAATACTTCGTGGCCAACAAGCTAGATGGGGAAGAGAGCGCGACCAAACGAAGGGCGATCCTCCTCACGGTCTGTGGGGCACCAATGTATGGCTTCATGAAGAATCTGCTCACTCCAGTGAAACCCATGGAGAAATCGTATGACAATTTGTGCACACTGGTCCGAGAGCTTTTGAACCCGAAGGAAAGCGTTCTGATGGCAAGGTACTGGTTCTACACCTACACAAGGTCTGAAAGCCAGGAAGTGGTGAGGTACGCCACCGAGCTAAGATGCCTTGCAGGAAATTGCGAATTTTAAGGACATTTGGAGCATATGCTCAGAGACTTTTTCGTACTTGGCATTGGTCATGAAACCATACTTTGCAAACTTTTGACTGTAGAGACCCCAACCTTGAGTAAGGCCATAGCGATAGCCCAGGCATTCATTGCCACCAGTGACAATATGAAACAAATCTCTCAACACACAAGTGCTGCTACAAGTACTGTGAACAAAGTGATGTTGTTTTCGAATCGTAACGTACAGGGCAGGTCACACATGCCTGCAGCTGCACATCCACAGATGTCTCAGAGACCATCATCAAGGGTGATGAATGCAAGGCCATTAACACTTTGTTGGTGCTGCGGGGGTGATCATCGTTTCCATTCATGCCGATTCAAAGAATACGTTTGCAAGGGCCGTGGAACAATGGGACACCTCCAACGAGTGTGCTGGCGAGCTGCAAAGCCTGTTAAACCTGCAAACCACCATGTTGCAGAAGAGGACAGATCCACGGAGGTTCATGACGAACCAGAGCCTCAGATCGAGAAGGCAAAGGTACATGTGATGCACACATTCACCACAAATTATCCCCCGATAATGCTGAATGTTGAACTAAATGGCCTCCCGGTGTCAATGGAGCTGGACATGGGCGCGAGCCAGTCCATCATGGGCAGAAAGACTTTCGAAAGGTTGTGGTGCAACAAGGCCTCAAGGCCAGTCTTAACTCCAGTTCACACGAAACTAAGAACTTACACAAAAGAACTGATTCCTATAATCGGCAGTGCGACCGTAAAGGTCTCCAACGATGGAGACCTTTACGGTCGCACTGCCGATTATAGAGACAAGCTACCACTCTGGGTGGTACCGGGCGATGGTCCCTGCTGCTCGGCAGGAGCTGGCTGGGAAAGATACGCTGGAACTGGGCCGACGTCCGAGCGCTATCGTCCGCTGACAACACTTCGTGTGCCCGGGTCTTAAACAAATTTCCCTCGCTGTTCGAACTAGGCATCGGGAAATTCCAAGGAGCAAAAGTGCAGATCCACCTAATTCCGGGGGCGCGACTCATCCATCACAAGGCGATAGCAGTACCGTATATGATGAGAGAAAGGGTAGGGATCGAGCTAAACTGGCTGCAAAGAGAGGGCATCATTTCACCGATCGAATTCAGCGAGTGGGCCAGTACTATTGTCCCAGTCCTCAAGGGAGACAGCACCACCAGAATCTGTGGCGATTCCAAAGTAACTATCAATCGTTTCTCCCTGCAGGACCAATACCCACTACCAAAGGCCGATGACCTCCTTGCAAAGCTGGCAGGAGGAAAGACGTTCATGAAGCTGGATCTGACTTCAGTCTACATGACGCAGGAACTGGAGGAATCATCGAGGGCCCTCACCTGCATCAACACGCACAAAGGTCTTTTTGTTTATAACAGATGCCCGTTTGGAATCTGATCAGCGGGCAGCAATATTCCAAAGGAACATGGAAAGTTTACTGAAGTCGGTCCCGCACACTGTGGTCTTCCAGGACGACATCTTGATCACAGGTTGAAACACAGTCGAGCATCTGCAGAACCTGGAGGAGGTTCTTAGTTGACTCAACTGCGAGGGGCTCAGGTTAAATTGCTCGAAGTGCATTTTCCTGGTGCCTGAAGTGGAGTTCTTGGGAAGGAGGATTGCGGCGGACGGCATCAGGCCCACCAACGTGAAGACGGATGCAATCGAGAATGCACCGAGGCCACAGAACGTGACGGAGCTGTGTTCGTTTCTGGGACTCTTGAACTACTTTGGTAACTTCTTACCGGGTCTCAGCACACTGCAAGAACCACTGCATGTCTTACTACGAAAAGGGGGTGAATGGGTTTGGGGCAAAAGTCAAGAAAATGCCTTTGTAAAAGCGAGAAAATTATTATGTTCAAACAAATTGCTTGTGTTGTATGATCCATGTAAGTGTTTGGTACTAGCATGTGATGTGTCGTCATATGGCGTCGGGTGTGTATTGCAACAAGCTAATGATTTCGGGAAACTGCAACCAGTTGCTTATACATCCAGGAGTCTGGCTAAGGCTGAGAGAGCCTACAGCATGATTGAGAAAGAAGCGTTAGCGTGTATCTATGGGGTAAAGAAAATGCATCAATACCTGTTTGGACTAAAATTCGAATTGGAAACTGACTATAAGCCACTCATATCCCTGTTTTCCGAGAGTAAAAGGATAAATACCAACGCATCGGCCCACATCCAGAGATGGGCGCTCACGTTGTCCGCATACAACTATGCCATCCACCACAGGCCAGGCACAGAAAATTGCACCGATGCTCTCAGTAGGCTGCCATTGCCCACCACGGGGGTGGAAATGGCGCAGCCCACAGATCTAGCCATGGTTATGAAAGCATTTGAGAGTGAGCAATCACCCCGTCACTGCCCGGCAGATCAAAACCTGGACAAGCCAGGATCCCTTATTATCTCTTGTCAAAAGCTGTGTGCTTCACGGGAGCTGGTCTCGTGTCCCAGTGGAAATGCAGGAAGAGATAAAGCCGTTCCAGCAATGCAAAGATGAAATGGCTATACAAGCACACTGCCTTCTGTGGGGCAATCAAGTAGGGCTCCCCAAGAAGGGCAGAGACACCTTCATCAATGACCTCCACAGTACCCACCCAGGCATCGTAATGATTAAAGTGATAGCCAGATCCCACATGTGGTGACCCGGTATCGATGCCGACTTAGAGTCCTGCGTTCACAGATGTAATACATGCTCGCAGTTAAGCAATGTACCCAGGGAGGTGATGCTACGTTTATGGTCTTGGCCCTCCACCCATGGTCTAGGGTACACGTCGGCTATGCAGGCCCGTTTTTGGGTAAAATGTTCCTTGTGGTTGTAGATGCCTATTCCAAGTGGATCGAATGTGAGATAATGTCGGCTAGCACATCCGCTGCCACTACTGAAAGCCTGTGGGCCATGTTTGCCACTCACGGCTTACCCGATGGTCCTGGTGAGCAACAATGGCCATATTTTACCAGTGCTGAGTTCAAAGAATTCATGACCCGCAACAGGATCAAACATGTCATATCTGCCCCATTTAAACCAATGGTCCAATGGTCAGGCAGAGAGAGCAGTGCAAACCATCGAGCAAGGCTTGAAGAGGGTAACTGAAGGCTCACTGCAGACTTGCCTATGCCGAGTCCTGCTTAGCTACCACACGAGACCCCACTCACTCACTGTGATGCTACCTGCTGAACTGCTCATGAAAAGATGACTTAAGACAAGGCTCTCGTTAGTTCACCCTGATCTACATGAACAGGTAGAGAGCAGGCGGCTTCAACAAAGTGCATACCATGATAGCGCAAATGTGTCACGCGAGATTGAAATCAATGATCCTGTATTTTTATTAAATTATGGACAAGGTCCCAAGTGGCTTCCCGGCACTGCCGTGGCCAAAGAGGGGAGCAGGGTGTTTCGGGTCAAACTTTCAAATGGACTCATTCACCGGAAACACTTGGATCAAATCAAACTTAGATTCACTAACTATCCTGAGCAACCCATCTTGGACCCTACCTTTTTTGATCCCCTAACATACACACCAGTGGCAACTGCCACCATGGTTGACCACGAAGCAGAACCCATCATCTACAGCAGCCCAGCAGGTCCCAACACACCAGGCAGCCCAGCAAGGCCAGCTGCACTGCAGCCCAGCGAGGGGAGTGTTGTTATGTATGTAAACTTGTATTTACTCTGTACAGCCACCAGAGGGCTCATCCCCTGGAGTAACACAGGTATTTAAGGCGGCTTCACAGGTTGGAGAAGCATTCTGGAGACCTGCAATAAAAGACTAAGGCCACACTTTACTTTGAGCTCACAGTGTTCAATCTGACTCTTTCTCTATACACAACACTCCCATCCTTCTTTTTATTTTAAATGCATCACCTCACACTTCTCTGTTAAATTGCACCTGTCACATGTCTGCACTTTCCGCTAACCTGTCACTGTCCCCCTGAAGTATTTTACAGTGCTTCTTGCTCTTTGTTTAAATCCCTATTTTTGTGTCAGCAGCATATTTGGATATCATGCTCCCTAAACTCGATCCAAATCATTCATATATATTGAAAACAAAAGTGGACCCAGCATTGACCCCTTCAGCTTGTGGAACTGTTGCACTGTGAGTGGCTTAGCCAGTCACATGATGTTCACAAGACTCAACAAAACCCCAGTTAATTGAGTTCAGGTTCTCTATGATGAAACGTGCCGTTCTGAGCCTGGTGGATGAACTGGTTGTGTTCAGTTTGAGTGTTAAACTTTGCTAATAAACCAGCTAGTTCTTGCAGCAAATGTGTCACTTTCAACTTTTAAGCCAAGAACTCATGAAGCAAACACACTACAATGATGATCTGTGACATCTGCAAGCAAGCCTTGTCCAATCTTTCTGACAAATAATGGATTCCTGTTTTAGGAGCGCAGCATTTTAATTTGTGTACCGAACAGAAAATAGTAATGCTTTCAGTGTTTAGGATACATTGGAGGCAATTTTAATCATCATCACCATCACCATTATAGGCGGTCCCTCGGGATCAAGGAAGACTTGCTTCCACTCTTAACATGAGTTCTTAGGTGGCTGTACAGTCCAATACGAGAACCGCAGTCTCTGTCACAGGTGGGGCAGATAGTCGTTGAGGGAAGGGGTGGGTGGGACTGCTTTGCCGGACGCTCTTTCCGCTGCCTGCGCTTGATTTCTGCATGCTCTCGGCATTGAGACTCGAGGTGCTCAGTGACCTCCCAGATGCACTTCCTCCACTTCGGACGGTCTTTGGCCAGGGACTCCCAGGTGTCAGTGGGGATGTCGCACTTTATCAGGGAGGCTTTGAGGGTGCCCTTGTAACGCTGCCCACCTTTGGCTCATTTGCCGTGGATGAGTTCCGAGTAGAGCGCTTGCTTTGGGTGTCTCGTGTCTAGCATGCGAACTATGTGGCCTGCCCAGTGGAGCTGATCAAATGTGATCAGTGCTTCAATGCTGGGGATGTTGGCCTGGACGAGGTCGCTAATGTTGGCGCGTCTGTCCTCCCAGGAGATTTGTAGGATCTTGTGGAGACATCTTTGGTGGTATTTCTCCAGCGACTTGAGGTGTCTGCTGTACATGGTCCATGTTTCTGAGCCATACAGGAGTTACTACAGCCCTGTAGACCATGAGCTTGGTGACAGTTTTGAGGGCCTGGTCTTCAAACACTCTTTTTCTCAAGCGGCCGAAGGCTGCACTAGCGCACTGGAGGCAGTGTTGGATCCCGTCATCAATGCCTGGTCTTGCTAATAGGAGGCTCCCGAGATAAGGGAAGTGGTCCACCTTGTCCAGGGCCTCGGCGTGAATCTTGATGACTGAGGGGTCAGTGCTGTGCGGCGAGGACAGGCTGGTGGAGGATCTTTGTCTTATTGATGTTTAGCGTAAGGCCTAGGCTTTCGTACGCCTCAGTAAATACGTCGACTATGTCCTGGAGTTCAGCCTCTGTATGTGTGCAGACGCAGGTGTCGTCCACATACTGTAGCTCGATGACAGAGCTTGGGGTGGTCTTGGATCTGGCCTGGAGATGCCGCAGTTTGAACAGGTTTCCACAGGTTCTGTAGTTTAGTTCCATTCCAGCAACAAGCTTGTCGACTGTGAGGTGGAGCATGGCAGCGAGGAAGATTGAGAAGAGGGTTGGGGCGATGACGCAGCCCTGCTCGACCCCGGTCTGGATGTGGATGGGGTCTGTGATGGATCCGGTGGTAAAGATCACGGCCTGCATGTTGTCGTGGTCACGTATTTTTGGGGGCATCCGAAACGAAGGAGGACGCTCCATAGACCCTCGTGATTGACAGTGTCAAAGGCCTTTGTAAGGTTGAAGGCGGCCATGTATAAGGGCTGGTGCTGTTCCTTGCATTTTTCATGCAGCTGTCGCGCTGCAAAAATCATGTCCGTTGTGCCCCGGAGGGGACGAAATCCGCACTGCGACTCTGGGAGGAGTCTCTCGGCCATGTGGAGAAGGCAGTTGAGGAGGACTCTAGTGATGGCTTTCCCAGTGGCTGATAGCAGGGAGATTCCTCTGTAGTTGCCGCAGTCAGACTTGTCTCCTTTTTTAAAGATGGTCACGATGACTGCATCTCTAAGATCTCCCGGCATGCTCTTCTCCCTCCAGATGAGAGAGATGGGTTTTAACCTGACCCACTGGCAGCACTAGTGGCACTGTACCCCAGCATGAATCAGGAAAGGCAGGGAAAAATGGAGAAAAATTGGTCGAAGGAAAATATAAAGATTTTTGTGTCCCTTCACTGTGGTCACACAAAAATGCTGTGGCACCATTACAGTACATTACAGCATTTGCAGCGCTGCATAGCTGACGTGAAATGTGTTGCTTTGAATTCTGTACTGCCTTTTAAAAATGTGAGGTCCTCCCATCTGTTAGATACAGTCGCAATCAAAGCTTAACCTAGATTTTCCAGACAGCCACTGCAGGAAATGTCTGTCACACTGACAGCAGTCTTAAAGCTTACATTTAAACTGTCAGCAGGAAAGCCACAGAGGATTGGATGGCTCAGTCAATCAGCTAATTTGATCCAGACTAATGGGACATCTATCACTCTGCTAGTTATGGATGTCCCAAAGAAAGAATGTTTGGGCACTATTCACCCAAGTCTTTCTGTGCAAAAGCTCAAAATTGTCCATAGTTCAGTACGAATTGGCAGTGGAATGTCTACGTCTCATTCAGAAAGGCTGTAATAATGGCTCATGGGAAAATGGAAATGTCAAATTAGTGCACTGAAATGTTCAACCAAAGCTGGGTTTAATTTACACTGAGCAGACAGTACAGAGAGCTTGACCCTGTATCTCACCTTTGGTATATCTCATTTGAAGTGCTTGATGCTGACAATGGACACCAAAAGTGAATTCACCAAGGATGGACATCCCTCACACTCGTGAGCACAAATATTTCAGCCAAAATGTAATGGGCTCAATTTTCCCCAGTATTTGCGCCATTTTTCTTGGAGCAGGCTGGTTTTTCTGGCCTAACTTAAAAATCCACAGTTTCCCCAATTAATTTGCACCAGCACAACTCAGTTACGAATTTTTTAAGTCTGTTTTTTTTTTCAGCCAAAGGGGCGTAACCAGCCAATGACGCCAATTCTGGCCATTTAGGGAAGTTTGGCCAGCTGAGAGTTACTCTAGTTTTGATTAGGCCAGCATATGTGGCCTGTCCTGAAAAACCTTCCCTAGAGTTAAGGAAATTGGCGCAGGCAAGGAAATTGGTGCAGCAGATGCCCGGACACACGGAAAGAATTGAAAAACACATAGCAGCAACTTACCTCCAACTCCGCCCGAAGGCTGTCCGGTCTCATTCTCGGTCCCCACACACAGAAAGGCTGTCCAGTTCCATTCTGAGTCCCCGGTTCATACACACAGTCCGGTTCCATTCTGAGTCGAGACAGAGAGAGAGAGACAGAGACAGAGAGAGAGAGAGATCAAGGCTCCACCCTTCTCGGGTTAGGCCACGCCAAAATGAAGAGATCCAACGGGGAAACTTACAATACTGCATGCTTTGTTGCACCTATTCGGGAAGATCAACAACTGTAAACATGTCCAATTTCAGGCCTGAATGAGCTGTTAATACTGTAAGTCAAGGCCACCAATCTCGTTATGATGGATAATAAATCCATAAACTCGAATAACACAATGTAGGTAAAAGGTCATGACTCAAACCTATGTTGGACTAGGGTTTTAACTTTATTTTGTAATCATTCCCCCGTAAAGTACATACAAAGACTTATTATTTTGTTTACTATATTAAATATGCAAATCTTTTATTGTGGTTCCGGACCTGGTGTTAATTTTACAGTTAGAGGCCTGACCTTTTGTTTTCTTATTAATTAGACTGCAGCTCTGCTCATATAGGGCCCAAATTTGGCCCTCCGGTTTTTTCAGCGCACTTACGTGAGGTGCGCCGACTTTCTGCTCTCAAAACGGCGCCGAAAATATATCACCATATTCTCCCCGCTTTGTGGACTGTCCTTGTGCTTGGTGTGGCGTGGCAATCACCGTGGGGAGCGGAGCTCGGGCCGTGCGGCTGACAGAGAGCCGGCGGGGGGGCGGGGCTAGGGCATACAAATGGTACATGCTGTTGGGAGTATATTTAGTTGTCTCAGATGAGCTTTCATTTTTAAAATGTACATTTTAGTCTGGCACAGATGTTTTGGATTGTTTCATGACCTTTTTGTCAGCATTATTTATGATTGATTTTGAGGTGTCATGGCAACTATCAAAACTTACAATAAGTACATAATAGACTTTTACACTAAACACATTAAGGCTCCCACAGCCTGTGTGTTCCCAGCCCCCCTCCCTCCTGCCAGTCCCCCTTTAAGTTCCCTCCTGCACCCTCTTTATGCAAGCCCAGCCTGCTGTGTCTTGTGTGTGGCCAGTTCACTGCTCTCCCGCCCGGGCTTCCCACCCACCGCACCTATCCCCGGCCGAGTGGCATTTCGTACCGGCCGGCCCGCTGACTTTCCGGGCTGAGTATGAAGGTAGGACTTAAGTTTTGTTGCATATTATTTATTTATTTATTATTGATGGTTTTTATGCTTCATGAATGTTGTTGAGAAGGTGTTTAGTGCTTTACAAGGTCCTCTCCGCTTCCCTTCCCCCTCTCCCCCCCCCCAATCTCTGGCTACCTGCGCTGATTTCTTCACTCTCCGCAAGGGTTTTCTGTGAGGCCACAAGTGGCCACATACGCTGGCCTAAGTTGGAGCAACTATTAGCTGTCCAAACTGGCTTAAATGGCCAAAACAGGCATAGGTGACTGGTAATGCCCCCTTTTGAAAAAAAAACGAAACTAAGAAAAATCCTAACTAACTCACTTACACTGGTGCAAATTGAATGTGCAGAATGGGGATTTTTAAGATACTCCAGAAAAATCAGTTGCTCCAAAAAAATGGAGCTACTCCTGGGCAAATTTGGGCCCATACAGAGGATCTCACTGATATACAATTTCAAAATTGCAAGTGGCAGATAAAATAACTATTAATATATAGCGAGACAAAGTACCAATTCCATGGAGGGCTTAGAGATATCATAAACCCAGAGGGTAAAGCTCAGGTTGTTTATGGGTGGAATTTAAAATCCAAGGTGGCATTACTTACCTTGCAACTCATTCCTCCCCCCCACCCCCTCCCTGCCAAGGATTTTGTTGCATCCAGGGACACACATGAAGAATGGCCAGCTGGCTGATGTATTAGATACTGGCCTTCAAAGAGCAGAGGGATGATGAGAAAAGAAATACGAATTTGTTTCCAACAATGTCTCAGTATTTTGCTGAAGAATTATTGACGCACAAGTACACTGTTAATACTTTGATTTGGAATATGTTAGTATTGTTGACACTTTTCAATCGAGAATATGATGACATTCGACTTTAAAAATAATGGTGCCATTGGGGAAGGTTTACAGTGAAAGAGTGGTACGGGGCCCAGAAGTGTTGAGGGCCCAGGGGCAGCATGGACCTGCCTACACTTGATATGTGTGCGCACTAGGTCCGTGCAGCAGAGCAGGTCTCCAGTTGTCCTGGTTAATCCTTGCCACTGGATAAAGGCCTAGCTCTGTCAAGCCCATGTGGTGGCTGATGTGCAATGGTCACCACATGTAAAAAAAATTCACGCACGGGCACCTTCCTCCCCCTCAACTGGAGTTCAGGACTGGAACATCGGGTCCTTTATTGAAACATCTGTGAACTCTCCTGGAAGCAAGTTATCCTCGCTCGAGGGACCGCCTATGATTGTTGCTAAGCTTTTATTTTGTTTAACATTTATATTACCATGCTAGCTTTCTGAAATTGGGATATGTAAACCTGGGATATTATTTCAGTGATGATATCACACAAAGACTCAACACATTCATATCAAATTTCTCATTCCATTATTTTTCTGTTTATTTTCAAAGACTAATGAGTTACCATACAATACCATTGCCGCTAATAATTTCTGGCCGAAACTCTTTTTTAATTAACAGTAGAAAACCATAAAACTTCTTTTTTTTTTAAATAAAAAAGTGTAATTCTGCATTCTCAATTTTATTTGAATAAACTGAAAACATTACTAATTTGTTCTACTTGTATTTTTGGTGAGGGGGAAAAAAAATTGTCTTCAAAGGGTTAATGGCAGATTATGTCATTTTCACATTTTGATTGCCTGATTAGAAGTATGTGGATATTTGCCCCTCTCAACTGGTCAGCCCAGAGTTGCGACCAGCTCACGTAGAGTGGGAAGTCAAAGTAAAGCTCCAGTTGCTCACCATTGACTTTTTCCTCCACCCTTACGATCATTGAACTGAGCACAGGGCATGATGGGACCAATTTCCTTGGCACTTGCTCCCAGGGAACACTCAATTCCCTAAGCACAAAGATCAGGACAACAAGGAAATCTAGATTGCCAGGTCCTAAAATTATTTTCCAGGTAGAGAGGAAAGCACTGCGGTGACATCAAGTTGCAAATGTCAGTGATTAAAAGATGTGAAGGAAAGGGTTAAAAAATGTTCTTCAGAAGCCTGTAATCAATAAGTGGATGTGGTACCCTCTTCAGTTCAGATTGGTAAAGGGGAAGGTGCAACGAGACCTGGGTGTCATAGTACATCAGTCATTGAAGATTGGCATACAGGTGCAGCAGGTGGTGAAGGCGGCAAATGGCATGTTGGCCTTCATAGCGAGAGGATTCGAGTATCGGAGCAGGGAGGTTTACTACAGTTGTACAGGGCCTTTGGTAAGGCCGCACCTTGAATATTGCGTGCAGTTTTGGTCTCCTAATCTGAGGAAGGACATTCTTGCTATTGAGGGAGTGCAGCGAAGGTTCACCAAACCGATTCCCGGGATGACAGGACTGACATATGAAGAAAGACTGGATCGACTAGGCTTGTATTCAATGTAATTTAGATGAGAGGGGATCTCATAGAAACATATAAAATTCTGACGGGATTGGACAGGTTAGATGCAGGAAGAATGTTCCCGATGTTGGGGATGTCCAGAACCAGGGGACATAGTCTAAGGATAAGGGGTAAGCCATTTAGGACTGAGATGAGGAGAAACTTCTTCACTCAGAGAGTTGTGGGCATGTGGAATTCTCCACCACAGAAAGTTGTTGGGGCCAGTTCATTAGATATATTCAAAAGGGAATTAGATGTGGCCCTCACGGCTAAAAGGATCAAGAGGTATGGAGAGAAAGCAGGAATGGGGTACTGAAGTTGCATGATCAGCCATGATCATATTGAATGGTGGTGCAGGCTCGAAGGGCAGAATGTTTCTATGTAACTCCTCACTTACACTTATCTGAAGTGCTAAGGAGAGCTGTTAGACCTTTTGGCCCCAAAATTAGTGAACTGTAAGGGCCGCCTATTTCTCGGCGGCACCTACCTTTTTGGCGCCCGCTGCCACTGGGTCCAGTCGGGAGCCATTTTCGCCTCGATAGTGTGGGTGGCAGCGGCAGGCAGCGGAAGTCGGTGGCCTGGAGCGGGCGTCAGCGGGTGGCGGCATCAGTGGACGGGAGGTGCTTTCCTCTCAAATCGGAAAACGTCGCAGGCCATGCACCACGCATGCGCAAGATTTGTTTTTTTTTGTAGTTCTATTCTCAACCTGACGTCAGTTTTGCTGCAATTGAGGCTGCTGGGACATCTGTGCATGCTCTTAAATGGTGATCACTCTCTTGCACCTGCCAGTTGCAGAGGGGAGAGTGTTGGCCATACAGAGCTGAAAACTTGTCATAAGCCATTCCTTAAGTGATTTAACATGAGTGGGGAAAAAAAGCATCAAAGAAGACAGTCAAGACCAGGCCCAGAGCTCCCTGGTTTAATGTTGAGGAACTGGAGGAGCTTGTATCAGAGGTGAAGCGCAGGTATAAAGACCTCACCCGGGATGGTCGTGTCAAACCTCCACCACCTCATACAGATGCATTTGGAGGGAGATTGGTGAGGCCGTGTCCTCAATGGGCAACATTGAGTGGGATGGAGACCAGTGTCGGAAACGATGGAACGAATTGGTGGCATCGGCTAGAGTGAGTAACCATTTATTGGACCCCTCCTTTACAACTCCAAAAGGTTATGTCACAGATGTGTGTGTGTGTGGGAGTGTGTGTGGGGCATGAGCAAAGGGGTAAAGGCTGCAATGTTTCTTTCTGCAGAAGAAAAATACGTCCAAGGCAGCAAGCCTCAATGCCACGAGAGGGGGCCCGGCAGAGGTGATAGAGTTGAGCAGCCTGGAGGAGCGTGCCTTGGCATTGGTGGGTGATCACCCCTGTGCCACCACAAAGGGTGATGCAGATCCTGTGCTAGAGCACGGTAAGGTTATAATAATCTCCGGTTTGAGTAACGCTCATGGCATGAAAGGTCATGCAATGTTAAGGCTAATGCATCTTAACTTACAGTTTGTCGACCATTATTGGTGTGCCCATGTAGAAATGGAACTCCTTGATGGCACAATGTGAGATGGGATGGTTCACGTCAGCTTGACCTACTCTTATAGACTGAAATGTTGTCTTCTACTTGCAGATGGTGAGTTGGACAGCACCAATCAATGCACGCCATCCACCTCTGGCACTCAAAGGAGGAGTGTGACCCCAACGTCATCCACCCCGATGTTGTCCTCAGCCCAAGACAGCGGATCCGTCCTCCATCCGGCCCCCCCCCGCCTCCCCATATCACCCACCGCACACAACTCTGCCACCCAAAGTCACGAAGACCAGGAGGGAGAGGAGGGAGAAGGACCCGTGGTAGAGGCAATTGAGGTCGAGGAGCTGCAAGAGGAAGACATCAGCCTTCTGTCATGTGTGCCAGCTGTCTGGAGAACCTCGGCGTTGGGCTATGAATTCATGGGCTTTGAATCGGATGCAACACGTGCAAGCGCTGCCAGGCACAGATGCCGTGGAGTTGAACCAACCAAGGCGCATGAACCCACAAGGACCCAACAAACTGCTGAAGATGCAGGACGGCTCACAGCTATTCATGAGATGAGCATTGACCTAAGTCACGATCTGCTGCAGACCATGGCTGGGATAGCTGCCAGCATCGCTACCCTCGCTCAGCACCATACTGACAGCATGGACCGGCTCATTAGTGCAGTGGAGCACAACACCAAGTTTGTTGCGGCGCTGAGACAAGTGATGGCTTCTGGGCAGGTCATGCGACCCCCGACCCCACACCATCAAGGCAGACAGATCCCGAAGAGCCGGAGATGCCGGGGCCTTCAGTCATGCCCCCTACCTTCTCGCCAAGACGGACACTTCTCCAGAGATCCGGCTGCCCTCCTTCACAACCTGCTCAAACAGAGGCAGTGAGGGGCAGGGGTGCGAGATGCCGTCTTGAAGGCGGGGCAAAGAAGAGGATAGGTGGTGGTGGCCGGTAGAGGGGTGGGTGTTGGTGGTGGAGATGGCCGTAAATTTTATTATGTTATGTTACTTTTGTAATTATGCACTTTTAAATACAGTCACAATGTTCACCCTCTCTTGCTCAGTGTTTCATTTCCATGTAATGGGTGGTGCCTTGTGAGAAACACACAGCTATCCCTCAGGTGTTCTGTTGTATTAGGAATATATTGCCCTCCACATATGATTCCACTGTACAATGGGTCCTGTCATCAAGCCATCGCGACATGACAAGTAAGGGTCACCAATGCAGAAAGGTTGCCATTTAATGAGAGTCACTTGAACTACTTGCAGGGCACACATTAAGGCTTGCAGTTCACGCCACTTTTTATGACGCCAAACATGGCGGAGTGTGACCCCAGAGATGATGTGTTCATCAGTTACATTGCAGTCCATTAAAAAAGAACATAAGAACACAAGAAATAGGAACAAAGTAGGCCATATGGCCCCTCGAGCCTGCTCCGCCATTCAATAAGATCATGGCTGATCTGATCATGGACTCAGCTCCACTTCCCCGCCCGCTCCCCATAACCCCTTATCCCCTTATTGTTCAAGAAACTGTCTATTTCTGTCTTAAATTTATTCAATGTCCCAGCTTCCACAGCTCTCTGAGGCAGAAAATTTCACAGATTTACAATCCTCAGAAGACATTCCTCCTCATCTCTGTTTTAAATGGGCGGCTCCTTATTCTAAGATCATGCCCTCTAGTTCTAGTCTCCCCATCATCTCTGCATCCACCTTGTCAAGCCCCCTCATAAACGTATACGTTTTGATAAGATCGCCTCTCATTCTTCTGAATTCCAATGAGTTGAGGCTCAACCTATTCAACCTTTCCTCATAAGTCAATTCCCTCATCCCCGGATTCAACCTAGTGAACCTTCTCTGAACTACCTCCAAAGCAAGTATATCCTTTCGTAAATATGGAAACCAAAACTGCACGCAGTATTCCAGCTGTGGCCTCACCAATACCTTATATAGCTGTAGCAAGACTTCCCTGCTTTTATACTCCATCGCCTTTGCAATAACGGCCAAGATACCATTGGCCTTCCTGATCACTTGCTGTACCTGCATACTATCCTTTTGTGTTTCATGCACAAGTACCCCCAGGTCCCACTGTACAGCAGCACTTTGCAATCTTTCTCCATTTAAATAATAACTTGCTGTTTGATTTTTTCTGCACGACCTCATACTTTCCAACATTATACTCCATCTGCCAAATTTTGCCCACTCACTTAGCCTGTCTATGTCCTTTTGCAGATTTTTTGTGTCCACCTCACACATTGCTTTTCTTCCCACCTTTGTATCGTCAGCAAACTTGGCTACGTTACACTCAGTCCCTTCCTCCAAGTCGTTAATATAGATTGTAAATAGTTGGGGTCCCAGCACTGATCCCTGCGGCACCCACTAGTTACTGGTTGCCAACCAGAGAATGAACCATTGATCCCGACTCTCTGTTCTCTGTTAGTTGGCCAATCCTCTATCCATGCTAATATATTACCCCCAACCCCGTGAACTTTTATCTTGTGCAGTAACCTTTTATGTATTTTCCCATCTTCCATACCTCATGTAATTATGTTCACACAATCAGTAGCAGCGATCTGCCATAGCTTTACATCTTATAACTTTTCCTTAATAACTCTGACCTAAGCTCATACCATCTGCGCAGTCACAATCAGTCATTAAATAGGTTCCACATGACATGGTCTCAACACTCTTGCAGGGCATCTCCATTGAGCCTTCACCATCCTCAGCAACTCATTGCTGCTTCCTCTTCAACGGAGTCATATGGAGTTACATATCTGACCTCCATCTGTGCTGGTTAAGGTCCATCACCTCACTATTTATGCTGCAGCATCTGAACGATATCTGGAAAGTGCAGCGTTGCAGGACTCTGAGCCATTCTCGCTGCCGCCTGAGTCATAGCCAGCTCAGAATTGCTTTTTGCCAGTGGTCCTTCTGGCGGGTGGCAGGGCGATCTTAGTTGGTCGTCGCTGAGGAAAGTGCTGGATTTCCAGCCTCCGGCATGGGCGGGCGGCAGGATGGCGTGGCGGCAGAACCGCTGGACCAATTTACCGGCGGGTGGAACGTGGGCGACAGATGGGCAGCACCAGAGGAATCACTGAAAAAAACTTCATTTCTGGCAGAACCTCGGCGGCTGTGGGCGGGACCTCCACCAAGTTCAGGCCCAATGTTTTTGAGTGTATACAGTTACACTAGTTGTAGCAGTGGTGTAAAGCTAGGTAACTTCAGTGCACCCATACTAATGAGCTCTGAGGGGCTTTGATGGGCATAAGATTTGCACTGTTAAAAAGATTGAGGAAAGATGTCTTTAGTGCAATAATAGCAGATAAGCGCAAGTGCTGAAGACAACGAGAAAATTCAGAGCCATAGTAATCATAAGTAGGACCAAGAATTATAAATTGCACTTATCCTAAACAAAACAGGATGTAGCAGAATGTTTATTTCCCTGCTCCAGTCCCACTCCGGCATCTCCGTCCTCGGTCTCCAACACTGTTCCAATGAAGCTCAACGCAAGCTCGAGGAACAGCACCTCATCTGTCATTTAGGCACTTTACCTTCTGGACTCAACACCGAATTCAACAATTTCAGAACATAACCTTTGGGCTCCCTTTCCCCCTTCCCAGCCCCTTCCCCACCTCCTGATCTTATGTATGTTTTGAATCTTTTTCTCCAATAGCAGCTGGTTATTTTTCTGCCATTCACACCCTATCTAGACTAACCTTTTTCTAACTTCTGTCATTACCATTTCAATTCGGTCCATCATCCGTTTTGTCTCTCTAATCTCTCCTGCCTTCCACCCTATCATGGACCTTCCCTTTTGTTCTTTCTTCCCCTCCCCCTTTCAGTGCTCCTTAAGGTCTGTTCTTTTTGATCATTCGCCAGTTCTGACGAAGGGTCATCGACCTGAAACGTTAACTCTGCTTCTCGCCACAGATGCTGCCTGACCCGGTGAGATTTCCAACATTTTCTGTTTTTATTTCAGCATCCGCAGTATTTTGCTTTTGTGTAGCAGAACATATATGTCTCTTCATACCAAGGAGTTACAGTTACTCCATCTTTCAATATAATTCTAAGAAAGGACATATAAGAATTGCAGTTTTGGAGCTCAGGCCTTATCCTCTATTCCTTAAATTGCTATTCATGTTACATAATACTCTATCAAAATAATGTAATAGTCACTCAAGCCTAAATCATTCACAAAATTGAGCAAGTACATCTGTTCTGCAGACCCCTGCCTGGTTAGATTTGCTATGTATATAATACTAAGATTATAAACCTGTTTATTAAGAAATGGTTTACGATTTTGTTACATGCAGCACAATCTTCTCCATATATTTTTAATTTTTATCACTGATATTTAACTTTTGATATTTAGCTTTAACATCAAGTACTTGTACGTCAAATAGGACACATGACCAGATACAGATGCCCCCACTCCCCCACTCTGCACCAATGTAGATTTTTAGAAGCTAGCAAACATTTTTCCATTTCTCATACCACTGATTCGTGACATCGTTCCAAGTGAAAGTGCAGATGAATATCAATTATTTGCAAATTAACAACAGTTTTGCACTATAGGTTTGTGCTCATTAGATACTAAGTGAAGTGCTTTGGGTATTCTCAACCCAGTTGTTAGTGGGTACAAGACCACAGATGAAAACTGCTCATTATTTTTCGCAAATTGCCACTAAAATAGCACCTTAAATCAAAAAGATTACAAAAAAGTCAGAGAGTGAGATTTCCATCTGACTGCACCTACATTCGCCTCCCAAAAATCTGCAAGTCCCCTCTAAGACATGTGAGCATTTATATAAGAACATAAGAAATAGGAGCAGGAGTAGGCCATATGGCCCCTCGAGCCATTTAATACGATCAGGGCTGATCCGATTATGGACTCAGATCCAGTTCCCTGCCCGTTCTCCATAACCCCTTATTCTTTTATCGTTTAAGAAACTGTCTATTGTATTAAATGTCTCAGCTTCTACAGCTCTCTGAGGCAGCTCCACAACCCTCTGAGAGAAGAAATTTCTCCTCATCTCAGCTTTAAATGGGCAGCCCTTATTCTAAGATTTTCTGCTCCAATTCTAGTCTCCCATATCAGTGGAAACATCCTCTCTGCATCCACCCTGTCAAGCCCCCTCATAATCTTACACGCTTCGATAAGTTCACCTCTCATTCTTCTGAATTCCAATGAGTAGAGGCCCAACCTACTCAACCTTTCCTCATAAGTCAACACCCTCATCGCCGGAATCAAACTTGTGAACCTTCTCTGAACTGCCTCCAAAGCAAGTGTATCCTTTCGTAAATATGGAAACCAAAACTGCACGCAGTATTCCAGGTGTGGCCTCACCAATACCCTGTACAACTGTAGCAAGACTTCCCTGCTTTTATACTCCATCCCCTTTGCAATAAAGGCCAAGATTCCATTGGCCTTCCTGATCACTTTCTGTACCTGCATACTAACCTTTGTGTTTCATGCACAAGTACCCCCAGGTCCTGCTGTACTGCAGCACTTTGCAATCTTTCTCCATTTAAATAATAACTTGCTGTTTGATTTTTTTTCTCACACTTCATGACCTCACACTTTCCAACATTATACTCCATCTGCCAAATTTTTTCCCACTCACTTAGCCTGTCTATGTCCTTTTGCAGATTTTCTATGTTCTCCTTACACATTACTTTTCCTCCCATTTTTGTATCGTCAGCAAACTTGGCTACATTACACTCAGTCCCTTCCTCCAAGTCGTTAATATAGATTGTAAATAGTTGGGGTCCCAGCACAGATCCCTGCGGCATCCCACTTGTTACTGTTTGCCAACCTGAGAATGAACCATTTGTCTCTATTCTCTGTTTTCTGTTTGTTAGCTAATCCTCTATCCATGCTAATATATTACCCCCAACCCCGTGATCTTTTATCTTGTGGCACCTTGTCAAATGCCTTCTGGAAGTTCAAATACACCATATCCACTGGTTCCCCTTTATCCACCCTGTTCGTTACATCCTCAAAGAATTCCAGCAAATTTGTCAAACATGACTTCCCCCTTCATAAATCCATGCTGACTCTGCCTGACCGAATTTTGCTTTTCCAAATGACCTGCTACTGCTTCTTTAATAATGAACTCCAACATCTTCCCAACCACAGATGCGAGGCTAACTGGTCTATAGTTTCCTGTTTTTTATCTGCCTCCTTTTTTAAATAGGGGCGTTACATTTGCAGTTTTCCAATCTGCTGTGACCTCCCCAAAATCCAGGAAATTTTGGTAAATTACAACCGATGCATCCACTATCCCTGCCGCTACTTCTCTTAAGACCCTAGGATGCAAGCCATCAGGTACAGGGGATTTATCCACCTTTAATCCCATTATCTTACTGAGTACCACCTCCTTAGTGATTGTGATTGTGTTAAGTTCCTCCACCCCTATAGCCCCTTGACTCTATCCACTGTTGGAATATTGTTCGTGTCTTCTATCGTAAAGACTGATACGAAATATTTATTCAGAATTTCTGCCATCTCCATGTTCCCCATTACTAATTCCCTGGTCTCGTCCTCTAAGGGACCAACATTTACTCTAGCCATTCTTTTCCTTTTTATACACCTATAGAAATTCTTGCTATCTGTTTTTATATTTCATGCTAGTTTACTTTCATAGTCTATCTTCCCTTTCTTAATCATTTTTTTAGTCATCTTTAGTTTACTGCCCCATGCAAAAGACTATGGTCAGCTTCTCCAAACCAATTCCCTTCATTTCCGTCCCAAACCTACCCCAGATAATGAACACTGCTGTAAATGTGGCAGTAGAAGCTGCAGCTGGTTACCCTGAGTTGGATGCAGCTTGGAGGAGGCCAGTTTTTGTGCTCACATTGATGCTTGATGTTTCTTTACCTGCATAGTATTCTTTAAAGTACTTTGGGATCTCAGAACTTTTGCTGTTACTTGTACTCAGCTCTGCACATAGATTTGTCTATGCATTATTTTTTATGAAGTTGTAAAGTCCTTACTCTACAATATGAAACCACACGAGGCACATTCTGGGGACAAGGTCACTCTGTGACCTTAACTCTTTATTCACAGGACTCCAAAGACGATGACCCTGTGTGGGACCTCCCTTTTTATACCTGTGTGACCAGGTAAGGAGTGTCTCCCACAAGTTCACCCCTTGTGATTAAGGTGTGCATCTAGGTTGAGTGTATACAGTAATACAGTGGTGTTAAATTGTGGTTACATACATGACATCACCTCTCCCCCCCCCCAAAGTCTTATTGGGATCATAGGTTTAGTCTTTCAGGTGGTCTATGCTCCCTCGTGGAGCGCCACAGTTGGGGCTCTGGTTGTTGAACACTGACGTGAGTGTCTGTCACCTGTGGTGATTCCGGCCTGTCCGGGCTGACCGCAGGGACTGTGCATTCTTCTGATTGCTCTTGTTGCTCGTTCACTGGCAGTGTTGTGAGCTCCATCTCATGGTCTTCTTCAGGTTCCTCTGTGTCGATGCTGAACCTTTTTTTTTACTTGGTCCAGATGCTTACGGCATATCTGACCATTGTTGAGTTTTACCACGATGACCCTATTCCCCTCTTTGTCAATTACAGCGCCCTCAAGCCATTTGGGCCCCATGGCGTGATTGAGGATGAATACAGGATCATTTATTTCTATACATCTCCCCTCGAATTACGGTCATGGTAGTCGTTTTGTGACTTGCGCTTGCCCTCAACTATGTCAGTCAGGACTGGGTGAATGAGGGACAACCGAGTTTTGAGTGTCCGTTTCATTAGTAGCTCTGCGGGCGGGACCCCCGTGAGCGAGTGCGGCCAGGATCTATAGGCCAGCAGGAGACGCGATAAGTGGCATTGTAGGGAGGGTCCTTGAATCCTGAGCATACCTTGCTTAATGATTTGGACCGCACGTTCCGCCTGGCCATTGGAGGCCGGTTTGAACGGTGCAGTCCTGATGTGGTTGATGCCATTGCCCGTCATAAACTCTCGGAATTCGTAGCTTGTGAAACATGGGTGATTATCACTAACCAGGATGTCCGACAAGCCATGGTTTGGAAAGATCGCACGTAGGCTTTCCACGGTGGTGGATGACGTGCATAAATTCAGAATGATGCACTCGATCCATTTCGAGTAAGCATCTACCACAATAAGGAACATCTTACCCATGAATGGGCCCGCGTAGTCAAAATGAATGCGTGGGCCAGGGCCACGGGCTGAGCGGGACCTCCCTGGGGGCATTACCCAGCTGGGCACATGTCGTGCACCTGCGAACAGAGTGTTCCAGGTCTGAATCAATTCCAGGCCACCAAACGTGTGACCGGGCAATGGCCTTCATCAGCACAATGCCTGGGTGCTCACTGTGGAGTTCCCTGATGAATGCCTCCCTGCCCTTCTGGGGCATAACTACCCAGCTGCCCCATAGTAGGCAGTCGGCTTGGATGGAGAGCTCATCCATCCGTCTGTGAAATGGTCTGACCCCCTCAGGGCATGCTCCGTGTGCAGGCGCCCAATCCCCAGTCAGGATACATTTCTTAATCAGGAATAGAGGGGATCTCTGTTTGTCCAGATTTTGATCTGGCGGGCTGTGCTCAAGTTTGGCAGAAAGTTCCCGAAATAATTCAACAGACCCAGGAATGAACGCAACTCCAGTGTGTTGCAGGGCCTGGGTGCTCGTCAAATCGCCTCTGTTTTGGATTCGGTGGGCCGAATTCCATCTGCAGCAACCCTCCTGCCCAGAAATTCAACCTAAGGAGCTAGGAACATACATTTAAACTTCTTGAGTCGCAGGCCTACCCGGTCCAGTTGGCATAGCACATCCTCCAGGTTGTGGAGGTGTTCCTCGGTGTCTCGACCCGTGATGAGGATGTCGTCCTGGAATACGATCATTCCAGGAATGGATTTAAGCAGGCTTTCCATGTTTCATTGAAAAATCGCGGCTGCTGATCGAATGCCAAACGGGCACCTGTTATAGACGAACAGTCCCTTGCGTGGTGATGGTGGTCAGTAGTTTAGCTTCGTCGGCCAGTTCCTGGGTCATATAAGCTGAAGTGAGGTCCAACTTGGTGAACAGCTTGCCACCTGCCAGTGTGGCGAAGAAGTCCTCTGCTCTCGGGAGCGGGTATTGATCTTGTAGGGACACCCGATTGATGGTGGCCTTGTAGTCGCCACAGATCCTGACAGAGCCATCCGCTTTTAGGACAGGAACGATGGGGCTCGCCCAGTTGCTGAATTCAACAGGCAAGATGATGCCCTCTCTCAACAGCCGGTTCAATTCGCTCTCGATCTTTTCCCGCATCACATACGGCACCGCTCTGGCTTTGTGGTGCACTGGCCTGGCATCCGGGGTGATGTGTATCACTACTTTAGTGCCTTTAAAAGTCCCGACGGCAGGTTGGAATAGTGAATCGAATTGTTGTAGGACTAGTGAGCACGAACTTCGCTCCACAGATGACATTGCATGAACATCCCCCCCATTTCCAGTTCATCTCGGCTAACCAGCTCCTCCTCAACAGTGCGGGATCATTGCCCGGGACAATCCAGAGTGGCAGCCGATTCACTAACCCTTTGTGTGTGACAGCCAACATTGCACTGTCTAGCACCAGAATGATTTCTTTAGTGTAAGTCCATAAGTGTGTCTCAATAAGTGCTAATTTGGGTCTCCTGGCTTTAAGTGGCCATAGTTTCTCAAATTGCTGAACGCCCATGAGTGACTGGCTGGCCTCAGTGTCCAGTTCCATGCATACTGGGATACCATTTAATAAAACCCTCATCATCATTGGTGGCATTTTGGTATATGAACTGTGAATATTCGCCACATGGACTCGCTGAACCTCGGCATCCATCGATTTGCCCCAAAAGTCATCCTACCTCAAAGAACCCTCTTCTGGTCCATCCGTCTCATATATTAGTCTGGTTGCAGACTTCCTGCACATTCGAGTTAAGTGGCCACTGAGATTGCAGTTCCTGCAGACAAACTGTTGAAATCTGCAAGATCTTGCTGAGTGTTTTCCCCCACACCTCCAACATGAGTTAAAGTTTTCATTGTTGGGAACAAAGGGACTATGGCCAGGCATTCCGCGCTGACTGTCCCTTTGACTGCACTTAAGTACTCTATTAGTGGGTGTCAATGGCCCCATCCAGGGCCGCATTGTCCACTGTGATGGCGTGAATGTCTGTTCAGCCTGCCATTGTCTCTGTTGAAGTCCTACTCTGGGGTGTATTGCTGCCTGGGGAGTCTCGGACTGCCCCTGGCTGCCTGTGGGGCTCTGGGTCGCATTGATGATGTTGACTCCCTGATCCATCGCTGTGTTAGAGGCAGAATTGCGTGCGTATATTATTTTCGTCTCTTCCTCACCGCCATGAAAGTTTGAGCTATCAACGCCGCCGCTTCCAAGGTCAAATCCTTGGTCTCAATTAATTTGCGGAAAATTCCCGCATGACCGATGCCCTCGACAAAGAAGTCCCTTAGCATCTCCCCCCTGCAGGCATCTGTGAACTTACAGAGGCTGGCCAAATGCCAGAGGTCTGCTACAAAGTCCGGTATGCTCTGTCCTTCACGACGTCGGTTGGTGTAGAATCTGTGTCGGGCCATATGTATGCTACTCGCCGGTTTGAGGTGCTCCCCGATCAATTTGCTAAGTTCTTCAAAGGTTTTGTCCGCCGGCTTTTCGGGTGCTAGTAAGTCCTTCATGAGCGCGTAAGTCTTTGGTCCGCAGCTGGTCAAAAGATGAGCCCTTCGCTTGTCGGCCGCTGCATCCCCCAGCCTTTCTTTCATAACGAAGCTTTGCTGAAGCCTCTCGACAAAATCGTCCCAGTCTTCCCCAACACAGTACCGTTCCTCTGTGCTACCGGTGGCCATTCTCGCGGGTCATGAATTCCCGTTTCTCGTCGCCAATGTAAAGTCCTTACTCTCCAGTATGAAACCACACGAGGCACATTCTGGGGACAAGGCCACTCCGTGACCTTAACTCTTTATTCACAGGACTCCAAAGACAATGACCCTGCGTGGGACCTCCCTTTTTATACCTGTGTGATCAGGTAAGGAGTGTCTCCCACAAGTTCACCCCTTGTGGTCAAGATGTGCATCTAGGTTGAGTGTATACAGTAATACAGTGGTGATAAATTGTGGTTACATACATGACAGAAGTCACTGGATGTTTTTTGCCATGGTGTGGAAGTTGTTGAGGTGCTGTACGTTGTGATGACTGCCGCCACCACCTCCCTTCAGATAGCCTGCACCACCCTTTTGTTGGGCTTGCTGCTCAGTGCCCACAAGCCCATCCTTGCCCTGGCTTCTACCAGAAGATGCCTCCGAAAACCTTGGTGTTCTTCTTGCTGCTGCTAAGTGCAAGACTGGTGCTCCCTCAGCCAATATCTAGAACGATGAATACTATGAATACAAAATCTCCCTTTTATTTTCATTTTTTATAGAATTTATTTGAGCACATAGACAGATAATTATAGGAGGTGATCCATGGATAACGTAGCATTTCAAAGAACCTTCACGTCTTTCCCCATGTTACTTCTTGTCACCAACGTCAGCTTTAGCTGTACCCCGGACTTTCTTCATTCTGTTCTTGCGTTCCTTTTGCTGTTTCCTGGAAACCTTCTTCCTCTCCAACAGGCCGTGCCTTCTTCTTGGCAAAATCCAAGGAGTCGTAGACCATGGCAAATCCTGTCGTTTTGCCTCCACCAAATTGCATCCGGAAGCCACAGACAAACACGACGTCTGCCGTCGTTTTGTACATTTTTGCCAACTTTTCTCTAATTTCTATCTTGGGGACTATGGCTTTGCCGGGTGGAGGACATGGACAACCATTTGCTTGCATTGGAGCAAGCGGTTTGTCATAAACTTTCTGGTTCGGACAGTCACAGTGTCATTCATCTCCCTTTAACTGGCTGCAGCCCATTAAAGGCTGCACCTGAGCTGTATCTCTCTCCCTCCCAGAGGCGGTAAGCCCATACAGGATGGTTTCCTGGTCTCCAAACAATCCTATATATTTTAATGAGGACATTGGGAAGCAGAATGGTGCAGTCCTTTGTGTCCCAACAATGTGAGGTTAGGGTTGAGGCACATTATTGGGACACATTTGAAGACCTCACTTTCTGTACAAATCCCATGCTGTACCTGAGCTGGGTATGCTTAAATCTGCGAGAATGGTTCTTTCATCATTACTGACATCAAACACCTTGATGAACTCACTAATTCTCCCTGCAAAATAAACATTGATTTTTTTCATGTATTTATTTTAAAACATACCACAAAGACCAATAAGTGTATTTAATCCAATTTTAATCTTCAGGTGGTGACGGTAAACTGATTGAACTCTTCTCTTGGAGCTCCTTACAGGCTGCTCTTATCCTCAATCACCCTGGATTTTTATGCAATTGGAAACACAGCTGTAGCTTTGAAAATACTTTGGTGTCATTTGCTGAAATGTACACACAAGCTTAAATAAATACATCACAGTTAATGCCTGAACGCTGATCTGCTTTATGGGTCCTCATGTACGTCGGCTGTGGTCATTAGAATCATTACTTGTACTTCTTTCAATTTAGTATACGTTATTCGCTGCTCAGAATATGGTCTCCTCTACCTTGGGGAGAGCAAGCGTAGATTGGGTGACTTTGCGGACCACTTCCGTTCAGTCCGCAAGTGTGACCCTGAGCTTCCAGTCACCTGTCACTTTAATTCTCCACTGTATTCCCACTCTGACCTCTGACCTCGGTCTCCTACACTGTTCCAATGAAGCTCAACGCAAGCTCGAGGAACAGCACCTCATTTTCCGTTTAGGCACTTTACAACCTTCTGGATTCAACATCGAGTTCAAAAATTTCAGAGCGTAACTGCTGCCAATCTTTGTCTCCCTTCCTCCTCCCCTGTGCCGTCCCCCCTACCCATCACAGAGCCTGTTTCTTTCTTCTTCTCTCCTTGTCTCTAATGGCAGCTAGTCATAATCCCATCATTCACACCTTATCTCGAATAATGTTTTTCTAACTCCTGGCATTAGCATTTGAATTTGGACCATCTTCCTTTTGTCTTGCTGATCTCTCTTGTCTTCCACCCTATCACAGGCCTTCCCTTTAGTTCTTTCTTTCCCGGACCCTTTGTGATTGTTAAGAATCTGTTCTTTTCGAACACTCTCCAGTTCTGACGATGGGTCATCGACCTGAAACATTAACTCTGCTTCCTCTCCACAGATGCTGCCTGACCCGCTGAGATTTCCAGCATTTTCTGTTTTTATTCCAGATTCCAGCATTCGCAGTATTTTGCTTTTGTAGAATCAATTATTTTCCCGATAATGCAATGAATTTCCACTGTGAGATTAAGATGCCCATTTGTGGTCAGTTTGGATGCAGGTGGTGACAGGTGGAGCATATGATGTGATACTTATTTATTAAATTAAAGGTTTCCACAGACAAACACTGTGCCAAACTTTATACAATTTGTCTTTCTAATTTCCTAGTAACTCCTGGGGTTCAAAAACAAACAGGCACCAAGCCCTGAAGAGAAGTGGCACTCACAAGCTAACCATTTTGTGGACTTGCCTGGACTTTCTGAGCCCTTTGTGAACAATGTTACCTTTGTGAGAAGATACTAGTGGGCTTATTAAATATTTCAAGACCGTATAAATCTGGAATAACCACACAGGACACCTAAGGCCTGCAGCTTTACAGCTCAAGGCAATTTACATTTCTGCTGAAAAGACATGGTTAAAACTGTCACTAAGCCCAGAAGACTGAAAATGCTCCCATCTGGTTCTGAATGCAAGAACACAGTAGCATTCATGGAGTTTAAAGCAGAGCCAAAGGAAACAAGTCAAGAGTCGCACCTCGCTAGCACTCGCCCATAGGGAACTCATAATCCACTGGCCGACTATTTACTGAGGGGGGTTTCGGTTCAATTAAGAAGCACTATCTATGAATGGAGGCAGATCAGACATGTAACAATCTGGAGAAATGAAGAAACAAAGAATTTCTTTTCTGAATAAATGTTCACACGCTATCGCTGTATCCTATTACACAGATCAAAAAATAAAACCGACCACAGTCGTGACAAAAAAAGACTACATGGGAATGGTCTTTTAAAACAAAACAGGTTTTAGCATTTTTTTAAATTGAAGATAAACAACTTCCATTACACAATTTTTAAGACAAAGAACTGGTTAGTTATGTGATATTTTGGAAGATCGCATTACTTTCAGGTAATTCAGCTGACACTGCACCAATGGAACTTAGTCGACATTTCTTTTTTTATATTTCTTTAGAATATTCATGGGAAAATATACAGACTGAAAAGTACAACTTTAACGACAAAAGGAAACAATCCCCTCACTGTGGATTTCATTGAAAAGTCTGCTTGATTTGGCCTATGTTCCCTCTCTCTGGAAGATAATGTTTGCATTGTAAATGCAGTGCTGCTAAAAACCTCCAGAGCTGTCGTTTCTGAAGCCACGTTGGCTCCTTGGTGCACATCAATGCCAGCTTAGTCATACAAAACACATAGATCATTTGGTGTGAGCTGCAAAAATCCTTCATTGAATAGCTTTGCAGAGCTGGATGCCTTTTAAAATTGCCATTTGTATGCAAGTTCTATGTGGCGTCCAGACTTGGGTTTATCAACTTATCCATGATAAATGAAGCCATTCAAAATGGAACTGAACTATACCTATAGTGTCTGAATGTGCAAATCCGGTGCTGACATGGGGGACGGAAAGCTGATTAAATCAAATGCCTTATCAACACAAAGTCCCCTTTTCCACCACGGAACTAGTGTGTTCGGGCACTGCAGCCAATGGAATGCACACATTGCTGTTTGAATTTGAAACAGGTCCCTAGACTACTCCGTCTTGCTAAAAAACAACCTGCGCCCTTTCAGTCGTCAATTGGGCGGCTGGATTGTCGTAAGTTGCTCACTTAATTGACCTAAAAATGTGTCAGGTAGAGGCTTTTTAAATAACATTCTAACAACCTAGTTTAACAAAATTAATGAGGGTACAACCCGCTCAAAGATAATGCAGAGCAGATGGTAAAAATGCTGTCGGTCCAATTCTTCAATCTGTGCTTCAGAACCCCACTTGGAAGTATGGATTGGTGAAGTTGTTTTCCTACATTACAACAGTGACTACACTCCAAAAGTACTTCATTGGCTGTAAAGTGCTTTGAGACATCCGATGGTCGAGAAAGACGCTATATAAATGCAAGTCTTTTCCTTCCCTTTCCTACCTTACCAACCTATTGGAAATAGTTACTGTTGTCTCGATTTCTCTGCTGCCCTTGTAGTTCCTCTATCATTTTTATGGGCCAGTTATACTACCATCTCTGAGTTGGTGTTCATCTGAAACTGCTTCATTTTGTCTGATAATGGTCCTGTGATATGCCGTGGAATATTTTACTGTGTTCAAGGTTCTATATAAATGCAAGTTGTTGTTGTCCAACTAAGAAGTCAGGCTACAATCCGACTGTAAGCCTATGTAAAGGCATGAGGTGTGGCGTCAACTCCAGTATCATGTCAAGGCAAGTTTTCTAAATTCAACCTGGAAACTTTTAAACTTAATAATTATTTAATGGTAGCAGAGACCTGTTGTTTTCATCAGCTCTTTCCGAGCATTATTTTTTTAACTCACATTCAGAATCACCTGCACAGAGCTCTATTATTGCTGGCCAGAGGGGGATATGGTAGCTGGAAGTGTTTCTCAGGTCTACCAGCTCCATGCTACACTGACAGGTACTGGAATTATAACCTATGGAATAACTAATCCCTTAAACGATTGGAGCAGGGATTTACCAATGGCACAGCAAGCTTATTCAGTCATCGGCTGAGCCACACAGGCCAGGAAGATCCCAGGTTTGATCCCTCACCTGGGCTGAGTTAGCCAACCTCAGTCCATCTGTGGGTGGAGGGGGAAGGTGGTAGGACCATTGCAATTTGCCTCAGAATCTGATGGTCAGAGAGGGCAAAATTGTCTCAGATCCTGATCTCTATCCAGTGACCCTTGCTGGAAATGTGCAAGCAGGGGGAAGGACAGTATCGGATTCAGCTGTGATGTCATCTCCTAAACAATTAGTGTCAAGTGACAATGAATAACCTCTTGGGCTAGGTAGAAAGTATTGTACACCTGCAAGGAGTCATTGCCTTCAGAAGAGAAGACGGAGGGAATAAAGTTGGCAGGAAGCAATTTTGTATCAGAAGAATTACTGAACTAGTATATTTTTGAGGATGCTTATTAGATGGTAGAATTCCACCTGAAAGATGTGTGCTGGTTAATCAGATATCAAATTCAGATTAACCTTTCCTTTCACAAAGAAGGAAGTCACAAATTTGAATCTGGAGGAAAACTTTAAGTGACAAACTGCGTTTCTTTCACCTTTTTTTACCCAAGATATTTTAGGTATTTAGATACTTTTCAGGCTACTCTCATAGGCAAGCCCCAGAGATCTTCTGGAGATCTTCACCTGCCTCAATCGCCAGGTAAATTCATAGATCATCTGATGAAGAAACAGAGGAGCCTTTTCCTGATTATTTTAGCTGCTGATTGTTGATATGTCCTTAGTATACAATGATATGTCCTTACTAGACATTTTAAATGCACACGAGGCCCATACTTGAGAGAAGCATAGAAACATAGAAAACAGATGCAGGAGTAGGCCATTTGGCCTTTTGAGCCTGCACCGCCATTCAATATCACGGTTGATCATTCCCTCAGTATCCCTTTCCTGCTTTCTCTCCATACCCCTTGATCCCGTTAGCCGTAAGGGCCATATCTAACTCCCTCTTGAATATATCCAATGAACTGGCATCAACAACTCTCTGTGGCAGGGAATTCCATAGGTTAACAACTCTCTGAGTGAAGAAGTTTCTCCTCATCTCAGTCCTAAATGACCTACCCCTTGTCCTAAGTGGCCTACCCCTTGTCCTAAGACTATGTCCCCTGGTTCTGGACTTCCCAAACATCGGGAACATTGTTCCCGCATCTAACCTGTCCAGTCCTGTCAGAATCTTATACGTTTCTACGAGTTCCCCTCTCATCCTTCTAAACTCCAGTGAATAAAGGCCCAGTTGATCCAGTCTCTCCTCATATGACAGTCCAGCTGTCCCTGGAATCAGTCTGGTGAATCTTCGCTGCACTCCCTCAATAGCAAAACCATCCTTCCTCAGATTAGGTGACCAAAACGGAACACAATATTCCAGGTGAGGCCTCACTAAGGTCATTCTGTGACCAGTTACTTTTATTACCAAGACCTCACGTGATGAAGGTGGGTGGAACTTCCCCTTTCACACCTGAAAGTCCAGGTTAGGAGTGTCTCCCACAAGTTCACCCACTTGTGGTCAATGTTCTCAAGGTGTACAACTTAGGTCAGCTTATACATAGGTTACAATAATAGTTGAATACATGACATCACCTCCCCCCGCAAAGTCTTATTGGGATCACAGGTTAAGTCTCTCTGGTGGTTTACGCTCCCTTGTAGAGCGCCTGAGTTGGGGCTCCGGTTGTTGGGCGCTGGCCTGAGTGTCTGCTGTTTGTGGTGTCTCAGACCTGTCGGGACTGCCCACAGTGACTGGGCTCTCCTCCACTTGGTTCCGGAGTTCGGTCACATGTGGTGGAGTAAACTCTACATCGTGTTCTTCCTCTGTTTCTTCTATGGGGTTGCTGAACCTCCTTTTAGTTTGATCCACGTGTTTGCAGCAGATTTGTCCATTGGTAAGTTTAACGACCAAAACCCGATTCCCCTCTTTGGCAATCGCAGTGCCTGCAAGTCATTTGGACACTGCAGCGTAATTAAGGACAAAAACAGGGTTATTGACATCAATACATCGCGCCTTCGCATTCCTGTCATGGTCGTTACATTGTGACTGACGTCTGTTCTCAACAATTTCTTTCATAGTAGGGTGTATAAGGGATAACCTGGTTTTGAGCGTCCTTTTCATTAGCAGCTCTGCGGGAGGAACCCCTGTGAGCGAGTGTGGTCGGGATCTATTGGCCAACAGGAGACATGATAAGCAGCTTTGTAGGGAACCCCCTTGGATTCTGAGCATCCCCTGTTTGATTATCTGCACTGCTCATTCCGCCTGGCCATTTGAGGCCGGCTTGAATGGTGCCGTTCTGACATGGTTGATATCATTGCCTGCCATGAAGTCCTGGAATTCAGTGCTTGTGAAGCACGGGCCATTGTCGCTGACCAAGACAACCGGTAGACCATGGGCGGCAAACATTCCCCATAGACTTTCTACCATGGCAGAGGATGTGCTTGAATTTAAAATGGCACACTCAATCCATTTGGAGTAGGCGTCTACTAAAACCAAAAACATTTTTCCCATGAAAGGACCTGCGTAGTCCACATGAATGCGTGACCATGGCTTGGCGGGCCAGGACCAGGGGCTAAGGGGAGCTTCCTTCGGTGCATTGCCAAGCTGAGCACACATGTTGCACCTGCGAACACAAAGTTCCAGGTCTGCATCTATCTCTGGCCACCAAACGTGTGACCTGGCAATTGCCTTCATCATGACTATGCCCGGGTGCTCATTGTGAAGCTCTCTGATAAACACCTCTCTGCCCCTCTGGGGCATGGCTACTCAGTTTCCCCACAGTAGGCAATCAGCTTGAATCGAGAGTTCATCGTTGCGTCTATGAAATGGTTTAAATTCCTCAGGGCATGCCCCGTACGTGGCTGCCCAGTCTCCATTCAGGACACATTTCTTAACTAAAGACAGTAGCGGGTCTTTATTTGTCCAGACTTTAATCTGACGGGCTGTCACAGGTGAGCCTTCGCTTTCGAAAGCTTCAACAGCCATGACCATCTCAGCATCATGCTCAGTTGCCCCCTCAGTGGTGGCGAGTGGGAGCCTGCTGAGTGCATCGGCGCAGTTTTCCGTGCCGAATTGTGTAGTCATAGACGGCTACTGTAAGTGCCCATCTCTGTATGCGGGCCGATGCATTTGCATTTATGGCCTTGTTGTCGGCCAAAAGGGATGTTAGGGGTTTGTGATCGGTCTCCAGCTCAAATTTCCTGCCAAACAGGTACTGGTGCATTTTTTTTTACTGCATATACACATGCTAGCGCTTCCTTTTCTACCATCCCGTAGCCCCCTTCTGCCTGGGACAGACTTCTGGAGGCATAAGCTACCGGCTGTAACTGACCATTGGCATTCACATGCTGCAACACCCGACCCCATAGGACGACGCATCGCACGTTAGAACAAGTTTCTTACACGGGTCATATAACGTCAACAGTTTGTTGGAGCATAACAAGTTGCGTGCTCTATTAAAAGCCCTTTCCTGGCTGTCCGGCCCGACCCAATCGCGACCTTTGCGTAGGGGCACGTGTAGTGGCTCTAACAGCGTGCTCAATTTGGGAAGAAAGTTACCAAAATAGTTCAGGAGCCCCAGAAACGAACGCAGCTCCATCGTGTTATGGGGTCTGGGTGCTCTCTGGATCACTTCCGTTTTGGACGCAGTGGGTCTGATCCCGTCTGCTGCTACCCTCCTCCCCAGGAATTCTACCTCTGGAGCTAAGAAGATGCACTTCGCCTTTTTCAGTCGCAGCCCTACCCGGTCCAGTCTGCGTAGCCTCTCCTCCAAGTTGTGGAGGTGTTCTTCAGTTTCGCGACCCGTGATGAAGATGTCGTCTTGAAAAACCACTGTCCTTGGAATCGACTTGAGGAGGCTTTCCATATTTCGCTGAAAGATTGCGGCGGCCAAACGAATCCCGAATGGACATCTGTTATACTCAAACAACCCCTTGTGTGTCGTGATGGTGGTCAGCTTCTTTGACTCACTCACCAGCTCCTGGGTCATGTAAGCTGAGGTCAGGTCCAATTTTGAAAAAAGTTTGCCACCGGATAGCGTCGCAAAGAGGTCCTCCGCTCTCAGTAGCGGGTACTGGTCTTGGAGTGACACCCGATTGATGGTGGCCTTGTAATCACCACATATCCTGACCGACCCATCCGCCTTGAGCACCGGCATGATTGGGCTCGCCCAGTCACTGAATTCGACTGGCGAGATGATGCCTTCCCTCAGCAGGCAGTCCAATTCGCATTCTATCTTTTCCCACATCACGTATGGCACCACTCTGGCCTTGTGATGTATTGGCCTGGCGTCCGGGTTTATGTCAATCACTACCTTGGCCCCCATGAAAGTGCCGATGCCGGGTTGAAATAATGAGTCAAATTTGTCCAGGACCTGTGAGTATGATAGTCGCTCCACAGAAGAAATTGCATTGACATCGCCCCATTTCCAGTTCATGACAGCAAGCCAACTCCTCCCCAATAGTGCGAGACCATCCCCCGGGACAGTCCAGAGTGGCAACCTGTTCTCCGAATCTTTGTGGGCGACGACTACTGTGGTGCTGCCTAGCACCGGAATGATCTCCTTTGTATATGGCCGTAGCTGTGCGTCAATCGGCAATAATTTTGGCCTCCTGGCCTTGGACACCCACAACCTTTCGAACTGTTTGATACCCATCAGGGACTGGCTGGCCCCCGTGTCTAGCTCCATTAATACTGGGATGCCATTGAGGAGCACTTTCATCATTATCGGTGGCGTCCAGGTATATGAACTGTATATGTGCTCCACATGAACTTGCTGAACTTCAGCTTCCAGCGATTACCCCCAGTATTCATTTGGCCTCGTAGGGAGGGCTTACATTGGGCCCTTCCTCCTCGTACATCAACCTGGCTGCAGGCTTCCTGCACATACGTGCCAAGTGACCGCTGACATTGCAGTTTCTGCAGGTATATTGCTGGCTGGGTGTTTGCCTCCACACCTCCAGCATGAGCTGGAGGCCACGTTGTTGGAAACAAAAGGTCCATTACCAGTCGATCGTCTCTGACTGTCTCTGTAACTGTCCTTAAGTGCACCATTAACAGGTGTTGATGGCCCCATTACTGGCCACATTGTCCATTGCGATGGCATGAATCGCCGTTCAGCTTGCCATTGTTTCTGTTGAATTCCCCCTTTGGGTTCGACTACATGCTCGGGCATGTCCGATTGCCTTTGTCTGCCTAGAGAACTGTGTGCCGCATTAACAATGTTGACTCCCTAGTCGTTTGCCGCATTTGAGCCAAGATTTTTGTCATACATCATTCTGGTCTCTTCCTCCCCAGAGATAAATGTCTGGGCTATCAGAGCCGCCGCTTCCAAGGTCAAGTCTTTGGTCTCAGTTTCCTGAAAACCCCAGCGTGCCCGATGCCCTCAATAAAAAAGTCTCGCAGAATCTCCGCTCTGCATGCATCTGGGAACTTACATAGGCTCGCCAGTCGCCGGAGATCTGCCACGAAGTCTGGAACGCTTTGTCCTTCTCGCCGCCGGTGCGTGTAAAACCAGTGTCTCGCCATATGCATGCTGCTCGCCGGTTTAAGGTGTTCCCCGATCAACTTACTGAGCTCTTCGAACGTCTTGTCCGCCGGCTTCTCTGGCGCTAGAAGGTCCTTCATCAGGGAGTATGTTCTGGATCCACAAACCGTCAGGAGATGAGCCGGCCGAATCCTGTCCCAACCATTCCTTTGTGACAAAACTTTGCTGTAGTCTCTCAATAAAGTCATCCCAATCATCACCAACACAGTACCTCTCTTCTGTGCTGCGAGTGGTCATGCTCGGGTGGTTTAAATCCAAGTTTCTCGTCGCCAATGATATGTCCTTACTATACAGAATAAATGCACACGAGGCCCATACTTGAGAGAAGGTCACTCTGTGACCAGTTACCTTTATTACCAAGACCTCAAGTGATGAAAGGTGGGTGGAGCTTCCCCTTTTATACCTGAAAGTCCAGATTAGGAGTGTCTCCCACAAGTTCATCTCCTTGTGGTCAATGTCCTCAAGGTGTACAACTTAGGTCAGCTTATACATGGGTTACAATGATAGTTGAATACATGACAGTTGTATTCTGTGGCATCTCAAGTTCAGAAGTAAAAACAGTACACTAGAATGGGGCTTTAAACAGCGATACAACAAGCAAATAGCACCAGGAATACAATGTGTATTTTTACAGTAGTTGTTAAATTTAGTTAACTTCCAATATAGTAAAAGAAAATGGATGGCGAATGGTGAGCTAGTGTCCATGCTATTTTCCAATATGAGTTCCTAATAGACAGGGCTCACTAAAAATATGCTAAATGTGCCGTATTGTTTCTGGGTACAGCGTGTGGTATTCCTTTCATCTGCTGTACTTGTGCAGGGGCTGCATCCGGGTTTACTGGCAGTTATCACCGAGTGATGGCTACCCCAGTCTTCCAGACTGCAACGTTGTTTCCTTTATTGTTTCCTCCTTTTTTGTTGACAATTACATATTTATTTGCTGCAATCAAAAACAAAATTTAACGATAAGATTTCTGGTAACGTGCACGGGCACCAGGTCCACCAAATTCTTGGCCTCAACAACGAGGATCAGCAACCAACAAGGTCCTGTCATACTATATGAGGATGTCCTTGATCTCCTTCTTGGAGGCTTCATCTACATATTTCTGGTAATATGCCGCCAATGCTTTAGAGATGGATTGACAGATAGCATAGATTTGAGCTACATGACCACTGCCCTTCACACGAACTCTGATGTCGACTCCAGCAAATTTTTCTTTGCCCAAGAGGAGAACTGGTTCCAACAATTTGTACTGTAACATTCTTGGCTCAATTTGTCCAGAGGCCTTCCATTTACTTTGATAAGGCCATTTCCTCTTTTGCAGTAGGCAACAGTAGTTGGTGTTTTCTTTCGGCCAAAAACCTGGACGGATTACAAAGGACCTTTGATAAGCATCTTCCTGATTCTGCGAAGCCGAGCTATTGTCTCCTCCTGCCTGCATATTGCTGCAGTATGGGCTTCTTCTTTCTTCTGTCATAAACTTAGTCCTCTAGCGAAGTAATGCAAGATGTAGCAAACCATAATTATCTTGCACACCTTTGCCAGTGAAGGATTTTGGACTTTTCAATATGGACTTTTAATACTTGTTTTTAAAGAAGATTAAAAGAATGTATTTGAAACCCTCAATTATTTGGTAAATGAACCACAGAACTCTCAGCTTGACCAAAATCAGAATGCTGGGAAATTAAGCAAGCGATTTCTTGCAAGGAATGTTCTGCAAGGGATCATGGACGTGTTTTCTACAATATTGGTATGTGTCACCAAGACTAGAAGCTGCAAGGCCAGGACTTGCAAATAAGGCCTGAGGAACTAATAAGAAACAATGTCTACAGTTGCAGAGATAAGAAGCATGGCCTGCAAGCTGATAAGAAGTTCTTTAGTGTTAGAGTTCAAAAACCCATATATAGCATGATAATCAATAGCATGATTTTGAAGACCGCCCATTCTACAACAGTTTTCAGGAGAACCACATATGACATCAGAACAAGACAGCATAGGAGAGGAACCTTCTTATTCTCCCAAAACAAAAGAACTTCATCTATCCTTCCATCTTTAGTTGTACTCACTAGAAAAAAGCTTGTACGATATAAGGGAATAGCAGAAAGGCTTCTCTTTCCACAAGCGGACCCCCTGATATAAGAGGTCGACAATCGTCCTAATCCGTGTAGCAACCCTCAAAGTTAATAACAGAGATGGAAGGCAAGATTCAACAATCTTTTAATCACGAACCGTCCGGAAGCAATTTCTCAACACAGCCTCCTGTGAGTGGAAATGCTCCCTGAACAGCAAAATCAACCATCTTTTATACACTGTTCAAAAGACCATTTGCTTCCCCAATACAACCCCCCACAACTCCTGATTGGTTACCTTATCAGTAATGCCTTGGATTAATAGACCAGGTTCAGGGTGACCTCATCTTGCTAGAATGTGCTGACCTGGTGGCCTTCTGGTTATTGGGGCTATCGAACTTTGTTATAATTATATGGTTAGGACTGGACCTCACCTCGGAATTTAAATGAGCTAACCTCGGCCTTTGTAGTGGTCCACTTTATAAGGGTCTATAAAGGAAATAACATATCTGAGTGATTAATTACAGGAGGTCCCATCACAGGAAACCCAGAGCGGCAGGTAAACAGGGCAAGGGTCAAAAGTGACAATGGAAAACCCCATCTGGTCAAACAAGAGAGATAAGGTAACATTCCAATGTGCCCATAAACACAGTGAGGTTTATTGAGTACTGGAAATGGGATTTCAGCCATACCACTTCTCTGGATAACTAACTTAAAACATTTCGTATATTCCCCTAAAGCCAAATTTTCCCTCTTACATACAAGAAGCTATTACTTCCTTTCTGGTAAAAAAAAAACTGTTGTATGTCAAATAAAATTCTTTAAAGCTAGAAAATAACTATGGAGTCTCGCTTAATCCTTGGCCTTTTTTATTCCGAACAAGAGAGTAAAGAAATTCTATACCTGTACCCTGCCTAGTGGTCCAAATGACAATGACCCAGTGATGTCCTCTACAGTAACTCTGGTTGTGGCTTGTGTCTCACTGCATTTATATTATGCTGCTGTTTTTTTTAAGGAGGGGCGGGTGGGTGGAGGAGTTCTCAGAGTAGTTGTCAAGGATAGCTCTAGTTTGCAAGAAGCTATCCTTTCAAACTTAGTGAGCTTTTGTAGAATGAGGGCAGCATAGACTGGTGTAATGAAAGCATCACAAGTGTGTCTTGTTTAGTGAGTACTGACTTACATTCTGATGTTTCTGTGGCCAGACACCACGCAATTATTGTGAAAGCTTTTTCGGTTGGTGTAGGCTATGAAGTTTATACGAGGAACCTTAATCCCTACATGGATTCCATCTGCTATGCGCTGTACGTTTGAGGAATTCCCAGTGAAAGATCAGTTGATGTTGTTTTTGCAAACATTGTACTTGTCACTTGGACTCCAGAGTGACTTATCTGGCAGATGTCTCCTGTGGTGCATTCAAAAGATCCAATAGCATAAAGGGTTAATACTGCCCTAACTTTCATAGCTATGTAAAGGGTTGCCCCTTTTCGAGAAGCTGTCTGCAGATCAGCCTGGAGTAGATAGCACAGCTCAATAACAGCCTTTCAGAAGAGGTGTAGTCTGGTGTTCTCTGACATGCCGAGATAGGACTGTTTGGGTCTGTAAATGTGAGTTACTGGGGAGTTATCTCCGGTGTCCTGTCCAATATTTATCCCTGAATCAACATAACAAAAACAGATTATCTGATCATCAGCACATTGCTGTTTGTGGGATTTCGCTTGTGCGCAAATCGGCTGCCGCGTTTCCTACATTACAACAGTGACTGCACTTCAAAAGTACTTCATTGGCTGTAAAGCATTGTGAGATGTCCTGTGGTCATGAAAGATGCTATATAAATCCAAGTCTTTTTTCTTTTTTCTTTCAGTAACTGGGTCAGACAAAACACCTCAGGTGTCATTGCACCTGCATTTGCTGTCCCCTCCTGATCTTGTCCGTCTCCTCCAAATCATGGAGTATAATAGGAATCCCCAAATTAATTGCCATCCTCTGCACTTTCTTTGTTGCAAGTTCATTTGCGACGTGAAGCGACATTACCGCAGTAACATTCGGAAATGGGCCCAAAATTCGGCACTAGTTAGCTCCGGAGCTAACTGTGTTTCTTGGAGCTAATTTAATTTTGCAAGTTTCACCAATGGTATAACGCCGTCCTTAACAGGTAATGGCCATCTTTTTCAAGGACAATTTTTCTGACATCACTCGGGGTCAAACCCAACCATAATGCCATTTTTGCCCGTTTTTGCGAGTTTCACCAATAAGGACAGCGCTAAGGACCAATTTTGAAAACCTTACATTACCAAGTTGGAGTCTGATCGAAATCAGCATTAACGGGGGCTTAGGATTGATTTGTTGTGTTGATCTGTATTTATTATGTTCCTATTGAATGTAGTGATGCAATATTATCTTTGAATTACTTCATTATAAAAGAAAGTTATTTTATTTTTAGGACTTAATATTTACTGTGATAAAACACTCGGCGGGCCATTTGGCCAGGGAGAGGTGCAGCCTGTGGCCGGCCATTTGCGTGCCATTGGCAGAGTCTGGTGGCTCGGACGGGGAGTTCACGTTTCAGCTTCAAAACACTCCCATGGCAGGTACAGCACGGGTTAGCTACAGAGTAAAGCCCCCTCGACACAATTATATAAAAGCAGCCCTCAGCCCACATTTCCTTCCTCCCATGCCTGGGAACCAGAGGAAGACAGCTCCTTCCCTCCTATTGTGCCTCGCGTTACCCTGGAAACCTAAATGCTTGGGCATGCGCAGAACGGGCCTCAATTTTTCGGCGCAAACAATTAGCTCCACCCTCAAAACCAGGTGTTTCTGCGCTGCGCCAAAATGAAAAATAATTTTGGCGAAACTTCGGACTTTTCTTTTGGCATTATTTCGGACTAAAAACCGGCCGTTAATCTGAAATAATGCCAAAAAAAACAGCAACGAGGAATTTTGGACCCGAACAATGTAAATATACTAAAAAGGCACGTTCTGCAGCACAAGAAGCTACTGCAGTGAGCAAAATACATATCAATGCTTTTTCTAAACAACAAACACAAGTTTAAAAACAGTTTTTAGAACTGAAACTCAGCTGTATGAATCCAACTTCAGCAGGTCAGGGAAGTAGATTAGTCACGCGCCCATTTTTTGTAGGTGCGGCGGGTGCCAGGGCACAGCTGACCAGACGAATGTGAATATTCACCATGGAAACGCAATGATAATTGTTGCTTCACAATGAGGCTGTTCTGGCCAGCTTCGCAGCCTCCCTTTGGCTGACATATCTCCTTGCCGCCAAATGCAACATGCTGAGAATCAAGTGTTCACTGCTACGTGCCTGACTTTATGACCTGTGCTTAACCCCTGGTGAGGGCCTGTCCTCTCCAGTCGGGGCCTCATCTATCATGCAGGCACTTCGATGTGAAGTGCTGGGTCTCCCACAACTGGAGAATATTAACATCCGCTTAAAACTCATAGGATTCTTGAACTCTACATGTCTGGTGCCATTACCTCAGCTGAGGAAAGTGAATATTAATCACTTAATCTCAGCTAAAGTGAAGTCACTGAAATCCTAAAGTGCATGTCTGTTTAATGTCGTGATCTCTCAATTTTTTTGCTCGCAAAAGACTGGAGAGAAAATTTACGTTAAACCCTTTCTTCAGCAAAAGAGCACGCTGTGAGGCTTGTTATAATTATAGAGCAAACCATTCTCTTAAATACTTCACAGTATCTAAGAATTTTTGGACCAACCTCAAATGCAGTTATTTTCATTGTTAATTACTTTCAACTTGAATTTGAAAAAAATCTATAATAATAATGTACTTGCATGAAAAAGCTGGGAAATGACATTGGATCTCCCCATTCTTGCCTTTTGAGGTTTTAACCAGTAAGCCTTCCTATTATGTACAACTCCGATATGATTTTCACTATGCACATAGTGTGTGTGTATGTATGGATATACATACACACATACATATACACACACTCGCTCAGAACTTGTCGAGCCATTTTGAGGATTGAGGTATAGGTCCAGTTCTGGGCTTAGTGAGGTGTCCAACGGTGATCGACCCCAGACAGACCAATTACCATTGCAAAGCAGCACTGTTATTCTGGTGATAAACTTAAACGGGCCAAAAGTAATCAACTTACCGCCGACTGCCGCCCACTGCCGCTGACATTCCTCTGCAAGATCTGCCCAGTGCCTCTTTTAGGTGGGCTGGAGCGGGCGGGAGGGGAGAGCTGCTGGGAACCACCCGCTGACGTCAGCGGACGGCTGAGTGGCGCAACTGACCTCCTGCTCGCCGAGCTCCCATATTCCTATAGGCGGGCGTCGGCACCAGAACGGGGGGTGGACCGCTGGTTGGAGGCTGGTCTGTCCCCGACAGTAAGTATGAAGATCCTGAAAAAAAGGTTGGTCAACATTTTTTCCCCCCACAGTGACTTACCTGGATGGGGTCCCCTTCAGGTCTTCCGATAGTTTAAAACATTTTTTCCTGATGATTTTTATTTTCAGCTGTTCAACCCTCCATGGGCCCGGCTCCATCCTTGGCGGCACTTGGGCGGCAAGCGCCTCTGTCGCCGAGAATGAGATCTCCCGCACTCTGCCGCCCAGATTGGCAGCGAACGTCATCCATTTGCCACCCGCCAACCTTCGAGAGACCTCGGCGGTGAAAACCCTGCCGAAAGTACCGTCCGGTACCTCGGCGGCACTTGGGCGGGCGGAGGCCTTGATCAAATTCAGCCCCAAATACTAATCTGATGACCATTGTTATATATGTAAACCTGGAAATTCCATGTCTGACCACAAGCGGGCTTATCCATTGGAGTCCCAAGGGATCCCACAATCCCTTGGGAGGCCTCACAGACTGGAGAGGCACTCTGAGATCTGTAATAAAGGACTACGGTCACACCTTACTTTGAGCTTGCAATATCTAGTCTGATTCTTTATTCAAGACCTAACAATCGGCGATGACATACAGATGACGAATCCCACCGCAACAATGCAGAGAACCGTGGGCATCTTGGAAACATTTTCGGAGGGAGATGATTGGGAAACCTTCGTGGAGCGACTTGACCAATACTTCGTGGCCAACGAGCTGGAAGGAGAAGCGAACGCTGCCAAACGAAGGGCGATCCTCCTCACCGTTTGCGGGGCACCATTGTATGGCCTCATGAAAAACCTGCTTGCTTCAGCGAAACCCACAGACGAGTCGTACGATGAGTTTTGCACACTGGTCCGGGGGCATCTAAACTCGAAGGAAAGCGTTCTCATGGTGAGGTATCGGTTCTACACGTACAAGAGATCTGAAGGCCAGGAAGTGGTGAGCTATGTCGCCGAGCTAAGGCGCCTTGCAGGAAATTGCGAATTTGAAGGACACTTGGAGCACATGCTCAGGGACTTCTTTGTACTTGGCATTGGCCACGAAGTAACACTTCGTAAACTTCTGACTGTAGAGACCCCAACATTGAGTAAAGCCATAGCAATAGCCCAGGTGTTTATCACCACCAGTGACAATACCAAACAAATTTCTCAGCATATTAGGGCTGCTGCAAGTAGTGTGAACAAAGTAACATTGCTTTCGAATCGAAATGTACAGGGCAAGACTAACACCCCTGCACCTGCACATCTGCAGATGACTCAGAGTCCACCATCAAGGGTAGTGAATACAAGGCCATTAACACCTTGTTGGCACTGTGGGGGTGATCATCATTTCCAGTCATGCCGCTTCAAAGGATACATTTGCAAGGGCTGTAGAACAATGGGACACCTCCAACGTATGTGCAGGCGAGCTGCAAACCCTGCTAATCCTGCAAACCACTATGTTGCAGAGGAGGACAGATCCATGGTGGATCACGACAAACCAGGGCTTCAGACCGAGGAGGCAGAGGTATATGGGGTGCACACATTTACCACAAAGTGTCCCCGATAATGTGAAGGTTGAATTAAATGGACTCCCGGTGCCCATGGAGCTGGACACGGGCGCAAGCCAGTCCATAATGAGCAAAAAGACATTCGATAAATTGTGGTGCAGTAAGCCTTCAAGGCCAGTCCTGACTCCCATTCGTACTAAATGTATACAAAGGAACTGATTCCCGTAATCGGCAGTGCTATCGTAAAGGTCTCCTACGATGGAGCAGTGCATGAGTTACCACTCTGGGTGGTATCGGACAATGGTCCCAAGCTGTTCAGCAGGAGCTGGCTGGGAAAGATACGCTGGAACTGGGACGACGTCTGAGTGCTTTCATCCGTCGACGACACCTCATGTGCCCAGGTCCTAAGCAAGTTCCCCTCGCTGTTCAAATCAGGCATCGGGAAGTTCCAAGGAGCAAAAGTGCAGATCCATTTGATTCCGGGGGCTCGACCCATCCATCACAAGGCGAGAGCGGTACATTACATGATGAGAGAGAGGGTGGAGATTGAGCTGGACAGGCTGCAACGAGAGGGCATCATTTCGCCGATCTAATTTAATGAGATTGTTCCAGTCCTCAAGGGAGATGGCACCGTCAGAATTTGTGGTGATTACAAAGTAACTATCAATCGTTTCTCACTGCAGGATCAATACCCGCTACCAAAGGAGGACGATCTATTTGCAACGCTGAGGGGGGGGGAAAACGTTCGCGAAGCTGGACTTGACCTCGACCTACATGATGCAAGAGCTGGAGGAATCATCGAAAGGCCTCACCTGCATCAACACACACAAAGATCTCTTCATTTACAACAGATGCCTATTTGGGATTCGATCGGCCACGGCGATATTCCAGAGGAACATAGAAAGCTTGCTGAAGTCGGTCCCGCACCTTCCAGGACGACATCTTGGTCACAGGTCGGGACACCGTTGAGCACCTGCAGAATCTAGAAAAGGTTCTTAGTTGGCTTAATCGTGGGGCTCAGGCCAAAATGCTTGAAGTGCGTTTTCCTGGCGCCTGAAGTGGATTTCCTGGGGAGAAGAATCACGGTGGACGGTATCAGGCCCACTGATTCAAAGACGGAGGCAATAAAGAACGCACCGAGACCACAGAACATGACAGAGCTGCGGTCGTTTCTAGGACTCCTGAACTATTTTGGTAACTTCTTACCGAGTCTTAGCACATTGTTAGAACCCCTGCACTCTTTACTGCATAAAGGAGATGAATGGGTATGGGGTAAGAGCTAAGAAAATGCATTTGAGAAAGCTAGGAAGCTATTCTGTTCAAACAAATTGCTTGTGTTGAACGATCCATGTAAGCCTTTGGTACTAGCATGTGATGCGTCGTCATACGGGTGTGTATTGCAACAAGCTAATGAATTTGGGAAATTGCAAGCGGTTGCTTCTGCATCCAGAAGTCTGTCTAAGGCTGAGAGGGCCTACAGTACGATAGCGTGTGTTTACAGGGTAGGCTGCCATTGCCCACCACATGGGTGGAGATGGCACAGCCCACAGATTTAGTCATGGTAATGGAAGCATTCGAGAGCGAGCAATCATTTGTTACCGCCCAACAGATTAGAACCTGGATGAGCCAGGACCCCTTAATGTCCTTAGTAAAAAAACTGTGCTCCACGGGAGTTGGTCCAGTGTCCCGTTAGGGATGCAGGAAGAAATAAAGCCGTACCAGCGGCGCAAAGATGAAATGTCTATACAGGCAGACTGCCTCCTATTGGGTAATCGGGTAGAGGTGCCAAAAAAGGGCAGGGACACCTTCATTAGTGATCCCCACAGCACTCACCCAGGCATCGTAATGATGAAAGCGATAGCCAGATCCCACGTGTGGTGCCCCGGTATCGATGCGGACTTAGAATACTGCGTGCACAAATGTAACACATGTTCCCAGTTAAGCAATGCACCCAGGGAGACGCCACTAAGTTTACAATCCTGGCCCTCCAAACCGTGGTCTAGGGTCCATGTCGACTATGCAGGCCCATTCTTGGGAAAAATGTTCTTAGTGGTTGTAGATGCGTACTCCAAATGGATTGAATGTGTAATAATATCGGCAAGCACGTCCGCTGCCACCATTGAAAGCCATGTTTGCCACGCATGGCCTGCCTGATGTCCTTGTAAGTGACAATGGGCCATGTTTCACCAGTGCCGAGTTCAAGGAATTCATGACTCGCAATGGGATCAAACATGTCATGTCTGCCCCGTTTAAACCAGCGTCCAACGGTCAGGCAGAACGAGCAGTTCAAACAATCAAGCAGAACTTGAGAAGGGTAACTGAAGGCTCACCGCAGACTCGCTTATTCCGAGTATTGCTTAGTTGCCGCACAAGACCCCACTCGCTCACTGGCGTCCCTCCCGCTGAACTGGTCATGAAAAGGGCACTTAAGACAAGGCTCTCATTAGTCCACCCTGATCTACACGAACAGGTAGAGAGCAGGCTGCTTCAACAGAATACTTATCATGATCGCGCAAATGTGTCACGCGAAATTGAGATAAATGATCCTGTATTAGTGTTGAACTATGGACAAGGTCCCAAGTGGCTTCCTGGCACTGTTTTGGCCAAAGAAGGGAGTAGTGTGTTTGTGGTCAAACTCTCAAATGGACTTACCTGCAGGAAACACTTGGACCAAACCAAACTCAGATTTACGGACTATCCAGAACAACCACAATAGACTCTACCTTTTTCGACCCTCCAACACACGCACAAGTGGCACCCAACCCAGCGGTTGACCACGAAGCAGAATCAATCACCCACAGCAGCCCAGCAGGACTCACCCCCCCCAGCAGCCCAACAAGGCAAGCTGCACAGCAGCCCAGCGAGGGCCCAACAAACGACTCAGCATTGTAAATAGTTACACTATTGACTTTGAGGGTGGCAGGGTGGGGGGGGGGGGGAGGGGAGTGTTATTATGTATGTAAACCTGTAAATACCATGTCTAACCATCAGAGAACTTATCCACTGGAGTCCCACTGTTGGTTGCTTGATTCTGGTCCTTCTAATACAATGAATGTAAGACTGTACACCATCAGATCAGCTGTGACTAGTACTTATTTTACCTATGATCACCAACATTCACAAATTTCACTACCCTCAAAAGAAAATAAACAATGCTGCAAATAAAGCTTTCAAACCATCCATCATCCAAACAGCTACAAAGATCACACAGGAGCTCAAAATATTACAGCGGACAAAAAGGCTGTAACAAAGTTGAGCATTGAAGAGTTAAAGGCCTGTAAAACAAAATGTTGGTTTCACGAAGACAGGTGAAGGCAGTTATCATACTTATGTCTGCTCACTTTAACCTTCAGTGTAACTACTTTACCACAGTGACCAAAAATGAATTATCTTCGCGAGAAGGCAGACTGTTGAAATTGTGCAGTCAGAAAATTGATTTAAGTTGCTGCATGAGCCAGTACTATGCACTGTAGGATAATAATACGCTTTGAACTATATTGGCAACATTCAAACACCAAGGGGGTTATCACCCCAAACACTATTTGGGGTGATAACCTTTGCGGTCACGCAAAAGTATCACCGGGCGCTACGTGATGGACTCTGACATGAACTTCCAGTTTAGCGCTCCAGGAAGGAAGTGGAACGCTAAATCAGCCGCTATCACTTCCCTTGGAGCGTTAAAGCCGGCAAGAGGGGCGATCGTGGTGCAGCGCTGCCCAATGTTGAGGGCAACACTGCCGGGAACAGAGGCTCCTTCCCTCCCTTAAAGGGAAGGCACATTGCTGCAGGCTATGCAATTCAACGATGTCTCTCGTCGCCAATGGCAGCTGCGATTTGTGCCGATCAGCCCCAATCACTAACAGAATGCAGGGCTGATCAATTGCGGCACATCAAGATGTTCAAAACACAACCCAAGGGGTAAAAAGACAATTTTTATGGGCATAAGTGGCCTTACCTTTAAAGATCGCACCCCAAGCGGCTGGCTTCTCTAACAATGCCTCCTGGAGTGGTCGGTGTTGTCACCTAGCAATGCGGCAGGGGGCAGAACCGAATTTTGGATCTGGGGCGCTACCGGGGTGATGCGCAGCACAATGATGTCATGATCTCCAGGCGCAGGAGATTGTGGTGCTCGGGGTTACCGCAAACCTCGATGGGAATTTTGCGGGTGTCAATACTCCCGCCACGCATGGTCGCAAAGCCAGTAGCGCCCTGTAATCCCCCCGCCCCCCCCACCCCCCCGGAGGCGCTAACAGGAGGCACAAAGAGGCGAATTTCTCGGCCCAAGACTTAAAAGAATTTATAGATTGACATTGATCAAAAATGAAGAGTCATTGGTTTTGAGATTATGCTGCAGGATACCAGTGTACAAATGTTAAATTCATTCATCTGGAATTCCTTCCTCTGCAATTTTAGTGGGGTCTTTAGCACATTTAAAAATAAATCTGTTAATAACAGAGCAAGGAATGTTGTACGAATGATTGTGTTTGTACATTCGTATACCACAGCATCATTTCAAAGTCAATCCAGGAATACATTAATCAATATAAACTGCTACTTTAACTCTTCTGGCTCTTTTATCTGCATCAGTACAATGGCTGATGTTATTCTAGTTGGCATGGTTTTGTATCTAATTTTTTTTCCATCTGTCAGATCTGGCATGACATCTTGGTCCAATTAAGCCTGTAGTTCTGTTGTCTCTCAAAGAATGCGGTGTATCGCACCTGGCGCTTTGATTAGTTGGAGGCATCTGAGCCAATTTTATCCCTTTCATTATTTTTGTAAATCCACAATTACAGCTGCTAAAGAGAAAGCATCGACTGCTGTCTTCCTGCCTACTGAGCAGCTGCTTCTGGTTTCTTTGCAAAGCGCTCTCTCATAACTTTGGTGAATCCTCTTCTCTTCTCAGTTCTGATGGTACAATTACCGGCTTGTATTAAGAGCAAACTCACTCCTTTTTCTCCAACGCTGATCCCAAAGATGTCGGACGAACAACCTCGTTCCACTGCTTCCTTTAGTTTGCCGACATCAAATTTGCTCCTCGTAAGGTCAGTCAGTCGTGGGCACACACAGAATTACAGAAAAATCTCAACACAGACACACAGGCAGAGTTGGTGTTTATCCTCTAACTGAGCAAATCGAAAAGGTCAATGGAATGTTGGCCTTTATCACAAGGGGGCCAGATTGCAGAGGGGAGAATGTTATGCTCCAGTTGTATAGAGCCTTGGTCAGACCCCATCTTAAATACTGTGTTCAGTTTCAGGCACCTCACTTCAGGAAGGATATATTAACCTTGGAAGAGGTGCAGCACAGATTCACCAGAATGATAGAGGGTTCAAACATGAGGATGGGTTATGTAAACTTGGCTTTTATTATCTTGACTATAGAAGCTTGAATCATAGAATCATAGAAGTATACAGCACGGAAGGAGGCCATTTCAGCCCTTTGTATCCATGCCGGCCACCAAGAGGCTATCCAGCCTAATCCCACTTTCCAGCTCTAGGTCCGTAACCCTGCAGATTACGGCACTTCAGGTGCACATCCAAATACTTTTCAAATGTGGTGAGGGTTCCTGCCTCTACCACCCTTTCAGGCAGTGAGTTCCAGACCCCCACAACCCTCTGTGTGAAGAAATATCCCCTCTAAACCTTCTACCAATTACTTTAAATTTATGCCCCTTGGTTGTTGACCCCTCTGCTAAGAGAAATAGGCCCTTTCTACCCAATATATCTAGGCCCTTCATAATTTTATATACCTCAATGAGGTCTCCCCTCAGCCTCCTCTGTTCCAATGAAAACAAATCCAAACTATCCAATCTGTCCTCATAGCTCAGATTCTCCACTCCTGGTAACATCCTTGTAAATCTCCTCTGTACCCTCTCCAGTGCAATCACGTCCTTCCTTTAATACGGTGACCAGAACTGCACGCAGTACTTCAGCTGTGGCCTAACCAGTGTTTAATACAGTTCAAGCATAACCCCCTGCTCTTGTATTCTATGCCTCGGCTAATAAAGACAAGCATTCCGTATCCCTTCTTATTGAGGGGTAATCCAATCGAGGTGTATAAAATATTAAAAGGATTCGATAAGGTAAATATAGAGAAAGTATTTCCTCTGGTGGGGGAATCGAGAATTAGGGAGCAGAAGCTTTAAGTTAGAGTCAGGCCATTTAGGAGGGAAATCAGAACGAACGGTTTCGTACAAAGGGTAGCTGAAATCTGCAACTCTCTGCATCAAAAGGCAGTGGATGCTGGGACTATTGGAGCTATCAAGACTGAGATCAAAGGTTTATGTTTGAAAAGGCTATCAAGGGATATGGAACCAAGGCAGGTAAATGGAATTGAGTTACAAATCAGCCATGATCTAATTGAATGATGGGGCAAGCTGAAGGGACTGAATGGCCTACTCCTGTTCCAACAGTGACTACACTCCAAAAGTTCTTCATTGGCTGTAAAGCGCTTTGAAATGTCCGGTGATCGTGAAAGGCGCTATATAGATGCAAGTATTTCTTTTTTCTTTTTGGCCAACAGTGCATACAAGCTGGCACAGTACATTGATCATGTCCGGAAATCTGATGCTGAAAATTATGGTTTTGAAAGTGCAGAGAAAGAAATTCCCAGCTGTTACTTTGAAGAAGGGTATGAACTTCAATGTTCCCTCCTGACATAGCAGGAAGGAGTAATGTTTCTGTCAATATGGAGAAAATCTTGCAAAAAGCATTTCTCCAACACCACATCCAATCTGGTGTGGTCAATGATGATGCAACAGAGACCCACTTCTCACCAAAAAGACTAAACTTAAAATTTGTTAAATAGGATAGAATCCACCTTTAAGGAGCACTGAGTCATAGTAGGATTAATGAAGTTTTGACTAAAAAGCAAACCATTTCCCTGCCCACTCATGCATAATTGCTGATTCCTCCGCGGTTAAGAAATGTTCGACCAAATTTGTCAAAAAAAAAGAATGATTTCATTTCTTATATGTTGCTTCCTGCCATTTCTCGTAACCTCTCCCAAGCTTCTAGAATAGATCAATGTATTATTGTCAGCTGTGGCTCAGTGGGTAGCACACTCACCTCTGAGTCAGAAGGTTGTAGGTTCAAGACCCATGTCAGGAACTTGAGCATATTTAAAAAAAAATCTAGGCTGATACTCCAGTGCAGTGCTGAGGAAGGACTGCACTGTTGGAGGTGCTGTCTTTCAGATGAGACATTAAACGAAAACACTGTTTTCTCTCTCAGATGGATTTAAAAGATCCCACAGCACTATTTTGAAGAAGAGCAGGGGAATTATCCCCGGTGTCCTGGCCAATATTTATCCCTCAATCAATATAACAAAAACAAATTATCTGGTCATTATCACATTGCTGTTTGTCAGAGCTTGCTGTGCACAAATTGGCTGCTGAGTTTCCCACATTCCAACAGTGACTACATCCCAAAAGTACTTCATTGGCTGTAAAGCACTTTGAGATGCCTGGTGGTCATGAAAGGCGCTATATAAACGCATGCCTTTCTTTCTTATGAGATAAATGAGTGTCAATGGGGTGGGATATAAATATGGTGTTTGACAGAAGGCAATGCAGTGCATCCACACAAGAAATTAATGGGTGTCAGGAAAGAAACTGCGTTTCCGGTTATTACAGAAAATTTCAAATAAGTGCTAAAAATGAGCTGTGCTCAATACTGAAAAGACATACATTGGAAGTGATTTGCATTAAGCGAGGTTAGATAAACTGAAGACGAGTTCGTCACACCATCACGTATTTTTATTTGCTGCTTGCTGTTGACCTTGAGGCAGCTTTGAATCAGCAGACAATGGCCCAGTAGCAAATACTCATGTGAAATGAATTATAACTGAATCCAGGCTCTGGCACAGGCACACACACATCCACTTTGAAATCAATGACTGGAAAATTGTGGTAGCGCAAGTGCGATTTTCCGATAAGCTGCCGATTGATTGTGTGCAAGGCCCAGGCAGAACATTTTGCCCTTAGGTATTGTTTGAGCAGAGAATTTCTTCTGAAGGGTAACTGACCTACTATGGGCTTTTCTTATTGGGTACATATATTGTAATTCAAGGCTGTGACTATTTTCTTATGCTTTATAACCATTTAATTGTAACAAATGTTGGTTTCAACAGTCTGTAAAGCTGGTCTGTTGCCTACCATTCCAAAATGAAGCGATAATTTAGTGCAAGGCTACGTTAAATCAAACCAGCATGTTACTACAAATAGGATCTTTGCTAATCATGGAGTATATGCCTCTGCTAAGGGCAGATTATCAAAATGCTAGCACTTGTAGATTCTAGAGTGCTTGGTCCACTTTCCAGTAACTATTTTTCTTACGCCACACCAGTGACTGCGTTTCAAAGGTCATTCATTGGTCGTGAAAGGCTTTGGAGTGTCCCGAGCATGTGCAAGGTGCTATATAAATCCAAGATTATTCTTCTTTCTCCAACTACCCTGAAACTGAGAAAGAACACAGTTCTACAAAAGCTTAAACTGGAACAGTAAGTATGCTGTGCAGCCTTCAGACAAAAACTCTACTGGCCTTTTGTTTCATTTGCCCGACTGGCTGAAAAATGGCAGATTGCGTCATCTTGTTTTCCACATTGTATTTAGCATCAGAATGAAAATGTGCCAAGCAGCGTGCTTGGAATCATTAGTGAGATGTCTACTGAAGGAGCCTCGAATAATGTGTCTCTCTCACAATACCCCCCCCACCCCCCCACCACAACCTATGAAGTTCACTCTCTGCATTCTTGGCTGGAGTTAAGATCCCCATATGCAATCAGAGGTTCAATGTCCATCTCATACCAACAAAACAGCCGCGTTCCTATGCTGCAACGTGGGAGAATGAGCGCACAAAGAATATTAGCACATCATTTAAGCAGCCCACCCGGCATTAATGAATTCACTGGGAAACGTGTCAATCAACTGCAGAGCCTATGCCAATTGTAGCCTTGAGATTAACTCCATGCAAGTTACTGAACTGCATGCATGGTTCCATAGGAGGCACAAAGACATATTTGAGATTCAGGAGCAATTTTTGAGCCCAGTAAGCACTGCGAGAGTTTGGCACAGATTGCATTACTAACATGATAGCAAAAGCTATTAAACATATTTAAAATTTTGATTAGGATTCAATTTTCCTACAAGGATGGTTGCGCTGGCTCAACAAATCTACAGAAAAGTTATGTCCACGTTGTCTAAATGTCGTCACAACTCTAGGTCCTTCCTGTGCGCAAACATTTCGCTATTGTCAAACAGATTTTAAAGAGTATGGGTACTTGTGTGCTCTGGCATTGCCTGCACAAAGAAGGAAAACGAGCAGAGAGTGCACATCACAATAAGATGCCTTTCCTCTCCATTTCAACTGGAAAAATCTTCCTAATGTTTCAAAACAAGTCATCTCTGACAATTGGCCAATTCCTGTCTGAACCGGGGCTAGAATCCATTAAAAAAAAATCTGAATATTTTAAGATTGTGGCCTAAAAAGGCAGTGCAAACTTTTCAGATCCACTTTTAGCAAATTTTGCCCGTTCATATAATTCTACTTTTGCACACTTAGATTAGCAATTTTTCAAAATGCGTTTTGGCATTCCTAATTTGAACAATAAGGGAGTCAAGAGTTATGGGGAGCGGGCGGGGAAGTGGAGTTGAGGCTAAGATCAGATCAGCCATGATCTTATTGAATGGCGGAGCAAGCTTGAGGGGCCAAATGGCCTACTCCTGCTCCTATTTCTTATGTTCTTACGTTGCTAACCGGCAACAGCTATTCTGGGTGTGATGAATAACTGTGCAAAGGTGAAGATCATGTCCTAAATCACTTTTTAATGACTGCATATTTTTTGACATAGGATTAATTACAAATAAAAATTTCTATCCATCTATGGCAGAATGAGGCTGCGTTGATTTTAAGCATCGGGCCTCATTTACATGCCACCAGCTAACTTCCCAGCCAGAATAGATGGGAATTGGGGTGGCGGAGAAGGTGACGTGAAGCAGCTGCCAGCCGTTAGAAACTTGGGTGGTCCTTCGTCACCCGTCAGCACAAAGGGGCTTTGGAAAGGGGGTGAGATAATTCCCAGGCAGCGGAGGCCTAAACTTTCCTTGTGGAGCCCAAAGAAGCAATTCTGCTCCTCCAGACACCAAATATGAAAGTTAAAAATTTACCTTGAATGGTCGGTGCCATTGGACCCTAGTCTGCATAGATAAAGGAGGACCCCGCTGGCTTCAAGTGGATGCCTTTTTCGCTTCCTGAGAAGAGCAGGTTTAAACAGAAAGCACTGGAATCCAGACAGGACACTGGCGGGTAAATCACGGCATTGTTTTTAATTGCCTGCCCACAGGGTGGGAAGAGTTAAAAATGGACACCAGAGTATAAGGCAATTTGAGTGAGGTTGTTGGGCTAGCTGGGAGAATTGGCGCTACAGCTCTAACTCCTTGGTGTTGTCAGCCTTGGCTCAGTTGTTGTGTTCACGCCTCAGAGTCAGAAGATCGTGCATCAATGCCCGACTCTAAAGACTTGAGCAAATAATCCAGGCTGACACTACGGAGGGAGTGCTGCACTACCAGAGGTGCCATCTTGCACCGGAGGTGTTAAATCGAGGCCCTGGCTTTCCTCTCGGGTAGATGTAAAAGATTCCATAGCACTATTCTAAGGGGAGCAGGCGAGTTCTCCTGGTCAATGTTTATCCTTCAACCAATATCACTAAAACAGATTATCCAATCATGTATCTCATTGCTGTTTGTAGGACTTTGCATCCCAAGGTCAGAAAAGGTGTTATATTAAATGCAAGTTTGTTCTTTCTTAACTCCAACTTGTACTGCCATCTAGCGAGGTTGTGTTCGAGGAGTGTAGACTTGCTAAATTTGCCCATATATGCACATTACAACATAAACCAGAAGCTTTCCCAAGTGCTTCAGTTGGTCAAGCGCTGTGCAGTGTGGAACCTAGCCATACGGAATCGGAAGACCCCAGATGTGTTCTCTGGACTGTGCCACGTCAGCCATTCTCAGTTGGCGGCTGTAGGGATACAACAGTAGGATGCAGGTACCCTGGGCTAGAGAGGGGGTAAAATCAGATAGTCATATAATTCTTGATTGCTGTCCTGTTGCAAGGCATGCTTGAGTAGAAGTTGCAAGCTAGGAGGAATCGAGCTGAGAAGTCATGCTGTTTACGACTGAATAGCCAGTCAACACTTACTGTCTACTCTAGCAAGTAAAAGGTGCCAACTAGGGTGAGGGAATGGAATGCAGTCAGCTGTGTGGAGCCAACATGATCTCGCAACAAAGGGTTGGAAGAAAACTGAGGCCGAAACAAGATACCCAACTGTTTTTTTATAATGGGAATAAGGGTGGGGAATAAGGGTGGGGGTAGGGGTTTATGCAGTGCTTAGATGATACAGTACCCAAATTAGGATAGAATCCTCATATACACTAATCATTTCATCAAACGCAAAATAATCAGGTGCTGGAAGCTGGAATAAAAACAGAAAATGCTGGAAATCTCAGCAGGTCAGGCAGCATCTGTGGAGAGGTAGCAGAGTTAACGTTTCAGTTGATGACCCTTCGTCAGAACTGGAGAGTGTTCGAAAAGAACAGAGTCTTAACAAGCACTGACAGGGGGAGGGGAAGAAGGAACAAAAGGGAAGGTCTGTGATAGGTTGGAAAGGCAGGAGAGATAGGAGAGACAAAAGGGATGATGGCCCAAATTCAAATGCTAATGCCAGGAGGTGGAAAAACATTAGTCGAGATAAGGTGTGAATGGTGGGATTATGACCAACTGCTATTAGAGCCAAGAAAGAAAAAAGAAACAGGCTCGGGGGAGGGGGTGGGGGGTGAGGGTGTGTGGGAATGGAGCATAAGATTGGCAGCGGTTAGGCTGTCTAATTTTTGAACATGATGTTGAGTCCAGAAGGCTGTAAAGTGTCCACTTCTCATTTCTTCTAATTTGTGAATGGGGATGCGAATGAACCAGAAATCCCGGTTTCTCCTTCCCGTGTGCTTTCGACTGGATTCTAGAAAAAAGAAGCGCACCTACCTGAAGCTGCTGCATCCACATGAGATCCCGGTTCTGAAGCCTCCCCTGACTGTGCGTCGCAGCGCGTGCACGTCGGGACGTGTGCAGGCCCGGAGCTGGAATCACATGACTCTGTGCAGCCAATCAGATATAGTGTATTCTCAGCTAAGAATGACATCATCAAGATCCAGGTCGGTGATTGGAGCATGGGCAGACACAGCAGGAGCGGCGAGAGACTGTGGAGGGATGAGATCGGGGCCCAGGAGAGGCGTGAGTTCTGGACCAGGGCCTAGGGGCAGCACGGGCCAGCCCACACTGTGATATGTGTGCGCACTAGGTCCGTGCAGCAGAGCAGGTCTCCAGTCATCTTGGCTAATATTTGCCACTGGACCAAGACCTAGTTCTGTCAAGCCCGTGAGGTAGCTGGTGTGGAACGGCCACCACACGTTAAAAAAATCCACGCACAGGCATCTTCCACTCTTCAGGATGTAATTCAGGACCTGGAATTTTAGGTCCTTCATAGGAACACTTGTGAACTTATCCTTTTTTGGCGTGGAAGCAAGTCATCCTCTTTTTGAGGGATTGCCTATGATGATGATGATTCTCATTCATAATAATGGGAACTCCGTAAGTTGGAGTTCCCATTATTATGAATGAGAAACAGTCCCCAAAACACACATAACCAATAATAAAAGATAGAAAAAATGCACAACATATTTTTATTAATTTAAATTAAAGTTATTTATGTATTTAAAAAAATATTTATTTTTCCGATTTTTAAAAAAGTTTTTTAAATTATGGTTTAAAACAAACTTACCGTAGTGGGGAGGGTTTTTAACAATAAAATGTGTTTTAAAAATGTTATTTTACAATGATTTTGAGTGTTTTAAAACACTTACGCCTGTAAAAGTAAGCTATGTGCCTGCTTTTATCAGGCGCAAGAGATTTGAGGACAATTGCTGAGCAAGATATGGGTAAATCCCGCAATCTTGCCCTTGCAAATGTCCTCGCTCCCGAGATGCGGAGGATCTGTCAAGCTCCAGCTTGACAGATCGGAAAAGTCGGCTTTCAGTGCATGCACATTGTGCGCTGAAAAACGGCTTTTCCGATGCCTTCCCGGGTCCATAGAAACTCTGTATTTGGGCCATTATTTTATGCAAACTATAATAATTGTGATAATGACCTTTTTTTTTAAATATTGTGGCAATAGTTACTATAAAAGCATTCAAGCAACAGACAAACTGAACTGGCTTTAGGAAGGTAAAGTCAAGTGAAAATGAAGCATATTTAAAAAAACGTGAAATGTTGTTTTAAATATTTGAAACAACAATCAGAAAATCACTTAACTTATTTGGTGAAGTATTTTTTTTTCTCAGTTACAAACTTGAATATCATTTCCAACTGGGCTTCTTCAATGAAAATGATCTCATCACAAAATCTATAGCACTTAGTGCTTCATACAACAGGACTAGTGTGACGAGTTTTTTTTTGTAATGAATGTACTAAATCAGTCAACATTACATAATACAAAATGTGAGAAGATATCCTTATCTTTTGAAGCATATTCCACTTGAAATTTTTTTTTTACAATTCAGTAAAAGACCATATAAAACTTGGCAAGACGTATCAAAAAATCCAAATAGGTTTAATGTAAAGCATTTAAGAAAGCATAAACAGTGATGGCTTCTTAGAAAAAGAGAAACAAAACAAACTGTTCCAGTCTTTCTTTTTACAACAATATAGTGGTCATAGTAATAAACATCTGTAAAACCATTCCCGGAAACACTTGCAAAGCTGGCGAACAAAAATCTTTTCTTTAAAGCAGTAATGACTTTTCAATAGTGGGTTTCTCCATTCGAACATTAAAAAAAAATAGAGCAATTCACTATTGAAATTAAGGTGAGACCTTTACAGTGTATGTATGCTGGGGAAATCTAAACTTTTGGTTTTAAATTACTCAACAAGGAGTAGAGAACTACTGAGCAAATAAGGGTGGACATTTTATTTGTTTTTTTATAAACCAAATCAGCTGGATAATTTCCAATTACAGTAAATGGAGGAGGATCAAAGTTCATTTTTTACTCTCACTGAAAAATGATGACAGGTTTCATTTACAGTTTCTTTATTGTTTTGGATTAGTTTATCCCTTATTTTCTTGAAGTGTAACAGATATGTCTCTGCACCTGCAGACAACGGGTTTGAACTTATGCTATGCAATATTTGTATCAAACACGATAATGTTTTGAACTTATGCCTTCATTCGACTAATGAACACAGTCATTCTATTTCAACGCGTTTGTTACTAACATGAATATTGTCACTTAAAAGGCACACGAGCAAGCAAGGTTACTACAAGTGAAGGCAGGAGCTTGCTCTACTAGATTTTCCTCCCACTATCTAACACTGCGACACCGCCATACAAAAGCAAAAAAAATAGATTTAAGGTATCTTTTACCATACAGATAGCTGAATCAAGAGAATGGGTGATATACAAATGAGATTTAAAGGAAAACATTGGATATAGTTAATATAATGAATGCATACTGCAAAATTTATTATATTTAAATAATTACCCTGCAGATTTCATAATCATCCAGCCAGCAGTAAATATTTTTTTTTACCTGCAGATACCATGTACAATAAGATTTTCCCAATCAGGTCTTTATTTTGACAATAGTCCATGCGGAACTGCTTGAGGTTCCTTAATATTCAGAGATGCAAGTGCCTGAGGAGGAAAACCGTGAACCGCATGAAGTAAATTCAGCTACCTCACTTGACTTGAAAGTCACAGACTAAGCGCATAAAGCTTGAATGGGGCTATTCATACACGGCACAATCCCAAGATACACATTTCTTTAAACTTGAAAACATCAATTCACTTTTCCCGCCAAAGGAACTAGGGGGAGAAAAAATGACAACAGATTAAAAGCGGCTATTTCATAAAACTATTCTGATCAGGCTACAATGGTGCAATTCATTTCTTACCCCTTTCCCATTTAGACAATAATTTTAATTTGTCATATAGAAATGTTGATACCTTGGGTTCAACATTAAAAAAAATACATATTTATATTAATTTAAGGATAAAGGAATACCACCTGGTGTGAAATCTAGACCAGATAAAGTTCTTTCTTGTACAAGGGTCAAATATAGTAAAAATTTATCAAGAACAGAACTATCACCTTACTAAAGAGACTGCCATGGCCTAGTTATTATTCTTACTGGTTTTGTAGATGATTAAACGAGTCATTAATGACACATAGGAGAAATATCCCAACAATTGGAACATTATGTCTTTCCCAGCATCATTACTGTGGTGTAAAAATTTGCTGCTACGTTTGAGTGACTTTCATCTGATTCTAGAATGAAATATTGTAGTGCCTAAAGAAACATTTTAAATGACTTACAGGCAAAGAAGCTGAGTGAACGAAGGCTTACGGTGTAGTCCAAATGAACCTATATGTACCCATGGGGGTCAATGTGGTATATGCAAAGATAAGCAATTTGGTGTGTGTAAAAAAAATTGATAATATTACATAATAATGCACTAGTGGTTCTACATAACTATTATTTTTAATGCCCTCAACCTTTTTTTATTTATTCTTCTGCTGATCGTGTTAATGGCCCATTGGAAATGGTTCCACGAGTATCGGGCACTACTCACTGGGCCCAAGTTTCTGATATTCACTAGAACGGCGCCCCTCCGAGAGGTCCGCTCAGTTTGTAGAATGAAAAGCGTGCCAAAAACTTACCTCGCGATTCTCCGAGTGCAGCAGGCCTGTTCAGCAGTCAGTGTGACGCAGCACAACAGCAGGAGGGACGGAGCTACAGCCCAGGCCAAAAAGAGTGCCGGCAGCTGCACTCATGCGCAGTGGAGTCTGCGCACGTGCGCAATAGCTCCTGGCCCTCAGATTCTGTGTGAGTGTTCTGCTGGCTGTGTGGGAGGGGCCCGAAGCATGCTGACCCGAGCCCTGGCTGAATGGGCTCCCCGCTGCAAGTAAGGCTGACTGGATATCTCCCCAAGGCAAGAAATATTGGAGGGGTTTCACAGTGGAGGAGGAAGTCATTGGCCGAATGGACTCCCTCATCGTGGCCAGAGTGCCGATTTCCAACCTGCAGCACGCAGCCTCTAGCCCTGGCCGAATGGGCTCCTGAAGCGGGCAGAGTGCCGATTTCCAGCCTGCAGCACACAGCCCCTAGCCCAGGCTGGGCTCCCGAATGGATAGGTGAGGTAGGAACTATTTTTTTATTTATTGATTTATTGAATGATTTTTTTTATTTTTTATTTTTTTTATTTTTTATTTTTTATTTATCGATTTATTTATCATTTATTATTGATGATGGTTCTTTATTTTTAAAAGTGAAGCATTTAATGCTTTGGAAAATCCCCTAACTTCCCTTCACCTCCCCCTGCACCCCCCCATCTCTGGCTACCTGCGCCTAATTCTAAAGTGTACGCAAGGTTTTTATGAGCGTACGAAAGTCGACACTTACTCCATTCTAAGTTCGTTTGGAGTAACATTTCGGTGCCTAAACTTGCAAAACAGGCATAAATGGCTGGTAACGCCCCCTTTTGGAAAAAAAACTGAACTAAAACAAAACTAAACAAACTCACTAGAACTGGAGCAAACTAAATGCCGAGAATTGCGATTTCTAAGATACTCCAAACTAAACTAGTTGTTCCAAAAAAATAGGAGCAACTCCACCCGAGCCTTGGGCCCACTGTTACCTCAAAGTGGCCATATTCATTCATGGACCTTGACTGGGTGCATTGACAAGCTATTGGTCGAAACCATCAAACCTGAGCCCAATCCCATTCTCAGACAGATTCCACATTGGCACACTTCCAGCAGGGGTCTAGAGCAGAAACCATGGCCAATTTGTCCTTGTCGTATCCAGAGATGTGAAAGTCAATTCTAGTACCCTACCGCCTTCCGGGCTGAGATCATTATTATTATGACACCTAGGTTGTGAACAGTCTTGTTCACCCTCAGATTGATGCTAGGGAGAGGGATGGAGTCAGCCGTTAGGGAACGCACTTTGTGGCATGGACCAAAGATAATGGCTTCGATCTTCCCAATATTTAATTGGAGAAAATTTCTGCTCATCCAGTACTGGTTGTCGCTCTGAGGGACACAGACAGCCACAATTGAGGCATACGTCTGGGACTGAATCTCTGAACTGTGGGGTTTAATTACTCAGTGGATAAAGTTACAGAATCATTGGACGAGACTCACAGCTGTATCCACTTGGAAATAAAATTCTGCCAGTGAAGTTCCTCCAATGGCTTACTGGGTAAAAGCTCCAATTTGGTGCCATACTGAGCTATACAGACCAAGAATGCCCCATGTGTGATCCAAGGTCCATTAGCTCCCTGTCCCAATAGATCGAATTCAAAAGAATACTTTCATTTACACTCCAGTACCTCTCAAATCTCGTTCAGTTATAAACTCCAGCCTATTTCTTTAGCTCTTTCAATTATGGCCACTTTTGAATTTCCCCTCCATCTGCTCAAAATTTGACTGAGCTCTTTTGGGCCCACACTCTGAAACTCACTCACTCAAATCTTCCACATCCTATTCATTTTTCACCCTCCCCAAAGCCTACCTCTTCGACTCAAGTCACCTCCACTTAAAGCTTCGATTGCTTCGTATCTGTTCCAGCCTCTATGAAGCACCCAGAGGCATTTTACTGTGTTCAAGATCCTATGTAGATGCAAGCATTTGTTGTTGATTTTTCGAACTTCAAAAAGGTCTGTGCTCCACCTCCCAATGATCATCTAATTTAAATAGATATCAGATGAGGACAAGATTCTGATCCAGTCTCTTCCTTCAGTCCAATAACTCACTTAAACTAAACTGAAAAGTAGAGAAGTTATGCTAAACCTGTATTGAACCTTGATTAGACCACATTTAGAGTACTGTGCACTGTTCTGGTCACCAGATTATAAACATTATATAGAGGCACTGGAGAAGATTTACAGGGATGATACTAGAAATGCGAGGGTGTACATATCAGGAAAGGATAAACAGGCTGGGTCTCTTTTCTCTCGAAAAAAGAAGGCTGAGGGGTGACTTGATAGAGGTATTTAAAATTATCAAAGGTTTTGATAGAGTGGATACAGAGAGAATGTTTCCACTTGTGGGGAAGAGCATAACTAGAGGCCATCAATATAGGATAGTCATCAAGAAATCCACGAGGGAATTCCAAAGAAACTTCTTTACCCAGAGAGTGGTGAGAATGTCGAACTCGCTACCACAGGGAGTGGTTGAGGTGAATAGTATAGATGCATTTAAGGGGAGGCTAGACAAGCATGTGAGGGAGACGGGAATAGAGGGATAATGCAGATAGATTTAGATGAGGCGGAGGCTCGAGTGGAGTATAAATGCCGGCATGGACTGGTTGTGCCAAGTGGCCTGTTACTGTGCAGTATATCCTATGTAATCCTATGTAAACTCATTCTCTAGAATTATACATGTAGATCAGTTACTTTGGTAAGGTACTGAAGAATCATTTGGTCCCATGGAATCATACTACCCCAGCACAAGTCACCACTTTCAGATGAAAAGGGATAAGAGGAGAAAAATCAGGACAAAAATATATCTCCAATGCTATACTAAATCATAACATGTTATACCATTGTGTGGGATGGATGAAAATTCAATAATTGATCATAATCATTGCCCTGTATTACTATAACGATAATAACTTGCATATGCTTGCAAGAATTAATGCACATTGTGCAAATTGTGGTTGCTCAACAAGGTATTGCTGCTTTCCAGCATCTGTAAAAAAGGTTTTCGGTCAACAACCTTCCATTGTAGCACAAATGGAGCAATCTTAACACCACAACACTGGCATTTACACAGTGCCTTTAATGTAGAAAAGTGTCCCAAGGTGCTTCACAGAGGTGTAATCCAAAAAAAATGACGCTGAGCCAAAGAAGGAGTTATTAGGAGGAATGATCAAAAGTTTGGTCAATGAGGTAGGTTTTAAGGAAGGTCTTAAAGGAGAAGTAATAGGTGGAGAGGCAGAGGTGATTAGAGATGAAATTCCAGAGTGACGGGCCTTGGCAACTGAACAAGAGTTTTTTCAGGCTAGACAACCTGTATTTTATTCATATGCATATAATGCACATAATTACAGTTATGCATAGATAATTACAGTGACTTATCTGTCCAAGAGAAGTACTTTCTTCTCTATCTGCGGTAGAAGACTGGGTAAAAAACACAGGATACACATTTTTTATTGGTAGCCATCCTAGTTTCTTTTTCTAAAATGAGGAATGTGAAAGGTCACCTTTAGGACAGTTACAATCTTAAAGAAACGGTCTCTTGCCTGGACAGAAGATTGTTTGACTGTCCTTAAAGTTACAAAGCGCGGCATCACTATGTGACAGAATTTCCTTTCACGTTGACTATGCGTGACATCACCTGGGAAGCATTATCATATAAACACTTGCTTTCACTGCCACTTTTCACAGCCTCTGTAACACCCCAGGACACTGTGGGGCTAATTCATGGCAGATGTTTCTGCACTCGACACATGGAATTACATTAGCCCAACAAGCTAACACTCGGATGATCATTTGACGAAGGCACAAAGTTAGACAGTTTAAAATCTATGTTTAAAAATGAATTGTGGTTTCCTCCTTGTTGTTACATAGGTTTGGAGACAAGAAAAAGCAAGTTTTACAGAATAAATATTATGCTTCCTATCTCTTTCTCTTGTTCCTATTTTGTATAGCTTACTCTTTTCACTTTGACCTTTTCTGTTTTTTTTAAACCAGATTCGGTCTTGATCGTCAACTGTTCATGCAGCTTGAAATCAACAGTGCAGAACCTTCATTTCCTGTATGCCCCGAGCTGAGCTCCAACCCCACATTCTAAGCATGATCATGACTGCCTATTTCCATCTCTCCAACTCGCCTGCCTATTTCACTGCTGCTGAAACCCTCATCCACCCTTTTGTCACCTCCGCTTTGTTCATCACTGATTTCTCAAGCTCCACCTCGCCATAAACTGCAACTTTGTTACTTACATCGTAACCCATACGCTTTTCACCACACCGATCCTCACCAATCTCTGTGGGCTCCCCATCCCCTAACTCAATTAATCCTTGTCCACTAATTTAATCCCTATCTTGCCCCTCGCCATCTCTACAATCTGTTCAAACTCCAAATGCCAGCATGTTTTCTGATCTTCTTTCCATCGCCTCTCTCTATTGTACCTACAACTGCTAAATCATAAGCTATCTAAGCCCCACGCACTGAGAAAATTCTCCCTAACTGTCTCACCCTTGCTACACCTGCCCTGTTCTTCTAAAGAGGCCTCAAAATCTAACTCTCTGAATCACTTTACCCAAGTTCTTTTACCACTGCCCAATATTTATTCATCTCTTGTCCAGCGCTTTGTGTCATTTTGTTACTGTAAAGTCCTTACACAATACCACAAATCCACATGAGGCACATTCGATGGACAAGGTCACTCCATGACCTGAACCTTTACTCACAGGACTCAAAAGTGATGACTCTGCATGGGACCTCCCTTTATATACCTGGATGACCAGGTGAGGAGTGTCTCCCACAAGTTCACCCCCTGTGGTCAAGGTGTGCATTTCTTACGTATATACAGTATTGCAGTGTTGTTACATAAAGGTTACATACATGACATTACCTCCCCTCAACATCTTATTGGGATCATAGGTTAAGTCTCTCGGGTGGTCTGCGCTCTCTCGTGGAGCGCCGCAGTTGGGGCTCTGGTTGTTGAGCCTTGCTTTGCTTGTCTGTTACCTGTGGTGATTCCGGCCTGACCGCAGGGACTGTGCATTGCTGCTGAATGTTCTTGTTGCTCGTTCACTGGCGGTGGTGTGAATATCATCTCATGATCTTCTTCAGGTTCCTCAGTGTCTATGCTGAATCTTATTTTTACTTGGTCCAGATGCTTGCGGCATATCTGCCCATTGTTAAGTTTAACCACTATGACCCTATTCCCCACTTTGTCGATTACAATACCCTCAAGCCATTTGGGCCCCAAAGCATGATTGAGAACAAATATGGGGTCATCAATTTCTATACATCTCCCCCTTGAATTTCGGTCATGGCACTCGTTTTGAGACTGAAGCTTGCCCTCAACAATGTCGGACAGGACTGGATGAATGAGGGACAGCCGAGTTTTGAGTGTTCGTTTCATGAGTAGCTCCACAGGCGGGACCCCCGTGAGCGAGTGCGGTCGGGACCTATAGGCCAGCAGGAGGCGCAATAGGCAGCATTGATGGGAGGGTCCTTGAATCCGGAGCATGCCTTGCTTTATTATTTGGACCGCACGTTCCGCCTGGCCATTGGAGACCGGCTTGAACGGTGCTGTCCTAACATGGTTAATGCCTTAACCCGATATGAGCTCCCGGAATTCGTAGCTTGTGAAACATGGGCCATTATCGCTAACAAGGATGTCCGGCAAGCCGTGGGTCGCAAAGACTGCGTGCAGACTCTCCACGGTGGTGGATGTCGTGCACGAATTTAAAATGATGCACTCGATCCATTTCGATTACGCATCAACCATAATGAGAAACATTTTTCCCATGAACGGTCCTGCGTAGTCTACGTGAATACGTGACCATGGCCTGGTGGGCCAGGGCCACGGGCTGAGCGGGGCCTCCCTGGGGGCATTACCTAGCTGGGCACACGTCGTGCACCTGCGAACACAGTGTTCCAGGTGTGAATCAATTCCCGGCCACCACACATATGACCGGGCAATGGCCTTCATCAGCATAATGCCTGGGTGTTCGTTGTGGAGTTCCCTGATGAATGCTTCCCTGCCCCTCTGGGGCATGACTACCCGGCTGCCCCATAGTAGGCAGTCGGCTTGGATGGAGAGCTCATCCATCTGTCTGTGAAATGGTCTGACCTCCTCAGGGCATGCTCCGTGTGCGGGCGCCCAATCCCTAGTCAGGACACATTTCTTAATCAAGGGTAGGAGGGGATCTCTATAATGGTCCAGATTTTGATCTGGCGGGCTGTGATGGGGGAGCCTCCGCTGTCAAAGGCATCGACAGCCATGACCATCTCAGCGCTTTGCTCCGCTGCCCGCTCGGTGGTAGCCTGCTGAGTGCGTTAGCGCAATTTTCGGTGCTGGGCCGGTGCCGGGCCGGTGCCGGGCCGGTGCCGGATGGTGTAGTCATACGCAGCGAGCGTGAGAGCCCATCGCTGTATGCGAGCTGACGCATTGGCATTGACAGCCTTGCTGTCTGACAGCAGGGATGTTAATGGCTTGTGGTCCATTTCTAATTCGAAGCTCTTGCCAAAAAGGTACTGATGTATCTTTTTCACCTCATAAACACATGCGAGTGCTTCCTTCTCAACCATTCCATATCCCCGTTCAGCTTGAGAGAGCGACCTGGAGGCATAAGCCACAGGTTGTAGTTGGCCCTGTGTTACACTGCTGCAACACGCACCCAACCCCATAGGACGATGCATCACATGTCAGAACCAATTTCTTACAGGGGTTGTACAAGGTCAACAACTTATTTGAACGAAGTAGGTTCTGCGCCCGATTGAAAGCCTGTTCCTGACAGTCCCCCCAAAACCAATCACAACCCTTATGCAGGAGCACGTGTAGCAGCTCTAACAATGTGCTTATGTTTGGCAGAAAGTTCCCGAAATAGTTCAAGAGTCCCAGAAATGAATGCAACTCCGATGTGTTGCAGGGCCTGGGCGCTCGTCGAATTGCCTCCGTTTTGGATTCGGTGGGCCGAATCCCATCTGCAGCAACCCTCCTGCCCAGAAACTCAACCTCGGGAGCTAAAAGCACACACTTAGACTTCTTGAGTCGCAGGCCTACCCGGTCCAGTCGGCGTAGCACCTCCTCCAGGTTGTGGAGGTGTTCCTCGGTGTCATGACTCGTGATGAGGATGTCGTCCTGAAATATGATTGTTCCAGGAATAGATTTGAGCAGGCTTTCCATGTTTCTTTGAAAAATCGCGGCCGCTGATCGAATGCCAAACGGACACCTGTTGTAGACAAACAATCCCTTGTGTGTGGGGCTGGTGGTCAGTAGTTTAGATTCGTCGGCCAGTTCTTGGGTCATGTAGGCTGAAGAGAGGTCCAACTTGGTGAACTGCTTGCCGCCTGCCAGCGTGGCAAAAAGATCCTCTGCTTTCGGGAATGGGTATTGGTCTTGTAGGGACACCCGGTTGATAGTGGCCTTGTCGTTGCCACAGATCCTGACCGAGCCATCCGCTTTTAGGATGGGAACGATGGGGCTTGCCCAGTCGCTGAATTCAATGGGCAAGATGGTGCCCTCTCTCAGCAACCGGTCCAACTCGCTCTCAATTTTCTCCCGCATCATATGCGGCACAGCTCTCGCTTTGTGGTGCACTGGTCTGGCGTCCGGGGTGATGCGTATCACTACTTTGGTACCTTTAAACGTCCCGATGCCAGGTTGAAATAGTGACTCAAATTGCTGTAGGACCTGTGAGCATGAACTTGGCTCCACAGGTGACATGGCGTGCACATCCCCCCATTTCCAGTTCATCTCAGCTAACCAGCTCCTCCCCAACAGTGCGGGACCATTGCCCGGGACAATCCAGAGCGGCAGCCAGTTCACCGATCCATTGTGTGTGACTGCTAACATTGCACTGCCTAGCACTGGAATGATTTCTTTAGTGTAAGTCTGTAATTGCGTCTCAATGCGTTCTAGTTTGGCTCTGCTGGCTTTGAGTGGCCACAGCTTTTCGAATTGTTGAACACTCATGAGTGACTGGCTGGCCCCCATGTTCAGCTCCATGTGTACAGGGATGCCGTTTAATAGGACTTTCATCATCATAGGTGGTGTTTTGGTATATGAGCTGTGAATGTTTGCCACATGAACCCGCTGAACTTCAGCGTCCATTGATTTGCCCCAAGCGTCATCCTTCCTCGCAGACCCCTCATTTGGTTCATCCGCCTCGTATATTAGCCTGGTTACAGGCTTTCTGCACATTCTAGCTAAATGGCCACTGAGGTTACAATTTCTGCAGACGAACTGTTGAAACCTGCAAGTCCTGGCAACATGTCTGCCCCCACACCTCCAGCATGAACTGAGATTCCCATTGTTGTGAACAAAAGAGCTGTTGCAAGGTATTCCTCGCTGATTGTCCCTTTGACTGCTCTTGAGCACCTTGTTAGTGGGTGTCAATGGCTCCATCCCAGGCCACATTGTCCAGTGGGGGGGCGTAAATGTCTGTTGGAGACTTACTCTTGGGTCTATTGCTGCCTGGGGTGTCTCGAACTGCCCTTGCCTGCCTGCGGGGCTCTGTGTCGCATTTATGATATTGACTCCCTGATCCATCGCCACGTTGGAGGCAGAATTGCGCCGTATATTATCTTGGTTTCCTCCTCCCCTGCCATAAAAGTCTGAGCCATCAACGCCGCCATTTCCAAGGTCAAGTCCTTGGTTTCAATTAGCTTTCTGAAAGTCCCAACATGACCGATGTCTTCAATAAAGAAATCTCTTTGCATCTCCCCCCTGTAGGCATCTGTGAACTTAGAGACTGGCCAAGCGAGGGAGGTCCGCAACGAAATCCGGTATGCTCTGTCCTTCCCGATGTCAGTGTGTATAGAATCTGTGTTGGGCCATGTGTACGCTGCTCGCCGGTTTGAGGTGCTCACCGATTAGTTTGCTGAGCTCTTCGAAGGTTTTGTCCGCCGGCTTCTCGGATGCTAACAGGTCTTTCATGAGTGCATAAGTCTGAGCTCCACAGCTGGTCAGCAGATGAGTCCTTCGCTTGTCGGCTGTCTCCCAGCCAGTCCTTCATGACAAAACTCTGCTGGAGTCTCTCAATGAAATCGTCCCAGTTCTCACCAACACAGTACATCCGTTCATCTGTGCTGCCGGTGGCCATTCTCGTGGGTCGTTGATTCCCGTTTCTCGTCGCCAATGTAAATTCCTTACATAATACCACAAATCCATATGAGGCACATTCTATGGATAAGGTCACTCCATGACCTGAACCTTTATTCACAGGACCCAGAAGTGATGACCCTGCATGGGACCTCCCTTTATATACCTTGGTGACCAGGTGAGGAGTGTCTCCCACAAGTTCACCCCCTGTGGTCAAGGTGTGCATTTCTTACGTATATACAGTATTGTTACACAAAGATTACATACATGACAGTTACATTAACGACAATCTGTGTTGTCCATTTCCATTCTTTTTTCTTGCAATGACAGCTAAAGATTCTCTTACTTGGTCTGGAGATAAGGGGCTAGAAATTTCGTAACATCCCGTTTGGGGCGGTAACTTTTCAGGCAGAGAGAAAGTATTGTCAGGCGAGAAAGATTTGCTGCTGCTGGGAACTTCTGCTTTAGCGCTCCAAGAGGGAAGTGGAGCACTAAATCAAACGCTAACCACTTCCCTCAGAGCGTTAAAGGAAGTGAGAGGGGCGGTATCAGCAGAGTGCTGAGCAATGTTCAGTGCAGCACTACCATATCTACAGGCTTTTCCCCTCGCTTATAGAGATGGATTGAATGAATCTTCATGTTGTCTGTGTTGGGCCTCGGCACCTGAGCTACGTGCATAGCAGCCCCAAGCACTCTGAGAGTGCGCAGGGCTAAGCAATCATGGGAGCAAAAGAAATCAGGGGGCAGCAGAATGGGGAGATAAATAAATTTTGCCCTACCACCACTGCCTTTAAATATCACTCCCCAAGCGGCCAGCCGAGGTGACAACGCCTCCTGCAGCTGCTGTTGTTGATGCCCGGCGATGCTGCAGGGGGCTGGAGCGAATATTACATCCGGGGCAATAATGGGGTGCTGCGCACCAGATGATGTCATGAACTATGGGGCACAAGAGAGCGAGGCATTAAGTGTTAGCACCAGAGCAAAACCGTCAGAGGATTTCATGGAAATTGGTGATTTCGCCGTGCCCGGTCGGTAACCCCTTAGCGCCCCATCACAACCCCTGCAGGCGCTAACAAGAGACGCAAATGAGGCCAATTTCTCCCCCGGGAGAAACAACTGGAGTCTCTGGGGGTCGGGTGGTGTAATATGTTGGCTTTTCATTTCTGGGATCTGGTTTGAATCCAGCCCAGACCAATATTCGCCTTTGTTTGTTGGCTGCACGGATCTTGCATGAAAGAAGTTTGGAGAGTGTCCACCCATTTCCTAGAGGGTGTGAGCTCACAACAGAAAAGGACCCAAAATGTGGTACTACATGCCAATATTATGGGACGGCTAGTTTGATCAAATAAAATGTCATATTGGTGCAGTAGGAAGTGCTCTACTAAAGCAGGGATTGAGATATATGGGCCTGGATTTTATGGGGCCAATGACTACGCATGCACAATTCATGTCTGAAAACCCAGAACTTGCGATGTATCAATTTGCAGCTTGACAGATCCTCCGCATGGACATTCGCTGGTGCGGAGAGCTGGACTATGTTCCCAACTGTTGCCCAGCGAAAGCCCACAAAGCCCCTACGCCTGGTAAAAGCAGGCATCGGGCTTTCTTTTGCCAGCGTAAGGGTGAAAATAAATATTAAACATTTTTAAAAAATCATTTAAACATTCAAAATCTTTAAAATTAGTTTGTTATTTTTGGTCCTAATAAAAAGGTTTACATTTATTTTTCAAAGCATTACATTTTTGTTTTAAATGTTTAATTAAATTGTATTTGTACTAATTTTAAACATGTGGTAATTTACTTTTATTGGGAAAGTGTGAGATATATGTCATTCCTAATATGCTTATGGGGATTCCGTACGTAAATGGAATGCCCATAAGCATAGTGGGAATACCCTTTCTGATTGGTTGGGCCAGCCCACGTGATCCCAGGGACGCTTGCGAACTGCTTGCACCCCTGGGATACGTGGGCCTTTGCGCAAGCGTATACCTACAGGCCCAGGACTGCAAAAGTCCGAAGGTACGGAGGCACCAGGTAAGTTCATACTTTTCTTGTGGACCGGAGGCATTCACCCGGGGGAAGCCTCCGACCGCAATTTCAGGTCCATTGCTGGAGCAGAGTAGAGATAGATCTATTCTGCATCTAACTGCTATACCAGAAGTTGGATATTTGATGCCAACACTGGTTGCCAGAAATAGGAAAGGTTCCATTCCCCAGGACTAATAACCCTCACTTTAACGAGTGCAAAACGAATTGAAAAACAGATGGATGCTCCAGCTGGCGCCTGCAATATCTGAAATTTGCACTTGTACATTTATTGAATGAGGTGGATCAATGTGGAATGCTGGGCACCACAGTTGTTCCAGGAATGTCTCAAACTTGATTTTCTGGTCCGAAAGCAAATTTGACCCTTGCAGTACTGTCTGTCGATCTAATAATGCAGATTGTTTGTACAACAAGGTAGCTTCGTCATGATCGCCTTGTAACTGCATATTTAATTTTCTGACCTTCCTCTTTCGGCATGCAGTATTTTCATTTCTAAAGTCCTCTATCAAGCATTTTTTTTTCTAAAAATGCAGTTCTGTACGTAGACAATTTTTGATATCTCTACCATTTTTTGGAGTAGTGAGAGCAGACAGCGTGGAGTTATATATCCTGTGTGCCACATTTTGATCTGTGCACGTGTACTTAAATGCAGCACACAGCTCCAGCCACCACCTCCCAAGTGCAAGTGAAATATTTAAGTTAAAAAGAAAGCTTTAAAAAAACACATTAACGATAAACCTTAAGGCAACTTAGTGGACCTTCTGAAAATGATGACAACTTAGCGCAGCTTCAGTTGCAGCGGTTCTAAAGCTTCCATTGGACTATCTCCTCCAAATGGTCTCACAATTTGTAGGATTACATAGGATTACAAAGTACATACGGCACTGAAACAGGCCATTTGGCCCAACCATTCCATGCTGGCATTTATGCTCCACTCGAGCCTCCTCCCGTCTTTCTGCATCTAACTCTGTTAGCATAACCCTGTATTTCCTTCTCCCTCATATGGTTATCTAGTCTCCCCTTAAATGCATTGATACTATTCGCTTCAACCACTCCCTGTGGTAGCGAGTTCCACATTCTCACCACTCTTTGGGTAAAGAAGTTTCTTCTGAATTCCCTATTGGATTTGTTGGTGACTATCTTATATTGATGGCCTCGAGTTATGTTCTTCCCCACAAGTGGAAACATTCTCTCTATATCCACTCTATGAAAACCTTTCATAATTTTAAAGACCTCTATTAGGTCACCCCTCAGCATTTTTTCAAGCGAATAGAGAATTCTACAGAAACTGTTGGTCCTGCCAGTCATTGAAGTCCCAGATGCCCCACTGACTTCACCATGGCATCAACTCACACTTCCAGCAAGTTATGGTGCAAATAATGTTTGAACTGAAGGGTGAGGGAACAAGACCAACAAGGCATGCCGCAAGATGCCCCACTCCAGCAAAATCTGGGCCATTGAATCAGTTCTGAGGATAGGTCATTGACCTGAAATGTTAACTCAATTACTTTCTCCACAGTTGCTGCCTGACCTGCGGAGTTTACCCACCATTTTCTGTTTTAATTACAGATATCCAGCATCCACAATATCTTGTTTCTGTTGAATCAAAGCAATTTTAGTGCAGTATTTTGGCAAAAATACACCACCTACAGCATCAAAAGAAATTCAGATAGAGTTAATGAGTGATTATCTGATTTAACAGGCCCGAACGTCGCAGTAACTACAGAGGAATCTCCCTGTTGTCAGCCACTGGAAAAGTCATCGCTAGACTCCTCCTGAACCATCTTCTCCCCTGTGGCTGAGGAGCTCCTTCTGGAGTTACAGTGTGGATTCTGTCCGCTATGGGGCACAACAGACATGATCTTCCCGGCATGACAACTGCAACAGAAATGCAGAGAACAGCACCAACCCTTGTACCTGGCCTTCTTTGACCTTACAAAGGCCTTTGACACTGTTAACTGTGAGGGACTATGGAGCCTCCTCCTCCGTTTCAGCTGCCCCCAAAAGTTTGTCGCCATCCTCCGCCTGCTCCATGATGGCATGCAAGCCATGATCCTGACCAACGGATCCACCACAGACCCAATCAATGTCTGAACTGGGGTCAAGCAGGGCTGCATCATCATGTCAACCCTCTTCTTGATCTTCCTCGCTGCAATGCTCCATCTCACGCTCAACAAGCTCCCCGCTGGTGTGGAACTAAACTATAGAACCAGTGGGAACCTGTTCAACCTTCGTCACCTCCAGGCCAGATCCAAGACCGTCCCATCCTCTGTCATCGAACTACAGTACGCGGACGACACTTGCGTCTGCGCACATTCAGAGGCTGAACTCCAAGTCATCGTCGCCAATTGATACGTTCAAAATAAAGGATGAAACTGAGTACTGTGTACAATGAGCAAGTGTACAATATATAATTACCTTAGCTCCTTTAATAAGACTCGAGAGTGCAGGCACCTCTTGGGTGGCCTGCTTATATACCATGCTCCCAAGGGATGCTGGGATCCCTTGGGACTCCAACAGGTAGGCCCTCTGGTGGTAGCATAATACTTGTTACAAGAGGTTAAATACATAACATCACTCCCCCGTGAAGTTAATAGTACACTTATTTACAAGTTGAGGCGATCTGGGGCTTTTCACTCTCTTGTCGATCGTCTCAGTACAAATGCTGGTGTGGATGAGTTGGTTAGTTCTTCACTGGGCTGCTGGGCAACTGGCCTTGCAGGGCTGCTGGGGATGGTGAGTTCGGCTTCGTGATCAACCATGATGTCAGTTGCAATTGTGTGTGTGTTGGAGGGTCAAAGTTGATGGTGTCTTCTTCGGGTTGTTCGTAGCTGTTGGTGAACCACAATTTGATTTGGTCCAAATGTTTTCTGTACGTTAGTCCATTGGCCAATTTGTCCTGAAACACCCTACTCGCCTCTTTGGCTATGACTGTGCCAGCGAACTATTTGGGTCCATGTCCATAATTGATCTCAATATCGCGTGACAAATTTGCGCGGTCATGGTATGCACTTTGCTGATGCCACCTGCCCTCCACGTGATCATGGAGATCAGGGTGGACAAGAGAGAGCCTTGTTTTGAGTGCCCTTTTCATGAGCAGCTTGGCTGGGGGCACTCCAGTGAGTGAGTGGGGTCTGGTGCGGTAGCTGAGCAGTACTCGGGATATTCGGGTCTGCAGGGAGCATTCCGATACACGTTTCAGGCTTTGCTTGATGGTCTGAACTGCCCATTCTGCCTGGCCATTGGATGTGGGCTTGAACGGGGCAGATGTGATGTGCTTGATCCCATTGCGGGTCATGAATTCCTTGAATTCAGTACTGGTGAAACACGGCCCATTGTCACTGACTAGGACATGAGGCAGGCCGTGTGTGGCAAACATGGCTCGTAGGCTTTCAATAGTGGCCGTGGACGTGCTTACAGACATTATCACACATTCAATCCATTTTGGTTAAGCGTCCACGACAACCAAAAATATTTTGCCTAGAAATGGGCCCGCATAGTCCACGTGGATCCTTGACCACGGTTTGGAGGGCCATGACCACAAACTTAGTGGTGCCTCTCAGGGTGCATTGCTCAGCTGAGAGCAAGTGTCGCACTGGCGCACGCAAAACTCTAAATCTGAGTCGATGCCGGGCCACCACACATGGGATCTGGTTTTCATCATTACAATACCTGGGTGAGTGCTGTGCAGTTCACAAATGAAGGTATTTCAGCCTTTCTTGGGCAAGACCAGCGATTACCCCACAACAGACAGTCCGCCTGCAGGGACATTTCATCTTTGCGCCAGTGGAACGGCTTAATCGCCTCCTGCATCTCCGCTGAGATGCTGGACCAGCTCCCATGGAGGACACAGTTTTTTTACCAAGGACAACAAAGGATCCTGGCTGGTCCAGGTCCTGATCTGGCGGACTGTAACGGGGGACTTTTTGTTTTCGAATGCATCCATTACCATGAGCAAGTCCGCTGGCTGTGCCATTTCCACCCCAGTGGTGGGCAATGGCAGCCGACTGAGAGTATTTGCGCAGTTCTCTGTGCCCAGTCTGTGGCAGATTACATAGTTGTATGCTGACAGCGTCCGCGTCCATCTTTGGATGCGGGCAGAGGCATTGGTGTTAATCCCTTTGCTCTCAGAGAACGGCGATATAAACAGCTTGTGGTCAGTTTCAAGCTCAAACTTGAGGCCAAATAAGTACTGGTGCATTTTCTTTAGCCCATAAACGCACACCAGAGCCTCTTTTTCAATCATGCTGTAGGCCCTTTCGGCCTTGGACAAACTCCTAGACACATAAGCCACCGGTTTCAAAATTCCAATTCATTAGCTTGTTGTAACACACACCCGACCCCGTATGACGATGCATCGCAAGCTAGCACTAATCTTTTACAAGGGTTATATAGGACAAGCAGTTTGGTTGAACACAACAGATTTCTGGCTTTCTTAAAGGCAGCCTCTTGTGAATTCCCCCATACCCAGTCGTCTCCCTTACGCAGTCACGCATGTAGGGGTTCTAGCAGGGTGCTTAACCCAGGTAGGAAATTACCAAAATGGTTAAGGAGTCCCAGGAATGACCGCAGCTCTGTCACGTTCTGTGGTCTCGGTGCGTTATTGATGGCCTCCATCTTGGCGTTGGTGGGTCTGATGCCGTCTGCTGCGATTCTTCTTCCCAAGAACTCGAGCTCCTGTGCCAGGAAAACACACTTCAAGCATTTCAACCTGAGCCCCATGCGATCCAACTGACTAAGAACCTCTTCCAGGTTCTTCAAGTGCTCAATGGTGTCCCGACTTGTAGCCAGTATGTTGTTCTGCAAGGAATTGACTTTAGCAGGCTCTCCATGTTCCATTGGAAGATTGCCGTGGCCGACCGAATCCCGAACGTTATAGATGAACAGACCTTTGTGCATGTAGATGCAAGTGAGGCCTTTTGAAGACTCCTTCAGCTCCTGCATCATATAGGCTGAGGTCAGGTCCAGCTTGGTGAACGTCTTTCCTCCAGCCAGGGTCGCAAATAGGTCATCTGCCTTGGGTAGCGGGTACTGGTCTGTAGCGAAAAACGGTTAATCGTTACTTTATAGTCCCCAAAAATTCTGACCGTGCCGTCCTCTTTAAGTACCGGGACAATCGGACTAGCCCACTCATTGAATTCCACCAACGTGATGATGCCTTCTCACTGCAGCCTGTCCAGCTCAATTTCCACCTTCTCACGCATCATGTATGGTACCGCCCTTGCCTTGTGGTGGATGGGTCGCATACCAGGAACCAAATGGATCTGCACTTTCACCCTGAGAAGCTTCCAATGCCTGGCTCGAACAACGATGGAAACCTGCTCAGAACCTGGGTGCATGAGGCGTCGTCGACGGACGAAAGCGCTCAGATGTCGTCCCAGTTCCAGCGGATCTTTCCCAGCCAGCTTCTGCCAAACAATTTAGGGCCATCCCCTGGCACAATCCACAGCGGGAGTTCGTGTACTGCTCCATCATAGCAGACTTTGACTTCTGCACTGCCAATTACAGGGATTAGTTCCTTGGCGTAAGTCCTTAGTTTGGTATAAATGGGGCTGAGCTTGGGCCTGTGTGTCTTTTTGCCCCTCAGCCTATCGAAGGCCTTTTTACTCATTATGGACTGACTTTCACCCGTGACCAGTTCCATCGATACTGGTATTCCATTCAGTTCAACTTTCAACATAATTGGTGGACATTTTATGGTGAATGTGTGTACCCCATACACTTCTGCCTCCTCGGTACAAGTCTCCAATTCAGTCTGATCCACAGTGGATCAATCGTCCTCTGCAACGTGGTGGTTTGCAGGGTTTTCAGGGTTTGCAGCTCGCCTGCACATTCGCTGGAGGTGTCCCATTGTTTTGCACGCATGGTGCTTGAAGCGGCATTGATGGGGCCGATGATCACCTCCACAGCGCCAACAAGGTGTTAACTGCCTCGCATTAATGATTGATGGCGGACCCTGGGTCATCTGAGGTCGGGCAGCAGCAGCCGGCGTGTACGTTCTGCCATGAATATTCCTGCTCGAAAACAACATTACTTTGTGCACAGTCCTGGCCGAAACTTCTTTACTCTGCGAAATCGGTTTGGTGTTGCTGCTGGTGGACATAAATGCCTGGGCTATCGTTATGGCTTCACTTAGATTCGGAGTTCAACAGTCAACAGTTTGCAAAGGATTGCCTCATGGCCAATGCCCAGTACAAAAAAGTCTCTAAGTATTTGTTCTAAGAATCCCTCAAATTCACAATATCCTGTGAGGCGCCTTAGTTTGGCAACATAACTCGCCACTTCCTGGCCCTCCGACTGTTGACACGTGTAGTACCGATATCTCGCCATCAAAACGCTTTCCTTAGGATTTAGGTGCTCCCGGACCAGCGTACACAATTCTTCATAGGATTGAGCTGTTGGTTTTGCCGGAGCTAGGAGATTCTTCATGAGTCCATAGATTGTTGCCCCACAGACAGTTAGGAGGATCGCCCTTCGTTTGGCAACATTCTCGTCCCCTTCCAGCTCGTTGGCCACAAAGTATTGGTTGAGTCTCTCCACGAAGGCCTCTCAATCATCCGCTTCTGAGAACTTCTCCAGGATACCAACTGTTCTTTGCATTTTCGCGCGGTTGTTCGTTATCTCATCAATTGATATGTTCAAAATAAAGGATGAAACTGAATACTGTGTACAATGAGCAAGTGTGACCTTAGCTCCTTTAATATGACTTCAGAGTGCAGGTACCTCGTGGGTGGCCTGCTTTTATACCGTGCTCCCAAGGGATGCTGGGATCCCTTGGGACTTCAACAGGTAGACCCTCTGGTGGTAGTGTAATACAGGTTACAAGGGGTTAAATACGTAACAGTCAACATCTTTACCGAGGCATACAAAAGCATGGGCCTTACACTAAACATCCGTAAGACAAAGGTCCTCCACTAACCTGACCCCACCACACAGCACTGCCCCCCCCAGTCATCAAGAACCATGGCGTGGCCCTGGACAATGTGGACCACTTTCCATACCTCGGGAGACATTGATGACAAGGTTCAACATCACTTCCAGTGTGCCAGCGGAGCCTTCGGCCGTCTGAGGTAGAGAGTGTTCGAAGATCAGGCCCTCAAATCTGACACCAAGCTTATGATCTACAGGGCTGTAGTGATACCCGCCCTCCTGTATGGGTCAGAGATGTGGACCATATACAGTAGACACCTCAAACTGCTGGAGAAATACCACCAATGATATTTCCGCAAGATCCTGCAAATCCCCTGGAAGGACAGACACAGCAACGTCAATGCTCTTGATCAGGCCAACATCTCCAGCATCGAAGCACTAACCACACTAGATCAGCTCCATTGGGCCGCACACATGACTCCCAAAGCAAGTGCTCTACTCGGAACTTCTACACGACAAGCGAGCCTTGTTAGGCAGAGGAAACATTTCAAGGACACCCTCAAAGCCTCCTTGATAAAATGCAACATGCCCATCGACACATGGGAGTCCCTGGCCAAAGACCGCCCTAAGTGGAGGAAGAGCATCCGGGAGGGCGCTGAGTACCTCGAGTCTCATATTTGAAAACATGCAGAAAACAAGTGCAGACAGACCAGCCCCACCCACCCTTTCCTCCAACGACTATCTGTCCCACCTGCGACAGAGGCTGCAATTCCCAAATTGGACTGTTCAGTCACCTGAGAACTCACTTTTGGAGTGGAAGCAAGTCTTCCTCGATTTCGAGGGACTGCTTATGATGATGATTTAATAGTCACCATATATTTTCCAATGACAGTGATTATTAAGCAGTGAATGTTCTTAATGAATAGCAGTCCTTTAATTTGATTTAATTTGTTAGTCTTGTTGCCTAGATTCGTCTAGAAATTACTGCTCTAAATTAATTAAAAACGCTCTTTCAGAGTTAGTTTATTCCTTGGGAAAATGTCACTTATATTCCTAATGATAGGTGAAGTAAGGTAAATGTCTGCAGATTTACACTTAGCATTGGGTACTGAAAGATGACTGGAATATAGAACATAATGATTTAATGGTTACTATAAATGTTGTGAATGTTATAAAACATTAAAATTGCCTGGACCTCTCAATGAAAAGCAGCCTGAATTAACTCCAGTATTTGCGCAAGCTTAAATTTGAGGTCCAAGCATCTTACGGATTAACCATTATACGCCTTTGAACTGTCACTTCTGTCAGCACAGATCAATTCTCACTATGCAAATGGCCAGTGTTTGCAGTCAATAAATAACCAGCTTACACATTTAGCTTTTTGCTTTCACTGCTATTGCTCAGTGCCACAAAATGTATCCACTAATATTCTCCCCTGCCCTCCTCCACCGATGGTTTTAACAGCCTGCTGTGGTACAATTCCAGCATCCCAGAACTTTTCCCCTGGGGGCCTCGGCAGTGAGTGTTAACAGGCTATTTAAGCTCAGGGAGCTTCACAATGGAGTGCAACTCTGTGCTTGTTCAACTTCCACACATGGGCACATCCAATAGGGGTCACTCGATAATAATTAGGAATAGGAACCCTGACCATTTCCCCCCTTCCTAATCTAGGGGTACTGAGGCCAATTGTACTGGCTTACCATTGTTGCCTTGGCTTAACATTCAAGCTATTTAGTACCTTTCTTAACTGGCTTATTGTGGACAAGGCAGGAGAAGTATTCTCACATTACCTGTGCAATGACCTTGTTAAACATTGCAAAATAACACAAAACCTGAAAAATATTGCTCATGCTTTCTTACTTTCTGCAGAGAACCATTTATCCAATTGCTGCTGTAGAAAGGCCGTGGCCATTTCATATCTTGACATTGAACTACATATTTTCTGCAAGATGTTGAAGTAACCTACAGATAAAATCATCCATGTAAAGTCACTTCTGCAATGGACAATTTGAACAAAGTTTATTTTGCTGAATTTCCCCTGCACACCTCCCATCCCAACAAAAGAAATCTAAGCCAACATTATTTTGCTTGTAGAGCAATTACACATCAAAGGGTTTTCAATGGACATTTGACTCCAGATGCTGTCAAATCATTGATCATGTTCACCTAGGGAATAAAAACACACATCTAATTCTAAGATCAGTTGGTTTACTTTGTGATTATAAAATATCACCGAGAGCTTCTCCTGGATAATGATGGTGGTTGCAACTATTGAGCTTATTGGTGCTACAATGTGATCCTAAATAAGAACATAAGAAATAGGAGTAGGAGTAGGCCATACAGCCCCTCGAGCCTGCTCTGCCATTCAATAAGATCATGGTTGATCATCGACCTCAACTCCACTTTCCCTCCCGATCTCCATATCCCTTGATTCCCCTAGACTCCAAAAATATATTTATCTCAGCCTTGAATATATTCAGAGACTCAACATCCACAACCCTCTAGGGCAGAGAATTCAAAAGATTCACAACCCTCTGAGTGACAAAATTCCTCCTCATCTCGGTCTTAAATGGTCTACCCCTTATCCTGAGACTGTGCCTCCTAGTTCTAGACACTTCAGTCAGGGGAAATAACATCTACCCTGTCAATCCCCTTCAGAATCTTGCATGTTTCAAATAGTAGAGGCACAAAAGCCTTTGGGTCAAAAATTGCGATCAGTGGCGTACCTCCGGAGTACACAACTGGCCTGCAAAAAGAATACGCATCTACCTGATGGCGGCCCTCCTGCGAATACTTGCAATCTGAACCTGGAATAGGAGGGCAGTGTAATGGCCCACAGATCTCAGGGATGCTGGGAGGGAGGTGTACCAGGGATCACGTGGACCTGGCCCTCCAATCAGGAAACAGAATTAGATTTTTACATCATTTCTGATCCCTTAATCAGATTTAATGGAGTCCTGTAATCAGATTGTATTACAATTTACAGGATTGGACTTTAATTCCTAATTAACTTCATTCCACCAACTTCACTAAAAATTGAATTTTACTGAAATAATTATCATTGTATCTCCAATCTTTGCAGAAACAAGAAAACCTCATTTGATATAATTAAACTATCCGACATCCAAGATGAAAATGGTTAAAACATGCCTGAGGTATTCCCTTAAGCTGATGCAAACAGGCTCTGTGCTTGTTTGCATCAATCGTAAATTGTTCATACGCAATTGCTGGGCAAATAACCAAATGTTGTACCAGCAATTAGTATTTCTTTGACCATGCGGATGGCCTGTCAACGTGAACGTTGATAGACCGTAAGCTCGGGATCTAGCACAAGCGCATGCAAAATTCCACAACTTGCGGTAGATTTCAGAGTACCCACCGCAAAAACCAGCCAATCCAGTTTTTCTTTACCTCCTTCGCCTTCAATAAGAGAAAGGACTAAAAATGTTCCGCACAGAAAATTAGACAGCATTAGAAATAGTTTAACTATTAGAGTTAGTCCTTAGTGACACCTTAGTAACAATAATGCTTGACCAATATTTTATTCAAGCTCAAATATATTATGTGTTAATAGTGATGGTCTTCCATTTCCATTGATATCATCGATGACATTTTCTAGCATTAGCAGATACCACATAATAGCATGGGTTCTTTTTAAGTGACTCAGCATCATTACTGGTCGACCACTGTTTAAGGCTCCACTCATAAGAACATAAGAACATAAGAACATAAGAATTAGGAACAGGAGTAGGCCATCTAGCCCCTCGAGCCTGCTCCGCCACTCAACAAGGTCATGGCTGATCTGGCCGTGGACTCAGTTCCACTTACCCGCCCGCTCCCCATAACTCTTAATTCTCTTATTGGTTAAAAATCTATCTATCTGTGATTTGAATACATTCAATGAGCTAGCCTCAACTGCTTCCCTGGGCAGAGAATTCCACAGATTAACAACCCTCTGGGAGAAGAAATTCCTTCTCAACTCGGTTTTAAATTGGTTTCCCCGTATTTTGAGGCTGTACCCTCTAGTTCTAGTCTCCCCGACCAGTGGAAACAACCTCTCTGCCTCTATCTTGTCTATCCCTTTCATTATTCTAAATGTTTCTATAAGATCACCCCTCATCCTTCTGAACTCCAACGAGTAAAGACCCAGACTACTCAATCTATCATCTTTCAGGTAACCCCCTCATCTCCGGAATCAGCCAAGTGAATCGTCTCTGTACCCCCTCCAAAGCTAGTATATCCTTCCTTAAGTAAGGTGACTAAAACTGCACGCAGTACTCCAGGTGCGGCCTCACCAATACCCTGTACAGTTGCAGCAGGACCTTCCTGCTTTTGTACTCCATCCCTCTCGCAATGAAGGCCAACATTCCATTCGCCTTCCTGATTACCTGCTGCACCTGGGCCAATTGTGGAGCAGTGGAGGCGTGGCCTAAACAGTTGGAGCTGTGAGCAGTGAGAGAAGGAGCTGCTGCTTTTGCTCCTGGCTGGGCCTGTGAATCAGCCCAGGAAGAGAAGGAAGGAAGGAAGGGGCTTCACCACCAACTTTCACCCAGAGGGAGAGGAGGAAAAAGCAGAAAACTTGAACAACTTCACCATTTCTACAAAGAGTTGGAGAGAGGGGGAAAGACCAACAACAACATCCAGTGTGGAAGGAGGGAGACTCTACCATTCTACAGGTGGGTGTATTGGTGCAGTCCCTAAAAGATTTTGCTGTATCGGTGGGGGGAGGAAAGACCAGTCGGGGGCCGGAACATCGCGGGGGGTGTGTGTGTGTGGAAGTGTGTGTGGGGGCCTTGCTTACAACTAGGCCCCACACACCTTTGAAGCACCCCTCCCCCATTGCCTAGCCTGGGATAGCTGGAGCTACCAGGCTGAAGAAACAATTAATCCACCCTAATTAAACATTGTTGGGAGTGTGTGCCTGTGTGGCTCCAGCTGCACCAGGTGAAGACATTTTCTCCCCTCACCCGAAGACCACCCCAAAGACTATTTTTGTTTGCCATCTGGGGATTGCACCCACCTACAGCTGCGAGGGGAGACCTGCCCTCGCAGTTTCCCCCCTTCCCACCCCCCTCTCTCTTTCTCTGTTACTCTCTGTCTCTCCCCTCTCTCTCTGAGAGCCCTTTTCCTCCCAAATTGATTGGAAAAATATAAAACAATTAAGACAACTGAGCAGAGGGAGCAAGGCCCCTCCCCAATTGTCAACTAGGGGAGAGGTGTGCCTCGTTAAGAGCTCCTCTGCTCAGTCTATTAAACGAGGCCATTTAAAGACCATTAAGGCCTGTGACTTTGGGGTGGATGTAGCCCTTAAAGGGACCCCGTGATGGCGACCCCATCTACGCCGGTGGCAGGGCCAGCTAGGACTTATGCGCAGGCGGCATCCACATCCACGGCACCTCCTGTGCCACCTGCTGCCCTGCCACCATTCAGACTTATAACGACGAAACACGGGGTCAAGAGCTACACTCACCCCACAATGAGCATTGAGGAGTGCGTGCGGGCGATGGCTGGGGTAGTCGGCCCCTCGGCCATTGTCGCAGCCTCCAAGATGTCTGGGAAGGCCGTGTTCTTCCTGGGGTCGGAGCGGGCGGTGTCCCTGGCCATTGAAAAGGGGCTCACGGTGGGCGGGGCGTTCCTGCCGGTGGACCCTCTCGAGGCCACCGCGCAGAGGGTCATTCTATCAAACGTCCCGCCCTTTGCTCCCGCTGAGCTCCTCCTCCCTCACCTACATCAACTGGGGGAGGTAAGGTCGGGGATCAACCCCATACCGCTTGGCCTCGGAGAACAGCCTGCGCCATGTGTTCTCCTTCCACCGCCAGCTCTTTGTCCAGCTGGCGCGTGAAGAGACGACAGAGGGCAATTTTAATGTGGTGCACGAGGGGACTGCCTACCGCGTCTTTTGGACGTCGGACGGTGTGCGGTGCCATGCCTGCAGGGAGGTGGGGCACGTTCGCAAGAACTGCCCCGCCTCCAAAGCCGCCAAACCACCGAGGGCGGACAAGGCTGGCGCCGCCGCCACCCCTCCCCCTAGTAGCGTCCGCGTGCCGGGAGCTGTGGGTGCGCGGGCATCGTCGAAGGCGTTTGTTTTCACGGCCTCCGGCGGGGGGGAGGGAGAGCGTCCGGCCGGAAAGAAGGCGCAGAAGAAGGCAAAACACCTAGAGGCGGGTCCCCTTAGTGCGCCAGACAAGCTGTTCACCGCGCTCGGCCCAACCCCGTCACCGGCGAGCGCGGGGTGCCCTGAGCCCGTGCCTGAGCCCTTGATTAATACCGCAGAGGGGTTCGGGCGCGGGCAAGATAAGAAAAAGGGGGGAGTGGAGCGGGAGGCCTCGGCAGACACAGGTGTCTCCCTGTCTCTGTGCCCCCCCAGGAAAAAAAGGAGGCGCCGCTCCAATGAGGCGGGGGGGGGAACAACATCCCTCCGCGGAGGAGTCGGTGCCCGCCGCGTGTCCCGCGTCCCCCACCGGCGCCCCAAACTGCGCCGTAGGCACGAGGAATCTGTCCCCGGGGAGGGTGAGGCAGTCGAGGCTGCCCAGCCGCTGCCTCCTGGGGATGGAGTGGAAGATCTGCCTGTCGTGGGGGGCGTGGGGCCAGCGGAAGAATGCGTAGCCGCCGGGTCGAGCGTCCCGGGGACTGAGGCGGGCGGGGCCGAAAAGGCCGAACCTGAGCCCGCCCAGCCAATATCCAACTTCCCCCGGGATTTGCTCGACTTGGCAGAAATACAAAGTATTAACACTTTTAATGAATCTGTACACGCTGGGCCGGGGGGTGGCGGCGGGGAGGGGGAGGAACACCCACCCTCGCCCCCTACTTTTGAGCTGGAGCGCTTGGAGGGCCTGGGGATTTTCTATGGCCGGGTCTCTCCTTGTTCCCCGGTTCCTGGGGCAGAGGAGGAACCCCTTCCGCTGTCACTTCCCGACCCAGCACCAATTCTAAAAGAGCCCTGTGGGGACTCCTCTGCCGACGATCCTGGTGGTGGGATCGGGGCAGAGCCAGGGCCGGATGGAGCGGCCGGGCCGTTTGCCGTACCTCGTGCGGTCGACGGGCCGGCTGCTAGTGGTGACCTCCCGGAGGAAGACGGGGACTCGGTGGAGGACGCGGGTGAAGATCTTGAGTCCATCGCCAGTGAGGCGGTGGATCTCCTCGTGCCCGCCGCTGAGTCCCCCCTCATTACTGTAGAGGATCTCCGGGACTTTTTGGTCGAGAGCCAGGGTCGCCGCAACCGAGCCCATCTGGCCCGGGAAAGATGGTCCGAGCCGGGGCTGCTCATCGCTTCCGTCCGCGTCGCCACAAAAACCATGGCCGCGGGTGGGCCCTTATCAAGGGCGCAAGGCCTTGAGCTGCGCCGGCTCAAAAAGTTCCTCGCTGGGCTGCTGAAGGAGTGGAGGTCAACAAAAGACTCCGCTCCCTCCCCCGCAATAGGTTAAGGTAGTGGTTGCACTATGCTTTTGCCATGAAGATAACCATAGCCAGCCTCAACATCAACGGCGGCAGAGGGGCACGTCGTAGATTTGACAATTTTTCGCTCCTGCGGGAGGGGAAATATCCAGTGTGCTTCCTGCAAGAAACCCACACCGTTCCAGGAGACGAAGCCACGTGGCTCCTGGAATGGCAAGGAGAGGTCTGCATGAGCCACCTCACCGCCACTTCTAGTGGGGTGGCCATCTTGCTGGGCCCACATTTTCAGCCGGAGATCTTGGGGGTCGAGGAGCCCGTGCCAGGCCGCTTGCTGCATGTAACGGTTCGCCTGGGGGACGTGCCACTCCATCTCGTGAACATGTACGCCCCTCAGCCCGGCCCGCAGCAGGCGCGCTTCTTCGAAGAAGTGTCCGCTCTTTTTGGCTCTTTTGTATGCCGCCGCGGAGTGTCTGATTAAGGTTAACGGGTCCTTGATGGCGCCCATTTCGCTTTAGGAGAGGGGTGCGCCAGGGATGCCCCATGTCCGGCCAGTTATACGCCATCTGCGTGGAGCCTTTCCTGCGGACGAGGTTGACGGGACTGGCTCTGCAAGGGCCGGGCGTGGAGGTCGTCCTCTCGGCTTACGCCGATGACGTGCTCCTCGCGGTAGAGGATCCCGCTGACCTGCGGAGGATGCGTGAGTGCCAGGAGATTTACTCGGCCGCATCCTCCGCCAGAATCAACTGGGAAAAATGTTCCGGACTCGTGGTGGGTCAGTGGCGGGTGGACTCCCTGCCGGAGGAGCTCAGGCCTTTTGCCTGGAGCACGACCCATCTCCTCTATCTGGGAGTCTACCTTAGCCCCTATGAGGAAGCCTGGCCGGCAAACTGGCAGGAGCTGGAGGCCAAGGTCGCCGCTCGCCTAGGGCGCTGGACAGGACTGCTCCGAGTGCTGTCCTACAGGGGTCGAGCGTTAGTCATAAACCAGCTGGTGGCCGCAATGTTGTGGTACCGGCTGGTCACTTTGACCCCTCCCCCTGCGTTTGTCGCCAAGATACAGAAGAAGCTGGTGGACTTCTTCTGGAACAACAGGAAGCACTGGGTCTCTGCCGCGGTCTTGAGTCTCCCGCTTGAGGAAGGCGGTCAGTCGTTGGTGTGCGTCAGCGCCCAGCTCGCGGCTTTCCGTCTTCAGACCCTGCAGAGATACCTTTACGTCGAGCCCCCTCCTAGGTGGTGTGCTCTGGCGACGCATTTCTTCCGCCAGCAGCGCGACCTCAATTACGACACGCAGCTCCTGTTTGTGAACTTGGGGGGTGTCAGGACTGCCCTCCAGGAGCTGCCTGTCTTTTACAAGGAACTCATCAGGGTCTGGAACAAAGTCTCCACCAAGTGCAGCTCTCCGCCGGCTGGAGTGGCGGCTGTCCTGCAGGAGCCGCTGCTCGGGAATCCGTACCTCCACGACCGAGGTTTTATGTGGTGGTCGGAAGAGAGGGCTGTGGCTGGTGAGGTGACCAGGGTCAGGGACCTGCTCGATGGCGGAGGAGCGGGCTGGATGGCGCCAGGCACGCTGGCGCGGCGCCTAAATTCACCCAACGTCTGTCGCGCGGCCGAAGCCATCGAGTCGCTAAAAACAGCTTTGGGCCCTGACTCCGTTAGGTGCATTGAGGAGGCTCAAGCACGTGGGGAGATCCAGTCCGAACTGACTCCCGTCCGGACGGAATTCCTCATCGGCGCCAAACCCCGGAACCTCCCTCGGGAGCCGGTGCCTCACAACTTGAGCCGCCTCGAGGAAATCCCCTCCGTGCCTTTCAGTTCCGCGTGGAGGGGTTTCCTGTACGGGCTGCTCCTGCACACTCTCAACTTTGCCATCCTTGCCGGCCGTCCGGACACGCCATGGCGTACCATCTTGCCGTCCGGAGGAGGCGGGGGTCCCCGATGGAGGGCACTCTATGCGGGAGTCCTCCCACTATTCATCGGGGACTTGGCCTGGAGGGTGGTGCACGGAGCAGTGCCATGCAACAAATTTTTAAGCCGGTTCACGGACTCCCAGACCGCCTGCAATTTCTGCGGTCTGGAAGAGTCCGTGTTCCATGTTTTTATGGAATGCACGAGGTTGCAGCCCCTGTTTTATTATTTAAAGGGGCTGCTCCTGAAATTCTGGCTGCACTTCAGTTCCACTCTCCTGATCTTTGGGCACCCTGTGCGGAGGGGAGCGGGTAGGTCCGAGGGCCTCCTCGTAGGACTGCTCCTGGGCACGGCCAAGGGTGCCATCAGCCGGTCCAGGCAGCGGGCGGTCGAGGGGGTCGTTCAACCTGACTGCCTGCCTCTCTTCCGCACGTACATCCGCGCCAGGGTGTCCTTGGAGATGGAGCACGCGGTGTCCACCGGTACGCTCGCGGCCTTCCGCGAGAGGTGGGCACCGGAGAGACTGGAGTGCATCGTCACGCCCGGCAACCAAATTTTAATTTGATTTTATGTTTTAAAGTTTAATTTGTTTTAATTGCCGGTGCTTTTAGTGTCCCCCTCCCCTTTTATAGGGGGCACTGGAGGAAAAAATGTGATTTTAGTGCCCAAAAAAAACAACAAAAAAAAGAAAAGCACAAAAAAAAAAGGGCCTTCTAAATGTCTGGTGTGTCATCCAGGGTGGGTGGCACGGTTTAATGTTTATGTTTTTTCAGGTAAACTCCAAAAGAGTTTCATGCACAAGGACCCCCAGGTCCCTCTGCACCGCAGCATGTTGTAATTTCTCCCCATTCAAATAATATTCCCTTTTATTGTTTTTTTTCCAAGGTGGATGATCTCACATTTTCCGACATTGTATTCCATCTGCCAAACCTTAGCCCATTCGCTTAACCTATCTAAATCTCTTTGCAGCCTCTCTGTGTCCTCTACAAAACCCGCTTTCCCACTAATCTTTGTGTCATCTGCAAATTCTGTTACACTACACTCATTGTCGTCTTCGGGAAAGAAAGATGAATATTATGGAAAAAATTCCTCAAAAGGTAGTCTATATCATTGTCATCTTGTTACAACTGTGACCATAAAACATTATTCTAGTGTCACAGTTTCTGTTGGGTCATTTTTCCATCTCATGTTCCGGATTATTAGGAATATTGTATACATTAGGTGGATGCAATACCAGTCGGTATTCTGGCTAATATTTATCCCTCAATCAACATCATTAAAAGACAAATGATCTAGTCATTATCATGTTGCTGTTTGTGGGATCTTGCTGTGCAGAAATTGGCTGTCACGTTTCCTACATTATAACAGTGAATACACGTCAAAAGTACTTAATTGGTTGTAAAGCGCTTTAGGACAACCTAAGGTAATGAAAGGCGCTATGTAAAATGTAAGTTATTTATTTTTTTATTGGGGCTTCTTATGAATATGGGATTCTGTATCACGTCTTTCTATTTATGCTTCTGTAAAACTAAAAGGGCGAGTTGAATGTTTTGAATTGGCGGGTCTAACAGTTTGATATTTGGGAACCCAGTTATCAGTTGATTATTGACCAACATACTTGGCCAGTTATTTCAATACACTGCTTCAATCACCACAACAGTAAACTGCCCATCAGGTACCAGCTTGTGACAATCCTACAAAGAGGTTTCATATTCAGCGTTATTCCAATAGCCAACTACAATGCACATTTATTCACAACTGCAACAGTCACAAATCAAAACAACTCAGTAGATGGGCCATTAAAATATAATTGGTATAATAAAAACACTTGGTACTGCCAAGAATTAATGAATCCGTGGCCAATCCACCCTGATAAGAGTTTATATTTTTACATCTACTCTAACAAAATATAACGTTAGATGTATCCAAGGGGATAGTCCCCAAATTGCACCTAAAGTCAATTCACGTTTGCCAAGTTACTTACTCCACAGAGAAACTGTATGGAGAACTTTGACTCAGTAGCAATTTTCATAGAGTAGAATTTTAACAATAAATTCATAAAATACCAAAAGAAAATAATGGTTAAGATAAACAATAAACAAACCATTAATAGCCAACACAGCACATAAAAGCACAAGCAAAAACACAGCTGGCAGAAACATGATTGGCACAATGTCTGCTGGTATGACAGTTACAGTTTTGCCAGACTGCAGCAGATCGATACAGCAATGGCTTGCCCGACACAGTGACCGGCAAGCTGGTAGGATGCCCAGGAGAGGGAGGGCAAAAAGAGCTACATTTCTTAAAGTTAATTTAGCTAACATTGGCCGGAATTCTCCAGGGGTATTAGTGGGCACGATCAGTTGCCGTTGGGTGGGAAAGTTGTTATTTTTGACAGCGGGTCGGGAACCTGCTGTCATCTCCCAAGCGCGTGGGAGCGAGAGGACAGTGCTTGGGGGAAAGGCGCATGGGAGCGACCCGACCGGCAGCAGTGGACAAGCCAATTGAAATCATCGTCAGGTAGTTTATAGGCACTCAAGAGCCTTTATTCACTCACTTTTTAAAATTTTCCTGCATGGTCATGGGATTCACGCAGCTCAGGAACCACGTCTGTCAACCTGAGGTGGGAGTTGCATGGCCATTGCTCCAGCTGATTAATCGTCAGCCTCAAATGTTCAGTAAAAGATCCCACCTGACAGATGATCACTTTTCTCAGGCAGAAGCTTTTGCTCAGTCCACTTCCAGCACAGATTCTGCAGGCTCCGAGTCTTCCAGCAAATTCTCCAACCAGCGCCATCTCATTGGAAGACCTCTCTCACCAGTGACAGAATGTTTCTGTCATCGTTACTTCACCTGTCATCTATTCCATCAGCATGGCTGTCTTACCTTGGTGCTCAAAATCAAACCACGATCAGCTCCAATACCAGCGGCACCAACAACACCAACCTTCTCCGCAATCACCTGATGCTACATAGGAGAACAGGCATCAGCACCCGAGCATATTGCTGTCCGGGAGTCCAGGGATGACCTCATCATGGCCAGATATAGTTAACTTTATGCTGTACACTCTGGCTGCCACATGATCCATCAGGTTGGCACCACCCCAACACCATAAAGCATCCTTACAATTCCCAAGCATTTCTTTTCACACTCATCACCTTTGGGGGGTGGGGGGGTAGGGGGCTACTGTTATGTCTCACCATTCACTGCAACTCACTAAGCCACTTTCAAAAGGTGCACATAGATCTGTCCAAGACAGGAAAGTGTTGAAAATAAAGATATTTATGTTTGACACCACATTAACAGAAACTTTACATGAACATTGCATAAAACAACCTTGTGTGTTGTTAGTTGGTATGATTGCACCAGGATGAGGGTGAATGTGAGGGGTGGCTAGTGAGATGGGATGTGATAATGTAGATCAAGAGGGAGGGATGAGTGGAGGTGCAAGGTATGTTGCTGTGAGCAAGGATGTGCAGGAGTGCACGTTGTCCAGGGCCACGCCGTGGATCTTGATTGTTGTGTCCTTCGATGCTCTAGTAATGACTCCACGAGGCAATGTGTTGTACTTGAACTGTAGTGACCTTAATCCTTTATTTGTTAACTCGAGTGAGGATCACACTTGGTGGCCTGCCTTTTATACTAGGCCAGGCACACCTGTACAGGTAACCTACAAGTCTCCCACTGCTGTGCCCTCTGGTGGCACACCTTGGGATAGTACCAACAGTAGCCATGTAGGATACATGACATCACTCTCCTCTGAGCCTTTAGTGCAAATCGCCTCTGCACTGACTGTGCTCTGGGCTTAGTTCTATGTGGGCTCTGTCTGGTTGACTCTTGGCAGGTCATTTCAATCTTGGATGAGTGGTTGGTGTAGTAGAGTGTTGGTGGTTGCTTTTTGTGTGTGTCCCTGACCACCCCATTCTCCCCCCCACTTACATCGATTATGGTGGAGGCTCATAGCATTCATATACATTCAAGTTCAGGAAAACAGGTTTGCGTTACATTTGTGGTTCCGTTGTGAGACAAGTACTTTAGACTGGTGAGATGCTTATCGATGCAATGGCCGGTGCGTGAGGAGAAACTAGTTCCAGAGCTGCTGGGTTGTGTCCCCGCAGTCTGGTGGTGGCTCAGTGCCCAGTGCTGGCAGTGGGAACCCGGTTGGCTCGAGTTGCCTGCACTTGGGGCTGTTGCCGTGGCCCCTAGTGTCGGGCCAGTTCACAGATGCCTGTGACCTCCCTGTCCTTTCTTTGCACCCTGGGTCGCTGCTGCTTCCTGAGGAGCTGTCGCCTAGCATTGCACAGGGGACTGCTGACTCGCTGGTCTGGGAGTTGTTTGGTTTGGGATCCTGGCTGGACCCGGTCCCCTTTGGGGGAACTGTGGCAGGTGACCCTTCGTTTATGGGTTTGGCCTTGGTGGCGATGGGGTCTGGGGACTGTGTCTTAGCACAGTTTGTTCCTTCAGGCTCGTGGCCGTTGGTGCCATTGGGTGCCTGAGAGGTGGAGCCGATCAGAGGCAGGGTATTGATACCGGTGCCGTTGCTCTGCTGAGGTCGCTTGCTTTGCAGCTTGTGTGTGTTGGCTGCTTGTGGCCACACTTCCTGGTGCATGACTCTGGTCCCCGGGAAGCAGGCTTCAATATTGGGTAGCTCGCTGGACCTGTGTACTCCCGCTGGGTGTCTGCCCACTGCATTGGCTGCGTGCAGTTGAAATCCTGCATCACACAACTTTTCATTACTTATGATGGACACTCTGTGGGTCCGATCGCGATCGCGTAACATTTCCTCGCTGATTGCATGTGCACAATTCAGATCATCAATTACACATTTTACATGATCAATTACACATTTTGTCTCTGACTTACAGTTACTATTACATTGCTTAAGTGTGTGGAACTGTCCCTTTAATTGTAGTGGGTTGCAGGCCTCCTTTAAGAGAGCCTTGCTTTCTTTACCCCGATCCGCTTCTCTGTTTGGTGCCTCGTGTTGCTCCAGCAGTGCTGCATCTCGTGGTCTGGCCACGGCCATCTTTTTCTTCAGCGCCTCACCTCGTGGTTTGGGCGCCAGCTTTCCTCCATCCATGATGTCGACTGCACTGATCCTCTTCTCCCCGGGTTCTGCCTCCGAAGCTGGGAAGTCGCCTCTGGATCTGATTTTCTTCCTCTGGAGTCCTGCCACTGGAGCCTGGAAGGTGCATTCGGGTCATCTCAGCTGGATCTTCTCCACGCGGTCGTGCTGAGCGGTCTGTGTCTCGGGTGCCGTGCTGGTCTGCTCTCTGGTGCCGGGTCAACCCTCAGGTGAGGGCTTGCTTTGGCTCAGAGTGCAGAGGACGCCAATTGTTGGAGGAGTGAAGTCTTCCCACTTCGAATGGATCTTCACCATCCACCTTCTGTGAGCAGCGTTGGTCCATCACCTGTAACAATCCACAGACGTAACTTGTGCACCGTGCCATCATGGAGTACCTTTACATTCGCGCTACCAACGACTGGGCTGATTTAATCGGTGCGCAGCTTTGCCTGTACCGGGACCAACTTGGGTTGTTCAGCCTGATTGTCCCATAGCCTCTCAAAGGCGTCTTGATTCATCACTGAATGGCTCGCCCCCGTGTCCACTTCCATGAAGACTGGAACGTCATCTATCTCTACTTCCATCTTCAGTGAGTAACACTCAGTGGTGCAGGTAAACATGCTATGTTCCTCCCCGTGGGGCTGGGCTGCCTCTCTGCCTATCGATTCATAATCCGTGCTGGATTCCTGGCCATCTGCAGACTCTTCATCGACACGATGAGTCATATTTCTCCTACACATTCGCTGGAGGTGGCCCTTTGTGCTGCAGCCTTTGCATACATAGTCTTTAAAGCGGCACTGGTGAACCCTGTGATTCCCTCCACAACGCCAGCATGCTGCTACTCAATTAGCCGTCCTCGGTGGACTCTGAGTTAAGGGACACGTGGGCCTGTTCTCTCTTCCCTGAGAGGATTCTCTCTACCAGCCAGCCTCTAAACGGCACCACTATGCGCACAGTACCTGCCGGGTTTGAGTCCTGAGGGTAAGTCATCTGTCTAGAGCCGCAGGTCGAGGTCGTGAATGCCTGGCTCACAGAGATGGCCTTCTGCAGTGTGACTGTAGTATCTGCCGACAGTAGCTTATGAAGAAGGCTCTCATGGCCAATTCCAATGACAAAAGTGTTCCACAGCGCTTCGTTGAGGTGGTTGCCGAAATCACACGGTGCCGCCAGCCTCCGCAGGTCTGCTGCGTACTTCGCGATTTCCTGCCCTTCGGGCCGTCGGTGGGTGCAGAACCGGTGCGTGGCTGAGAGGATGCTCTCCTGGGCTTGAGTTGCTCCTGGATCAGGGTTACGAGCTCCTTGTACGTCTTGGTCGTTATCTTCGCTGGTGCCAGCAAGTCCCTGACGAGGCCATAGACGGTGGGCCCACAACTGATTAGCAAGGTAGCTCTGCGCTTATCAGCTAGTGTGGCCGGGTTGTCTCCTGCCAGGTCATTTGCTGTGAAGAAATGTTCGAGCCGTTCCACAAAGGTGTCCAATCATCACCATTGGCGAACTGTTTCAACGTATCAAGGGTAGCCATTTTCGCGTGAAAGTTCGTAATCTCGTTGCCAATTGTTGTATCCTTAGATACTCTAGTAATGACTCCACGAGGCAATGTGTTGTACTAGAACTGTAGTGACCTTAGTCCTTTATTTGTTAACTTCAGAGTGAGGATCACACCTGGTGGTCTGCCTTTTATACTAGGCCAGGCACACCTGTACAGGTAACCTACAAGTCTCCCACTGCTGTGCCCTCTGGTGGCACACCTTGGGATAGTACCATCAGTAGCCATGTAGGATACATGACATTGATGACTGCGAGGCAGTGTGCACAGATGCAGAAGCCTCCCTGATAAAGTGAAACATCCCCACCGACACCTGGGAGTTCCTGGCCAAAGACTGCCCTAAGTGGAGGAAGTGCATCTGGGAAGACGCTGAGCACCTCGACTCTCATTGCCGAGAGCATGCAGAAATCAAGCTCAGGCAGCGGAAAGAGCATGCGGCAAATCTGTCCCACCCTCCCTTGCCCTCAATGGCTATCTGTCCCACCTGTGGCAGAGACTGTGGCTCTCATATTGGACTGTTCAGCCACCTAAGGATTCATTTTAAGAGTGGAAGCAAGTCTTCCTCGATTCCGAGGGACTGCCTATGATGATGATGCAGGAGTAAGGCAGGGAAGACAGAATGATGGCGGTGTGATGAGAGGCACAGCATGATGCAGTTGAGTGTTGATGAGAAAATATAATTGCAGCAGCAGTTCTTTCATGGAATTTAAATACCACACAGAAAACCATTTTATCTTTTATTTTCAACAGATCAGTAGTCTTCATTGTTAAATCATTATTTTTGTCAACATATATACATTTTAAAACCATGCACTTTATAATTTGCCTACTAAACTCAGAACTGAAAAAAAAACATTAGCAAGCTTTATTAAATCAAATATAATTTTAGAATGCTCACAGACCTTGGTGATTGATAGCTAATACTAAACAACAACAAACTGCAGTTATGATGGGCTCAAGTTTCGGCCTTAGTTGCTCCTATTTTTTTGGAGCAACTAGGTTAGAATGGAACATCTTAGAAATTGCAAATCTCAGCATTTAGTTTGCTCCCGTTCGAGTGAGTTAGAATAGTTTCATTGTAGAACAGATTTTTTTCTGAAGGGGGCATGTCCAGCCACTTACGCCTGTTTTGCAAGTTTAGGCAGCGAAAACTTACTCCAAACTAACTTAGAATGGAGTAAGCGTAGATTTCTGTACGCTCAGAAAAACCTTGCCTACACTTTATAAATTAGGTGCAGGGAACGAGAAATGGGTGGGGGAAGGAAGTTTACAAGCATTAAACACTTCACTTTTACAAATAAAGAGCCATCATCAATAATAAATGATAAATAAATCAATAAACCAATCAAAAAAAATAAAAAAATAAAAAATTAATAATGTAAAAAATCAATAAATAAAAAATTAAGTTTCTACTCATCTACTGCAGCACCGGGGGCCCTCCAACAGCGTGCTGGGACGGCCCCCCCCCGAGGAGATGCCGATCGGGCAGGCCATGCCGCCGACCAGCACTTCGGGAGGGAGTGGGGAGGGGAGGCTGAACGCGGGGGGGGGGGCGGGGGGCTGAAGGTGGGGGGGGCGGGGGGAAGGCTGAATGGAGGCTGAACGCGGGGGCGGGGGGGGTGCTGAACAGGAGGTCCTGTAGATTTGTTACAGCTAGACTTTCATTCAAAATTCTTGCCTGCATTCCGATAATTCTACGTAAGTTTTCCTGAGATTGACAGTTTACCATTACATAGAAACATAGAAACATAGAAAATAGGTGCAGGAGTAGGCCATTCGGCCCTTCTAGCCTGCACCGCCATTCAATGAGTTCATGGCTGAACATGCAACTTCAGTACCCCATTCCTGCTTTCTCACCATACCCCTTGATTCACCTAGTAGTAAGGACTTCATCTAACTCCTTTTTGAATATATTTAGTGAATTGGCCTCAACAACTTTCTGTGGTAGAGAATTCCACAGGTTCACCACTCTCTGGGTGAAGAAATTCCTCCTCATCTCGGTCCTAAATGGCTTCCCCCTTATCCTTAGACTGTGTCCCCTGGTTCTGGACTTCCCCAACATTGGGAACATTCTTCCTGCATCTAACCTGTCTAACCCCGTCAGAATTTTAAACGTTTCTATGAGGTCCCCTCTCATTCTTCTGAACTCCAGTGAATACAAGCCCAGTTGATCCAGTCTTTCTTGATATGTCAGTCCCGCCATCCCGGGAATCAGTCTGGTGAACCTTCGCTGCACTCCCTCAATAGCAAGAATGTCCTTCCTCAGGTTAGGAGACCAAAACTGTACACAATACTCCAAGTGTGGCCTCACCAAGGCCCTGTACAATTGTAGCAACACCTCCCTGCCCTTGTACTCAAATCCCCTCGCTATGAAGGCCAACATGCCATTTGCTTTCTTAACCGCCTGCTGTACCTGCATGCCAACCTTCAATGACTGATGTGCATGAAATAATAAATGGATAAACTATGCCATATATTTTGGTTCTGGCTACAAGTAATACATGTTCACTTTGACAATTGGCTAGACCAAAATCCATTAAATAATACATTTACCCCAAACTTTTCAAAAATCAAGATTCAAAGTTATAAAGCCATTAGCATCTGACCAGACAACCAGTCTTATTAAGAACACAACAATGCTAAACAGCATCATGTACACAAAACACATTGCCAGAGGAGTAAACTACTCACAACCGTATTCAAAAACCCGACCGTAGGAGGCTGAACGCGGGGTGGGGGGGGGGCGCTGAACAAGAGGCTGAACTGCAGAGCATTGGGCAGCAAGTAGCTGCTGCACATGTGAGCACACTCTAGCGCGAATGTGCAGAGGTCCCGGCACTGTTTTCAGCGCCGGGACCTGGCACCGCCCCACACCCCTTGTGCTGTGCTATGCCGAGCCCGAAGACGTCCTGAGGAGCTCAGAGAATTAGCAGGTAAGTTTTTGGCGCACTTTTTATTCCAGAAAGTCACCGCACCTTATGAAGGTGCGCCGTTTTTACAGGGGGCGGAAACTTGGGCCTATAGTGCCTTTCACAGAGTAAAATGTCCCAGGGCGCTTCACAGGAGCGATACAAAATAAATTTGACACCGAGCCGCAGAAGGAGATATTAGGGCAGGTGACCAAATGCTTTGTCAAAGAGGTATGATTTCAGGAGGGTCATAAAGGGGAGAGGTGGAGAGGTTTCGGGAGGGAATTCCAGAGTTTAGGGCCTAGGCAGCTGAAGGCAAGGCCACCAATGGTGGAGTGACGAAAATCAGAGTGCAGATATCTAGGAGGATTGTAGGGCTGGAGGAGGGACGAGGCTATGGAGGGACTTGAAAAGAAGGATGAGAATTTTAAAACAAACTATGGTTACATTTCTAACAACCATTTTCTTAAAATGTACAAATAGTTCATTCTTATTGTAGATATTTTCTTGCTGATTTAATTTGATGCTGATCACATAGTCAACAACTTTCACCTATAGTTATTTCATTACAGAAAAGGTGCCTCATCTAAAGGGGAAAAAACATTAGTTTATATGGAAGACTATCATATGGATTAAGAGAATCTATAAAACCCTCCCATCCTATAGGACTAACTGCCCTATCGGTTGGTATAAAGATGGTTACAGCTATTGAAGGAGCAGTCACGTTGTGGCCTGCCGGACTGTTCATCAGCCTGCTAATCCTTCCACGATTTCATGATATTCTCCAAGGGAAGAATATGATGATATGAACATTTTAAAATCATTCCATGAGCAAACAACCAGACCAATTTTCCTAGACATAGAGATAGCTGTGTGGCGGCTCAGAAAGCTAAATTCAGATTACCAAAACTGAAAGCTCTCTCATTTGATAAATATGGCCACTCAGTCACATGGCGACCATACTTGGGTAAAGTACCAGGTGAGTGTCCCTGGGCTAGTAACACATGAAAAGCACAAGAAGCAGCTATTTCTTTCTTGCTTTAGCTTATGAATGGAAAATAGAGGCGGGGAGTGGCATAAATGCTTCTGAACATGAACTCTGCAGTGTTTATATACAATAAATAATGTTGTGTAATAGACCCAAAGAGCAGAAAATTATGACTAGTATAAAGGTAAACTTAATCTGTAGCACAATAATCAGACTATTTTTTTTTCAAACTACAAGAGGATCAAAATGTTCAAGGTTCTATTATCGCTGATTTTAGCATTGCATATTCAAGACAGTCAAAGATGAACTTGCTTGGCATGCAGCTAATTAGCTTCCTTTAGACTTTTCCTTATTGAAACTCCACTGAGGCCATATTGGTGAATCCTGAACAATATATGAAAGCTTGAACTGAGAAAAGGTTACTGGATTCCTCAAATCTTTCCACAAACCATGTACAATTCACTCATAAGCTCTATTCAACCCATTTTATCTGTAAAGGAAACTTATCTGGACAGTTTTGTTCTGTCCTACCCCTGATGTTAAATCAAAAATTCTATCTTAATTTTTTTTTACGTAGAATTTAGATCAAAGAAACAGGCCATTTGGCCCAACAGGTCTACGCCAGTGTTTATGCTCCACACGAGCTTCCTTACTTCAGCTCACCCTAACATATCCTTCTACCCTCAAATGCATCTCTGCTATTTGCCTCACCACTCCTTGTGGTAGTGAGTTCTACATTCTCGCCACTATACATTCCTTGTTAGAAAGAAAGAACTTGCATTTATATAGTGCCTTTCATTCTCAACATGCTCTTTATCCATTTTGAAGCATAGTCCCTGTTGTAATGTCGAAAACGTGGCAGCCAATTTACATACAGCAAGGTCCCACAGGCAACAATGTGATAATGACAGATAATCTGTTGTTTGTTGAGTGATAAATATTGCCCAGGACACCTGGGAGAACTCCCCTGCTCTTCTTCGAATAGTGTTATGGGATGTTTTACATCTGCCTGAGAGAGCAGATGGGACGTCAGTTTAACGTCTTATCTGAAAGACGGCACTTTCAATAGTGCAGTGCTCAATCAGTAATGGCCTGGAGTGACAGCCTAATATGTTGTGCGCAAGTCTCTGAAGTGGGACTTGAACCCACACCCTTCTAACTTAAGCAGGCGAGAGTGTTACCAACAGAGCCACAGCTGACATATATTCTGACACGGCTGACAGCTGTTATTCATTCCTCAACAATTTCCAAGTCCCAAGTAGTTCAGGAGTCATGTTGTACTCAGCATTCAATCATCTCTCTCTGTACATAGCCCAAATCCCTTAATTCCATTTTAACTGAATTTTCATGCAGCTCTTTTCTTCCAAGTGGTAATCAACACAGTGTTCACTGGTTTAACCCGGGGTTTGTTCCATACCTCCATTATGCTGTAGGGAAAAAAAATCCTTCCAATCCTGCTGCAAGCTCATTCATTCGATACTGCATCCTCTGTCTATGATGCCTATTTTTATGTCATGTTCCTACCGAAATGACTTAAGCCATAGTAAAGTTGCAATTTATTCCAGTCTGTAGTGGTTGAACAGTAACATCTTATTTGTAATTATAATAACATAAGAAATAGGAGCAGGAGTAGGCCATTTGGCCCCTCGAGCCTGCTCCGCCATTTAATACAATCATAGCTGATCCAATCATGGACTCAGGTCCACTTCCCTGCCCGCTCCCCATAACCCCTTATTCCCTTATTAGTTAAGAAACTGTCTATCTCTGTCTGTGTTAATTATGGATATTACCCCTCAGTTACTTTTGCTTGTATGAACTGGGAAGCAAGATAGAGTTTATTTAACAATGCCCCACAGTTAGGGGACCCCCATTTTATAGAGGTAAGCATTCAGTTACACTTCTGCCAGCTCCAAATTATAAATCAGAAAGGAATGGGTAGATTGGATCGGAGTCATTTAACTTATATATTCATAACTTGGTTTTAAAAAAAGTGAAAAACAAACTTTATACATGACAATGAATAAAGGGCACAAGACACACCTCTGTGTAAGGACGAAAAACCTTAATTAGGGGTAAAGTAATTCAGTGTAATTAAAATAAAGTAAGAAAGACTGAGAGTAAGGTTTAAAATGTGATCATGGTAGAATAGCTGAATTGGGCAGAAAAACTAAGGTCAGAGAAATTCTCTTAGGAAATAAGAACACCCACAAGATTTTTGTAGACAGCTCACAGAAATAATGAGAGAAGGCCACGATGTTCCAGACACAGGAGATAAGAGAGACAAAAGCCTCTTTAAAGCAGAATGTAACCAGATTCTGCCAAAGATAACAAGCCTGGGAAAGTACATATAATCTGCAGGGGCTGTTCCCCAGCAACAGCAGTCAGAACTGAATGTACCAATAGAATCATTAGAAATTACTGTAACCAATGAAATTGCCTGTAACCTGTATCAACCAATATATTAGTAGTAGGTAGACGGGGACTGGTGGCAAATAACCAATGGAACACTTCTCCACCTAGTTTCTGTATTTCGACTCTATAAACATGTAATTGCACCGCCTGTCCTGGGAGATCGGCATGGAGAGCATTCAGTAACAGTACTGATGCAGCCAGATCTCCCTTGATTAATCAGGTTTTAATAAACAACTCTTTTCTCTATAAAAGACCTTTCGTGTGAGTGTTATATTTTTAATACTCCACAACATTTGGCGTAGTCGGCAGGTTACAACAAACAGTCTACAGATGAGCGTATACAAATCCATCACGAATGAGTATCTTTAACTACCACTCATAATCCGATGTGAGATGTTACAAGATGTGTCTGTTGCCCGGGGTACCAGAATCTGTGAAAGGTCTGTTATGGTGTAAAAGACTTGGGGGAATTGGGAAGTCACGATAGACACTATCAAAAGGCATCGATGTGGATGTGGCCTCTGAGTTCAAGGGGAACCGGGTAGAGGCACCATCTGTATCTAGAATACAGATAAATCGATAAGGGTATCGATGGGACTACAAGCTCTAGGGGTAGGGGAAACCGATTAGAGAGACAGGCGGTATCTAGAAAACAGTTCAAAATATTGTAAACCTGGGGAATTAACCTTGGGAAAGTGCCTGGTAGTTAAACCTGGAACAGAAGTAATGTTGTTATTTGACAATGTGCAGCATGAACTGTTACCTGTGAGTATAAATTTAACAGCCCGATACCTGCCAGAAAAGTTTAGCCCCAAGACTAAAGCGTTGTACACACAATTGCTAGACACAATCCTGAGAAAAGCTAGTGACACATCAGGAGCAAGGGAGATCGCAAGCAGCTGAGACACAAAGGAGGAAGACAGAGGAGATCTATAGGGAATAACGTATTAACTGGAGTAAGTACAGGGACCTCTCTAGTAGATGCACTAGATATACAGGCGATCCAGGCAGGAGTAGATAGTTTGAGGGGAACAATGGAGGGACTAAAGAGGAAACAGACCAGGATCTTCGGAGTTAGGATCTAAAACATCCAAAATACTGCTAGAGGGTATATCCATATTGGAAGGCCATGCATGAATAATTAATGAGGTAAATCAGCAGGAAAGACAAGATGATGCCGAGGACAGGAAAAGAGACATATGTCATGCCTATGGGAGAGGGATGATCGGTCAGGTGAGACACAATGTGGATCAGATATAAACCGGGCGAGTTCCAGATTGGATAAATAGCACCCAGTTGAAAGAAATGGCACAGCACACTGGGCCATTAGACGCCTGCACCCTGAAACGAATGACATGGGTGTATGCGGTTACAGGAGGATGTGAGGGGATACAAATATAATATGAGGGGAAGAGTACATCCGCGATGGACCAGTAGGAGATCAAAAAGAAAGGAAATATAAGAGGAGTATCTTTATTCGGGTGCCGGAGAGAAGGAAGCCTAACTATATGCCTTCACCCAGTGGGAGACGGGAGCAAGGATAGCTGCAGGTTTGACAATACTATGGAAGGATGTATCATTGGAATAAGCCCTGCCCAAACCGAACCCACAGATTACACCCATCAAGGGTGAGGAGAATATTGTGTGGTAACTAGCCTGGGAACTTACGATTAAGGAGGCTTGACTTGTAACATTACAATGCCTAACTTTTGCTTTACTCCCAGAGTATCGGTGGCAGTGGGAAGGGCACGCATATATACATGCCAGGAAGACAATGACATTAAATATAAGCGATAAGATTAAGCAAGGTATTGATGGAAGAGCAAGCACCAGCAATTCCCCTGTTACTTGAAGATTTAACTGAGCTCAAAGGACTATTAAGAAATAACATTAAAAGTTATTATGAGCTAAAGGATGAAGGCAAAGAACTGGACAGCGAAATAAAGGATAACCTGAAAAACCCGCCTTGATACTTGAGATTTTACATCCGTGGATAAGGATCCTTTCACATACCATAGTGGCAATACAGATAGGAATAGCTTTGAGTTGGTTGGTGATGTTATATAACAAGTGCAAAGACAGGAGAGGCATACCCGAGTAAAGTTACAAGATAGGGATTAGAATTATATCCCATGTGTTAGTCTTACTGCAGCTGATAGTGGTACTGATGCTCCGGGGAGAATGTGCAGGCAGATACAAGAGACACAGAGCAAAGAAGTTGGCCAAGGCCCCTAACCAAGAACACAGAAAGCCTTTGCTAGATCCAAAGAGGGGTAATCAAACACAAAGACGGCATGAATATCTGATATGAGTCGTGAGTGTCCCAATCCTATCGCCTGATCAACGAAACCGAGGCGGGAGACACACGAATCAAGACAGGATAAGGCAGGTGGAAAGGAAAATTGTTGTGCATGGTGGGTATTAGGGAGTACCACTTGATCAAATAAGGGATTGTAAGGGAGAAAAACCGTAATTCGGGGTAAAGTAATTCAGTGTAATTAAAATAAATGTAAGAAAGACTGAGAGTCGGGTTTAAAATGCGTTCATGGTAGAATAGCTGAATTAGGCAGAAAAACGAAGGTCAGAGAAATTCTCTTCGGAGATAAGAACACCCACAAGATTTACGTAGACAGCTCACAGAAATAATGAGAGAAGGCCATAATGTTCCAGACACAGGAGAGAAGAGGGACAAAAATCTCTTTAAAGCAGAATGTAACCAGACTCTGCCAAAGGTAACAAGCCTGGGAAGACGTTCACAGGAAAGTACACATAATCTGCAGGGGCTGTTCCCTAGCAACAGAACTGAATGTACCAATAGAATCATTAGAAATTACTGTAACCAATGAAATTGCCTGTAACCTGTATCAACCAATGTATTAGTAGTAGGTAGGCGGGGACTGGTGGCAAATAACCAATGGAACACTTCCCCGCCTAGTTTCTGTATTTCGACTCTATAAACATGTAATTGCACCGCCTGTCCTGGGAGATTGGTGTGGAGAGCACTCAGTAACAATACTGATACGGCCAGATCTCCCTTGATTAATCAGGTTTTAATAAACAACTCTTTTCTCTATAAAAGATCTTTCATGTGAGTTTTTTTTAATACTCCACAACATCTGTTTTAAAATGTAAAGGGGCGATTTGACAATCCAGTGCTGTCAGTTGGAAGTATACTCTTAGGAAGTGCACCGTGGGAATTCACAGATGTGCAGCTTATGATAATCTGCCCATTAATGGACAAAAAATCTTGCTCGGCATGTCTGAGAGTTCCTGAGATGTCCGCCTCATGAGCACTGCTCCCAGCTAGGAGTGCTAAATCTTCGAAGTGCCTCTATAATTCTTACACTACATCCTTGAGGTTATACCCTGAGATACCAGAATCTCCCTATTTTAGCTGATGGGCTCACTTAATTAGAATAAATGGGTTAATGTCTGTTAAAACAGGAGTGGAGCCTTTACATTTTTTTCCTTTACACCGGAAAAAGGCTTAGCCTCTGGGATTTCTGTATAAAAACGTTTGTACATCACCAGTGTCCTCTATATGGTGACAGAATGCTAAGTAACTGCACTGATGCAAAGCCCCAGAATAACATAGACCAAGAATATAGATAAGTTCAGATAAACATTATATGCGGTATTTGAGCAACAATATATGGAAGCAAAAAAGTGTGTGTCTCTAGCAGTTTGATAGTGTACAGTAATGCAGTCATCAGCGATTATCACCTGAAGCAATATAAAAAGCAGCCAAACTCATTATATTTATAACTTTTACAAAACTTTTCACTAATCTCATTGTCAACTGTGGCTCAATGGGTAGCATACTCGCTTCTGAGTCAGAATGTTGTTGGTTCAAGTCCCACTCCAGAGACTTGAGCACATAATCTAGGCTTTCGCTCCTGTGCAGTGCTGATGGAGTGCTGCACTATTGGATCTGCTGTCTTTCAGATGAGATGTTAAACCGAGGTCCTGTCTGCTCTCTCAGGTATAACGATCCCATGGTGCTATTTTGAAGAAGAGCAGAGGAGTTATCCCTGGGGGCCAAAATTCAGGCACACTAAAAACCTGGCACACCTATGATTTCTTATCTGTTTTTACCGCCGTATGGGAAGAGGTCTACTCCTGATCGATATTCAGGTCTTTGTCATTTTTTTTTCGACAAGACCGGAAGTCGGTCATCATGGGGGGTGGAAGCGCGGTGGTAAATGCTGGTGAGGGGCAGAAGTTCAGGCGGGATTGAGTCTCCGCCGCTGTCACTCAGCGGCGGAGCGGTGGTGACGTCAGTGCTCGTGTGCATCACCACGTCTCGCCCCTCATTTAAAGGTGAGAGAATCGGTGATTTTGTAGGTTTGGCCACTGGGCCAGCGACCTGGCACCCAAGTGGGGGTGTAAGGCCGCCTGTTGCTGGCCCAGCCGAACCCGGGAAGTCAGCTGCCATTAAAAAAACATGGTGGCCATGGCAGTGCGCCCTCTCCTGGAAGGGCTGCCGCGCTGCACACACACAAAGCAAGGTGCACTGACAGAAAAAGCTGGCGGCGGCACCACGCAGCGGAGCAAAGATTTTTGGTGGTAAATTTGGGGCGGATTGCGATTTAGGTGCGGGATAGCGGTGGTGCACCCTTTGATGATGCGCTTGCAGCGGTCAGCGGCAGCAGAGCGGAAGTGGGGACTGCCCGAAAAATCCCCAAACTGTATTTGGGTCAGGCCGGCCACTCGATTCCGCCGCATGGCCGCAGCAAAACGATGATAATGGGCCTTATCCAGACTCTGAATTTCGGCCCTGGTGTCCTGGCCAATATTTATCCCTCAATCAACATAACAAAAGCAGATTATCTGGTCATTACCATATTGCTGTTCGTGAGAACTTGCTGTGCATAAATGGGCTGCCACGTTTCCCACATTACAACAGTGACTACACTCCAAAAAGTACTTCATTGGCTGTAAAGCGCTTGACGGCTGGTGGTTGTGAAAGACACTATATCAATGCAAGTCTTTCTTTCTTTAATATCCAAGCTGCAATTAATACATAGGATGCAATTTATCAGACAGGCAAAAAATCATGCTGCTCATTGTGGAAGTTTCCTAGCCAAAGTATTTATTGATTATTGTGAAGATCAGAGCAGAGCTTTGCGTCACCAATAACGATAAGAGAAAGAAAAAAAAACGCAATTATGTCTTTCTGGCCTTTCACACCCATAGGACATCCCAAAATGCTTTACATGCATTTAAGTACTTTTGAAGTGTAGTCACCATTGTAATGTAGGAAACAGAGAGCGTCCTAAGTGGAAGAAGAGCATCCGGGAGGGCGCTGAGCATCTTGAGTCTCGTTGCCGAGAGCATGCAGAAACCAAGCGCAGGCAGTGGAAGGAGTGTGCGGAAAACCAGACTCCCCACCCACCTTTTCCTCCAACGACTGTCTGTCCCATCTGTGACAGAGACTGTAATTCTTGTATTGGACTGTTCAGTCACCTGAGAACTCACTTTTAGAGTGGAAGCAAGTCTTCCTCAATTTCGAGGGACTGCCTATGATGATGATGTAGGAAACACAGCAGCCAATTTGTATGCAGTAAGGTAATGACAGCTAATCTGTTTTAGTGACACCAGACATTCCCCTTCTCTTCTTTGTAACAGTACCATGGGATCTTCTGCATTCATCCAACTGGGGTTTAACCTTTCATCCGAAAGATGGCACCTTTGACAGTGCAGCACTGAAGTGTCACCCTAGATTATGTGCTCAAGTCTTTGGAGTGGGACTTGAACCTTCTGACTCAGAGGCGAGGGTGCTACCCACTGAGCCACGGCTAACACCTATTAACATCTGGGGGTGCTTGAAGCGGTTACCCTAAAAGTGCTGTCTTCACATTGTTTCCAACAAAATTGTGTAAGTAGCTGTAGATGTGTTGGGGATTTAGTTATTAGAGCAGGTAAAGTAGATAACTTGAGGTGTTGTCACAAACAGTGCTACTTTTCACATTACAAAACTTAACGGCTGACCGCTAGCAAATCCTCCTTTTCCTTTTTTTCTTGTTTGGGAATGTCATCTGCACTCTGTTAGATTGCACAAAGGATTTGGGCCAAGTTATTAATCAGAGAGAACTCTCCATGACATATTTTGGCTAAAGTTGTAATTTTGTTTCTGGGAATTTTCCAAAATGATTTATTATCAGACTCAAATAAATATTTGTGGAACATCAGATCTGTGAAGAATGCACTGTGGCAGCTGAAGATTATATTGTCTAACGTAAAACAGAAAAACAGTTATTGTGGTGAGATGACATGGATGGTGTGTTAATTGTATTCAAGTAATATATAGCAATTGGGTGTTAATTGTATTCAAGCGGTGGGTATTAACTGGGGGCGCTCTTGCTCTCCGATATATATGGGAGTAGGCTTCGGAACGGTTGCAAGCTTATCTTGGCGGTGCACAGTATGTAATGAGTGTCTCTGTTAATAAAGCAACTAAAGACTAGGCTCTCGTACTCTATCCTTCACCACCTAGCTATCCAATTTTGGCATGGTGACTGTGATATGACAACTTTAGAAGGAAATCTCCTACATAATTTATTGTGTGTAGCTTTTTATTTGATATAAAAAGTAATAGAAAATATTAAAGTGTGTAAGCGTGTTTATTTTTAGCTACTTAGTAAATCTCCGATGATGCTACTCATCCAGTTTAAAGGGTGCACTGTTTTAGAAAGACAAGGGGGTTGAAATTCATCCTGGGCGGTCGTGCGAAATGGGCGATAGTGCATCGACAGTTTGTAAAATTCATTACATTATATAGCAATATAACTGAGTAGCAAGACAAGGTAAATCGGCTTAAATTTACATCATGATGGACAAGCAGGAAGCGATTTACATGACACAAACTAATTGAGAGGTTTTAAAAGTCATTTATGCAAAGTGCCAGAAACCTGAGATTTTGTTACTCCTCAATGTTATACCATATAGAAGATAAATTTGTACTAAAAATTCTGATGAATTCCTGAACCTACAACAACAACTTGCATTTATATAGCACCTTTAGCACAGTAAAACATTCCAAGGCACTTCACAGGAGTGTTTTCAGGCAAAACAAATAAATTTGACACTGAGCCACATAAGAAGAAATTACAGCAGATGATCAAAAGCTTGGTCAAACCTAGAAATTACTGTTGGTTATATTAGCAGACAAATGTGTGCTATTGACCCATTTTTTAAATGGAAGCATTAACTCATTAAGAACAAACAGGTGAGCATTTGTTTTAAACAGAGCTCAAAAACCTTCCAAGGAACAAGTGCTGGCAAAATAAATGTTCTCACTGCATCCCAAGGAGTTTTAGGATGAACAGTTTATACATAAAGAAAGAAAAATCTTCCATTTATATAGCACCTTTCATGACATAAGGGTGACCCAAAGCATGTTACAGCCAATTAAGTAATTGGGAAGTGTAATCACTGTTGTAATGTAGGGAAATGTGGCAGCCAATTTGATACTTGAACCAAACTTCTTTTAATCAGCTGTTCTCATCGGTCAACTAATCTGTATTCAGAATGAACTGAAACCATGTTAAAAAGGCTTTATAACAAGAGGTACATTACTGGTTTTATGATCAGTAGGGTATAAGATAAATGATAAATATTGGTTGCAGTAATTTAAGAAAAGGATAAGCCTCTTATGTTAGCAATGTTGCAAATAATTTAATTTCCATATCCTCCATTATCCTAGTGTGTAACTGTTATGTAAGCAACAATTTGTAACCAGCATTCTACTGCCAGCAGAGGGCGCATCTGTTGGAGTCCCAAGGGATCCCAGTATCTCTTGGGAGCACTGTGTAAAAGCAGGCCTCCCATGCTGTACCAGTACTCTGGAGTCTCAATAAAGAGACTAAGGTCACACTTACTCAAGTCTACAGTACTCAGTCACATTGCTTTATTTGAGACATAACAACTGGCGACGAGTAATAGGTAATAAACCATCACGCGAAAATGCAGAGAACTGTTGGTATCCTGGAGAAATTCTCAGAAGGTGACGATTGGGAAGCCTTCGTGGAGTGACTTGACCAATACTTCATGGCCAACGAGTTGGAAGGGAATGAGAATGCTGCCAAACGAAGGGCGATCCCTCCTCACCGTCTGCGGGGCAACAACCTATGGCCTCATGAAGAATCTTCTTGCTCCGGTGAAACCAACAACCAAATCCTATGAAGAACTGTGTACGCTGGTCCGGGAGCACCTAAATCCGAAGAAAAGCGTTCTGATGGCAAGGTATCGATTTTATATATGTCAACAGTCTGAAGGCCAGGAAGTGGCGAGCTACATCGCCGAGCTAAAGCGCCTTTCAGGACATTGCAAATTCGGTGGGTTCCTGGAGCAAATGCTAAGAGACTTTTTTGTGCTTGGCATTGGCCATGAGGTTATCCTTCGCAAACTATTGACTGTTGAAACACCGAACTTGAGCAAAGCCATAATGATAGCCCAGGCATTTATGTCCACCAGTGATAACACCAAACAAATTTCGCAGCATAAAAATGCATCAGCAAGTACTGTACACAAAGTAATGTCATTTTCAGGCAGGAATGCATAGGGCAGAACATACACGGCTGCAGCTGCATGACCTCAGAAGACTCAGAGTCCTCCATCAAGTGTGAATGCGAGGCAGTCAACACCTTGTTGGTGCTGCGGAGGTGATCATTGAACCCATCAATGCCACTTCAAACACTGTGTGCGCAAAGGCTGTGGAACAATGGGACACCTCCAGCGAGTGTGCAGACAAGCTACAAACCCTGCAAACCACCACATTGCAGAGGAAGACCAATCCATGGAGGATCAAACTGAACTAGAGACTCGAACCGAGGAGGCAGAAGTGTACGGGGTACACACCTTTACCACGAAATGTCCACCGATCATGTTAAGAGTTGAACTGAATGGAATTCCAGTATCCATAGAATTGGACACTTGTGCGAGTCAGTCTATCATGAGCAAAAAGGCCTTCGAGAGGCTGTGGTGCAACAAGGCACAAAGGTCCAAGCTGAGCCCTATTCATACCAAGTTGAGAACTTACACTAAAGAGCTGATCACTGTAATTGGCAAGTGCAGCAGTAAAAATCTCCTATGATGGAGCAGTGCACGAATACCACTATTGATTGTACCAGGAAATGGCCCCACACTGTTTGGCAGAAGCTGGCTGGGAAAAAATCTGCTGGAACTGGGACAACATCCGAGCGCTTTTGTCCGTCGACGACGCCGCATGTGCCCAGGTTTTGAGCAAGTTCCCGTCATTGTTTGAGCCAGGCATCGGAAATTTCTCTGGGGTGAAGGTGCAGATCCACTTGGTTCCTGGTACACGACCTATCCACCACATGGCCCTCCAAACCATGGTCTAGGATCCACATTGACTTCGCTGGCCCATTTCTAGGCAAAATGTTTTTAGTTGTTGTGGATACTTATTCAAAATGGATTGAGTGCGTAATAATATCTGTAAGCACGTCCACTGCCACTATCGAAAGCCTACGAGCCATGTTTGCCATGCACGGCCTGCTGGATGTCCTTGTCAGTGACAATGGGCCGTGCTTCACCAGCGCTGAATCCAAGGAATTCATGACCCGCACGTCACATCTGCCCCGTTCAAGCCCGCATCCAACCGCCAGGCAGAACGGGCAGTCCAAACCATCAAGCAAAGCTTGAAACACGTGTCAGAAGGCTCCTGCAGACCCGCCTGTCCCAAGTCCTGCTCAATTACCGCATAAGGCCCCACTCGCTCACTGGGGTTCCCCCTGCCGAACTGCTCATGAAAAGGGCACTCAAAACAAGGCTCTCTGTAGTCCACCCTGATCTCCATGATCACGTTGAGGGCAGGCGGCATCAACAAAGCATGTACCATGATCGCGCAAATTTGTCACGCGATATTGAAGTCAATGACCCTGTATTTGTACTCAACTATGGACATGGTACCAAATGGCTTGCTGGCACTATTGTAACCAAAGAAGGGAGTAGGGTGTTTGAGGTCAAACTTGCAAATGGACTAACTTGCAGAAAGCATTTGGACCAAACCAAACTGCGATTCACAGACAGCCACGAGCAAGCTAAAAAGGACACCACCAACTTCGACCCTCCTATACACACACAAGTGGCAACCGACATCACGGCTGACCATGAAGCTGAGCTCATTATCCCCAGCAGCCCAGCAAGGCCAGCTGCGCAGCGGCCCAGCGAAATCATCTGCACCTGTGTGTATCGAGACAAACGACTTGGGAGCGGAAAGCCCTGGATCGTCTCACCTTGGAAATAAGTGTACTATTGACTTTGGGAGGGGGCAGTGGGAATGATGTTATGTATGCAACACCTTGTAACCAGCATTCTACCGCCACCAGAGGGCGCATCTGTTGGAGTCCAAAGGGATACCAGCATCCCTTGGGAGCACAGTATATAAGCAGGCCTCCCATGCTGTGCCAGTGCTCTGGAGTCAGGATAAAGAGACTAAGGTCACACTTACTCAAGTCTACAGTACTCCGTCACATTGCTTTATTTGAAACATAACAGTAACCTTTGTAGGTTAAGTTGTCGGTCACAAAATCAATACTGTGCACTGTTTTATGACTGGTGCCCAGGTGAGCAGAGGAAACTTTTCAAGGACACCCTCAAAGCCTACTTGATAAAATGCAACATCCCCATCAACACCTGGGAGTCCCTGGCCAAAGATCACCCGAAGTGAAGGAACAGCATCCGGGAGGGCGCTGAGCACCTTGTGTCTCGTTGCCGAGAGCATGCAGAAACCAAGCGCAGGCAATGGAAGGAGCGTGCGGCAAACCACACTCCCCAGCCAACCTTTCCTTCAATGACTGTCTGTCCCACCTGTGACAGAGATAGTAATTCCCATATTGGACTGTTCAGTCACCTGAGAACTCATTTTTAGAGTGGAAGCAAGTCTTCCTCGATTTCGAGGGACTGCCTATGATGATGATGACATTTGTACTGCAGCAGCTGCGGTATGGGTTCTAACCAGGAAAGAACTTGTTTTTGCTGCCTGGTTGGAACTCCAGTCAGCTGCCCAGGAGAAAGCTTTGCTAACAGTTGAAATTGAAGTGTTTAGAGAGCAGGAATAGGAGATTCCCTGCTCTCTGAACATTTAAAGACAGGTGGCTTTGACATTGCATTTGATTTACACTCCATGAAGTGTCAATTGAAAGTGGACTTCCTCCTCCAGGGAGTCTTACTTCGCTTCCCTCTTGAGTCAAGTTGGCTCCAGATTTACACTGTGGAAGCCAATTTGTACCATCACTAAGCCTACAGTACAGAAGCTTGCAACCTGGACTCAAACTACGTTTGACATGCGTTGGGTCCCGTGAACAAAAATTTGCTCTCTTACGTGTGATGGAACGGATCAGTATCCTCGGTACTAGCAATTATCTTTTACTTTTTGCATTAGAGATTTCCTTGGTTTCCCACGCTGCTCCTCTGTCTGCTTCAGAAAGGGTGGGAAAAGACCACTACCAGACTGTTGCATTCAGGCTAAAATGAATACGTCCAATCTATTTATGAATACAGTGCTTACACAGAGCAAAAGAATACAATAAGTAATGAACAATATTTGAGTTATAAAAAAAAACTAAGCTATTTTGAAAATAATAGTCCAAAATCTTAGGAGTTAATTCCAGAATCTTTTAACTGTCCAATGTTACATTGCTTAAGAGACCCTCCCCACAGCTTAAATGTAGCACCAGGCAGTCTAATCAGGGAATTGGAAATGCTGGGAAATTTCACACTCATACAATTATTTTGAATGAATATTTGGCTTCAGTGAGACAAAAAAGTCAAGGAGGTTCCTTCTTAATATACAGACACTCATAATATTAAACAATTCTACCACATTTGGTGGTTTTGTTTGCTTTTGATACTTGACTTCCATGTTAAGCAGCTTGCCGGCTGTCTAGTGTACAACTTAGCTCTCATTGAAACTCAAAACAATCTCTGAACAGTGTTATATATCAGCAAGCTCAGACACCAAATTAAATTTCTGATATAATTAATCTATAAATACAGATAATGAGGCCATGGAGGGAAACCAGGCAAGTGGGATGCCCTTCCCTTGAGATGTCACTGTATCCAACAATCTTATTTTTAGGCAGACAAATATCAATATCAAAGATGTCTTTAAAAAAAAGACTCTACCTCAAGCCAATCAGTCTGGTGAACCTTCGTTGCACTCCCTCTATGGCAAGTATATCCTTCTGGAGGGAAGCTTGTAGAACTTTTCTCTCTGCCCTTACCAAAGGTGAAACTCTAGACTATCTTTCTAACCTATATTACTAATCCCACACCATAGGATAAGGATAATTTTGTAAAGCTCCGCTGCAGGCATGCAGCCTCAAGTAATTGAATGCAAGCCTTTGATATCTGGCGGAGAGCTGAAGAACACAACAGTTCAACCCCGCAGTGATTAGTTTTAAGACAGGCGTGGTGCCTGGTAAAAAGAGACAGTAACAACCGACAATTAATAAAGGTACCTTCCTGTTTAAAACCAAGGAGAGATTGTGATCCAGGAAGTAGAATATTAACTGCAGACCAAATTTTGGAATGCACATTTCAATTTTTAGTGCTGCTTGCCAAACTTTTCTTTAAGAAAAATTAAATCTTGCATTTGATACAAAGACTGATATATTCATAAGTGTTGTATTAGAGTTTGGCTTCGGAGAAGACAATGAGAAGTTAGATGATGCAAATTTAAATTAAATATATAAAATGAAAAATGCCTCATTTGAGGAGGATGTGTTCAATAAAGTACAGAGCATATATTTTCCATTCAAAAACAGTGCTATTGCAAAAGTGATTAACTTCACGGACTCCTCTTGGAAGGTTTCATAACTTGTTAATACTACTTTAACTAAAATCTTACACCATAAGAAAACATAATATCTTCTTGAAATGTTACCAAAAGCTTTTCTATGAGGAAACTTTCATTCTTAGAAGGAATGTGGTAAATAAATATGTATTCAAGAAATATGCCATCCTTGCCCAGGATGTCTTTTCCAGAGTAAATCAACATGTTGCAAAACAATCACTTCTCTTTGTCCTCCCAGCAATAACTGCCCATGAAACAGTTCATCGCCATTACAAGATTTCCGAATGTTCCTAGAGCCATTGACTCCATCTCTTTGCGAAATCAAATTGTTTTTCAGAGTTGTAAAGCGAATGTTATCACAAACATTCTGCCAATCTCCCTGGTTCTTGCCAGGACAACCTCGTATCATCTTGGTCATGCTTTCCAGATGGTTTAAAAGCAGGGCAGCTGGCTATTATGCCAGCAAGATTATGGCCCAGAAATTGCGGTCGGAGGCTTCTCACGGGCGGATGCCTCCGACCTGAAAAATTTCTATACAAGTACCTGGTGGTCCTGGAGGAGCTTGAGATTCCATTGGGAAGGCCTTCTTTTCCCACAAGCGCGCTCCCGTCCTCCAGGTACGAACGCAGAGGATGCAGTCATGTGCGACTGCTCAATCAATCAGGTGAAGTATTCTCAATTAATAGCAATGGGAACTCCATATCTACAAGTTCCCATTGCTATTAATTGAGAAAAAAAAAACCAAACACCAAATAAAAAATAAAAAACACACTTTACATAATTAAAATTAATTGAAATTAATAAATATCTTAGAGAAAAAATGTGTTTCCGAGTTTTTAAAAAGTTTTTAAAATTATGGTTTAAAATAAATTTAACGTCGTGGGCAGGGTTTTAAAATAAAGTTTTAAAAATGTAATTTAATTAGATTTTTGTATGTTTTAAAACTCCTACACCTGTAAAAATAGACTATGCTGGGCAAGATAGGGGTAAATAACGCAATCTTGCCCATGCAAATGTCCTCGCTCCCGATATGTGTTAGATCGGAAAAGCCGGTTTTCAGCGCATGCGCGTAGAACCGGCTTTTGCTATGCCTTCCCAGGTCCGTAGAAACTCAGTACGGACCCAGGAGGCCAGAATTTCCAGGCCTATATTTTCAGACAAGTCGTTTTATTAATACAGTTTCTAATTTTCTCTCTGGGTGCCAGAGGCCTTTACTGATCCTAGCAGTGTTACATTTCCAGAAGTCTGGTGAAAAACAACAGAACTAAGCAATTGATCTGGGATTTGAATGTAATTTTTAGTCCTCGAAGGTAAATTTCTTGAGGCTTTTTGTGCATTGGCATTAGCACACGTGCTAATTATGTATTACATTAATTTTGTGAGGTACCATTAATTGATTGAAGCATAATGTTTGCTTATGCTCCTATGATTGCTCCTGAAAGTGAAAATAACCATGATACTAAATTTTGATATTACTGTGTCCTTCCAGGTACATAGCAGTAACAGCACAGAACCAGACCATTCGGCCCAACAGGTCTATACCGGTTTATGCTTCACGCAAGCCTCCTCCCACCCTATCAATGTATCCTTCTATTCCTTTCTCCCGCATATACTTATCGAGCTTCCCTTTGAATGCATCTATGCTATTTACCTCAACTACTCCATGCGGTAGCGAGTTCCACATTCTAACCACTCTGAGGTACTAGCTGGAGATATTATTGGAATCAGACAGGTCACCAAAGCAACACAGAAGTACTGGATACCTTCATTCCCTGTGCATGTGCATAGATCAATTTCAACAGCAGTAGGCATCACCAAGTGTAGAGATAAACTCAATTTTACCAGCAGTGTGCTTTCTCCCAATACAAACCGCAATTGAGTGCACGCACATCACTATCCATGCACCTGGAACTAGTGCCCCTCCAGTTATCAGCACAAAGGGTTACTTCTCCTTAATATTCAGAAGGCAGATGACCAGAAGAAAAAAATCTGCAGGTTAAAGTCCATTTTCCAGGCATCACTCATGATGTACACATATCAAAAGTTATCCTGATGTTTAAGGGCTGAAAAAATTATGCAAGGTTAGAATTTGGGAGTTAAGAGCTGCTCGCTCCAAATGTGGCTCATGACATGTCTTGGGGACCTCTAGATA